>NC_091453.1:35107931-35440133 GCF_964237555.1 Oryctolagus cuniculus | reverse complement strand
ACTTGCGTCCTGCCTTAGTTCATTTCTGTTGCTATAACTGAATACCACAGGGTGGACAGTGTGTAAAGAATAGAAGGTTTATTCAGCTCACACTTCTGGAGGCTGGGAGGTCCAAGGTCAAGGGGCCACATCTGGTGAAGGCCTTCTCGTTGATGGGGCCTCTGCAGAGTTATGAGACAGTGCAGAGCATCACCTGGTGAAAGGAGCACACACAACAGAGCCCAAATTGTCTTTTAGAACACACTTACTTTTTTTAAGGTTTTATTTATTTATTTGAGAGATAGAGTTAGAGTTACAGAGAGAGGTAGAGAAAGGAAGAGAGAGATCTTCCATCTGCTGGTTTACTCCCCAAATGACCACAATGGCCAGAACTGCACTGATCCGAAGCCAGGAGCCAGTAGCTTCCTCCAGGTCTCCCCCATGCAGGTGCAGGGGCCCAAGGACTTGGGCCATCTTCTACCGCTTTCCTAGGCTATAGCAGAGAGCTGGATTGGAAGTGGAGCAGCCAGGACTTGAACCGGCACCCATATGGGATGTCAGTACTGCAGGAGGCAGCTTTACCCACTATGCCACAGGACCAGCTCCTACATGTACTTTATAAATAGCACATGAACCCTTTAGTCCATGAATTGGTTAACACATTCATGGGGGCAGAGTATTCATGACCTAATAATCACCTCTTCTGTTTCACAGTGAAGACAAAGCTTCAGTATGAGTTTTGGTGGAGACCTCAAGCCATGGCAGGTCTCACTGGACTAAAACCAAAGTGTCATCAGGGCTGCATTCCTTTCTGGAGACTCTAGGGAGAATTCAGTTCCTCGTCTTTTTTGGCTCCTAGTGACTGCCTGTATTCTTTCACTCCTTCTCTTCAGCTCTTCTTTTGTCATCACGTCTCCCTCTGCCCGCAGCCAGAGAAAGGGCTCCACTTTTAATGATTTATGTGATTAGAACTCTCCTCATTTCAAGACACTTAACATACTCACACCAGCAAAGTCCCCTTTTCCCTGTACAGCTGACATATAAACAAGTTTCAGGGATTAGAATGTGGGTATCTTGGAAAGCTATTATCTTTTCACAACAACCAATAGACTAAGAAAAAACATTCAAAAAACTTATAAGCAGCTTGTTTCCCAGAATATAAAAAGCTTTTATGGTCCAAAAATAGTAAGGCAAATAGCTCATTAAAAGTGAGCAAAGAAGAGGTTGGTGTTGTGGCACAGTAGGTTAAACTGCTACTTGTGATGCTGGCATCCCATACTGGAGTGCTGATTCAAGTCCTGGGTGCTCCACTTCTGATCCAGCTCCCTGCTAATGCACCTGGGAAGGCAGATGAAGGTGACTGGAGTGTTTGTGCTCCGCCACCCATGTGGATGAAGTTCCAGGCTCTTGGCTTCAGCCTGACCCAAACCCAACTGTTGAGGAGTGAACCAGCTGATGGAAGATTCTCTCTCTCTCTCCCCCCTCTCTCTCATTCTCTGTCTCTCTCCCCCCTCTCTCTCATTCTCTCTCTTTCTCCCTCATCCTCTTTTACATAAATAAATAATTTTTTTTTTTTGACAGGCAGAGTGGACAGTGAGAGAGAGAGACAGAGAGAAAGGTCTTCCTTTGCCGTTGGTTCACCCTCCAATGGCCGCCGCGGCCAGCGCGCTGCGACCGGCACACCGCGCTGATCCGATGGCAGGAGCCAGGAGCCAGGTGCTTTTCCTGGTCTCCCATGGGGTGCAGGGCCCAAGGACCTGGGCCATCCTCCACTGCACTCCCTGGCCACAGCAGAGGGCTGGCCTGGAAGAGGGGCAACCGGGACAGAATCCGGCGCCCCGACCGGGACTAGAACCCGGTGTGCCGGCGCCGCTAGGCGGAGGATTAGCCTAGTGAGCCGCGGCGCCGGCCCATAAATAAATAATTTTTAAAAAAATCATCAAAGTATTTGAATTGACATCACTCTAAAGAAAATGTATAGAGGGGCTGGCGCTGTGGCTTTATAGGTTAAACTCCAGCCTGCAATGCCGGCATCCCATATGAGCACCAGTTCCAGTCCCGGCTGCTCCACTTCTGATCCAGCTCCCTGCTAATATGCCTGGGAAAGCAGTAAAAGATGGCCCAAGTCCTTGGGCCCTTGTACCCACGTGGGAGACCTGAAGAGGCTCCTGGCTCCTGGCTTCAGGTCAGCCCAGCTCCCGCCATTGCATCATTTGGGGAGTAAACCAGCAGATGGAAGACCTCTTTCTCTGTCTCTCCCTCTCTTTGTCTGTAACTCTACCTCTCAAATAAATAAAAAAAAAAGGAAAATGTATAGGTAGCCAATAGATAGAGGGAATAGAAATGAAATCAAAACAATATGTTATTTGTCACCCACTAAAATGGCTATAATAAAAATGAGAGATGATAACAAGTGTTGTTGAGCATATGAAAAAATTGGAACCCTCATACATGTTGATAAGAATATAAAAGAGTATAGACACTTTATAAAACAAATTGGCAATTCCTTGCCCTGTGACCCAGAAATTCTACTCCTAGACATCTATCCAAAAGAAATGAAAATACTTGTCCATGAAGAAACTTACACAATAGCCAAAATGTAAAAATATTCTGATCATCCATCAACTAGTGAACAGATATGATGTTGTCTATGTGTTCAGTGTGACATACCATTTGGCAATGAAGAGAATTTTGGTCTTAATGCCATGACATAAATGAACCTTGAAAACATTATGCTATGTGAAAGGAGACAGACACAAAAGACCACACATTTTATGACTCCATGTATAGGCAAAGGCAGATCTATAGAGACACAAAGTGATTCGTGGTGGCTTAGGACCAGGTGTGGGAGCATAGACTGTGTACAAGCTCAGATTTTCTTTTGGGGGTCATGGTGTTCTAAAATTAGATTGTGGTGATAGTTGCACAACTTTGTAAATATGCTAAAATCCTTGAATTGCATTTAAAATGGATAACTTTTTATGGTATAGTAATTTTATGGTATATAAATTATATCATTAAAACAATAAAAAAACAATAAATGTCTCCCTTTAGGCTACATACTGACAGACTTCAGCTGATACAAATACACACACACACACATATGCATGTGTGCAATTGGTTTTCAGAAAGTTCATGGAAAATGCATATTATGAAAAAACTGAGCATGGATTTCTTTTTTTATTTAGAAAGCATGTATTTAATAAATATAAATTTCTTAGGTACAGCTTTTGGAATATAGTGGTTCTTCCCATACCTGCCCTCCCACCCCCAGTCCTATCCCATTCTTTATTAAGGTTCATTTTTAATTATCTTTATATACAGAAGATCAACTCTATACTAAGTAAAGATTTCAACAGTTGTACATGGATTTTAAAGTGTTTTGCACCAAAATAAACTTACATTTTAGTTGCATTTTTCCATGAATTTCTCAAAGTACCCTTATACTCACAATTTCAAGGGAAATGATAGAACAATAGAAAGGGAGAAAGAGAGAAAAAAAAACACACTCTCATCCTTTCCCTACAACTGGGATTTCAGGAATGAAGTTGCCTGTAAATAGGAATCTACTGTTCTTTTCTGAGACTGGCACAGACATACACACAAGTAGGGTCTCATCTGAGCTGTATGTCAGAGAAGTCTACCTATATGAAAATGTCAGCCTAGGAGGTATTTTTAAGACCCTCCAATTTGACAGTGCAGGCTTCCCACCAGTGTTGGTGGCTACCTTTACCTGTGCATTTGGTTTATTTTAATTTCCTTGGATAATGGATGGAGTCTACAATTTTGGAATTGTTCTGGGATTCTATAGGAGATGCTGATGACCCCAGCAAAATCTGTTTGGAGTGCTTATTGCAGACAAGCCAAGGGCTGGAGCTGGCCTGAGTGGCAGGGGCCCCTGCCCTTAGGAAAGCTTTTGTCTGACTTCTATACACTCTTAGGAGCTAAGCCCCAGCCCCAGCCCCAGCCCTCAGGGGCCACATTCCCTGGCCTTCCCTGTGCATTTCCATGAGCCCCCACACTGGATTTCCCTACTTTCTCTAAAAACATCTTTTCTGCATTGTTGCAGACTTTGCTTTTCTCTCCTCATCCCTTGACTCAAACAGAAAATAAGCTGCAATCCAGAAAGACACTTTATAGGGAAAAAAGAAAGAGAAGAAATCCCAAAGTCATCCCAAATCTTTAAGCAAACAGTTCTGTAGGATTTGTTGTGAATTGCCATGCAATGCAGGGAATGTGAAACATGTGCTAATCAGGGCCCTTTCTGTTGGGAGCCCACCTGACATCTCTCCCCCCTCTTGAAGCCAGCTGGGCTAGCATAGGCCCAGGGGAGCCACAAAGCCACCAGCTTAGAAAATGGAGACAAATGAGGAGGACCCGAAGGGGGGGAGGGGAACACAAGACTTTGCAACTAGTTTTGAGGCCAAAGCAACACACGGGGGGGAGATGCTGCAAAGCCTAGAATCCCAGCTTTGAGGTGAGCCTGAGGCTGATTTGCAGTGACTTCAGGAGGCAGTATTTTCTGAGCTGAGTCTCCATGTGCTTGGCCACCCTAAGTCTCACCTTGACTATTTGCTATGTTTTCCAGGCCCCATCTCCCTGCAGCAAGTCAGTGCCTCTTCGGAACTGCCTGCCTACATGGCTGTGCCACTGTGCTCTTTCCAAAACAGATCTGATCTTTACTTCTCTTCTAGTTATCTTAGCTCCTTCAGGAGTAAATCCGCAATCCTTACCATGACACATGAGACCCTTTATAATCTGCACTCAGCTGCCTCATGTTGCATCACCTGTCCTCACCGTCAGGCAACCCTACAAAACTGTCATTTTCCTGAGCATTTTCCCCACATCAGTACCTTTGCACCTGCTATTGCTTCAGCCAGGAATGAATGTCTTTTCCTCTTGTTCTCCTGTAGGGTCTATCCCACTCTTCATTTAAGATCAAGTGACTCTGTGAAACCTTAGGCCTGAGGTTTTCTGCTTTCTTCTCCTTGTCAGAGCTCACTGAACCTACTTCCAGAAGGCAGAATGGTGCAATAGGAAGAACCCAGATCATGGAATCAGATAGACTATGTTATAATGGGGAGATGACTTAATCTCTCCATTTTTTTAAATCTATGAAATGGGACTATGAATCCCTACAGGGTAAAAAAGTTGATGTTGGTAAGTGCCAAGTACTGTACCTGGCACATGGTAAGTACTTGGCAATGATGCATGTTGCAAAAGATATTAAAATGATTCCTTCACCTTTGGTTGGGACCCTAAGGAGGAGTTTAATACCACCACCAAGTTGGTAATATTATCTGGGACCAGCTTACCTAATTATCTTCTTGGAGTTCACCTGCCTTTGGCCACCCTCATGTCTGAAATGTGGTTTGCAAGTGTCCTGCTTTCTTGGAAGCAGCCATCAGTTGCCTTCCTTTCACATCCCTTAGAAATCTGTGTGAGCAGGCATGAAAGGGGAGGGATGAATGTTTAGTGCCTCCTTCTTCTCTTCACCATGTCCTAGTGTTGCCCCCGAGCCTCAAAGAGATTGTCTTAAAAACTCTCCCAACCTGGTTTATTTTATTTTATTTTATTTTATTTTATTTTAACAGGCAGAATTAGACAGTGAGAGAGACAGAGAGAGGTCTTCCTTTATCCGTTGGTTTACGCCCCAAGTGGTCACTACAGCTGGTGCGTTGCGGACGGCACACTGTGCTGATCCGAAGCCAGGAGCCAGGTGCTTCTCCTGGTCTCCCATGTGGGTGCAGGGACCAAGCACTTGGGCCATCCTCCACTGCACTCCCGGGCCACAGCAGAGAGCTGGACTGGAAGAGGAGCAACCGGGACAGAACTGGCGCCCCGACTGGGACTAGAACCCGGGGTGCTGGCGCCACAGGTGGAGGATTAGCCTAGTGAGCCGTGGCGCCGGCCCCAACCTGGTCTTATTCCTTCCTGCAATCTTGTCTTTGTCTGCGATTGGGACTTCAGAAATGAAATTGTCCATGAGTAGGAATCTACTGTTCTCAGGTTGAGATGGACGTACATATGAGCCAGCTTCTCATCTGGACTCTATTTCAGAAATGTACACAAAATGTCAAAAATATACCACTTGGAACCAGAGCAATATTTATTTTGAAAAATTAGGGGGAAAACTTTCCTTGCTTCAATTCCTACTGGAATGCACCTTAACTATTTGCTGATGCTGCATTTTGACTGCCTTGAGTTAGTTATCCTCAGGGTCACTGGATGAATGGTGTGTGGATACGTGCATATGCTCACACATACACACATCCATCCACAAACAGATATGTAGAACGCTTTGTGGTGAACTGGGGATAGCAGGCATTCTGATGCCTGCTACTGAGCTTTAATGAATCAAGGCATCTGTGCATTAATAATTGTTCCCTTGTGTGCCCACTCTTGTGCTAGGTGGGGAGAAGAAGAGAAGCAAAGGAACCGGAAGTCATGGATGGAGTAATCAGAACACAACAGGATAGAATAAGGCAGGAGCACACAGAGAGTAAATATTTAAAGGAGAAGAGGGTGAGGTTACTCAGCTGGAGTTCTTAGTGGACACAAGGGGTCTGTCCCCTAGGGACGTAACCAAAAAATCAACCCCAAGCAGGAGTTGGTTAGACAAAAGCTTTATTTACTTTGACAAGTAAGGAGACAGTGGGAAGGCATAGTTATCTAAAGAAACTTCCTTCCTGAGAAGCAGTTTGCTAGGGGTTTTATAGCAAGGAGTAGAGGAGTGTGCAGGTTGCAGAAAATGGGGAGCCAAGAGAGTCCTTTCTGTTTGCAGTTTAAGTCCTCAGGCATTGTATGCTTACAACTCTGATTCAGACTGCTTCGTTGCAGCTTGCAGCCAGGCCTCCTCTGACTACAGTGTTGCAAGATAAGCCTTCCTAGAGCATCCTCTGTACAACAAGTAGCATGAGTAAACAGTTTCAGGTTCTCCACCTCTGTTTCTGTGACTCCCCCTTGCCTAAATCCCAGAGGCAGTGTTACGGTCACCAGGGCAAGTTTCCTGCAGGGGATGATGATACCTTAGCAGGGCCTTGGAGACTCCTGTTGGGGACTGAGTCATCTATGTATTTGAAGCATTTTTAGTGTCTATATTGGAGAGGATAAATATGAGTATTCTCTTAGAAATTGCAATTAGAATGGATAGAATGGGTATGTTTCCAGGAGGTGGGAATGGCAATCAGCTGAACTGTGTCTGCAGGACTATGGGACCAAAGAAGCAGAAGGCATTTTAGTCCTCCTGTCATTATTGACTCATTGAGAGTGACCTTAGACAAGTCCACTCTCTCTGAACCACCACTACATTGGAGCCAAATAGTACCAGCTTTGTTTCTCTCCTGTGACTGCTGTTAAGAGAACTTGTGTGACTGTACTTGGGGAAGTAGAGAGGACTATCCAGAGTACTCACATAAATTGGGATTAGGAAGGCACGTATTTATACTGCAGCTGCTCTCCTACAGCTGGGAATAAGATGACCTCAGTATTTGAATGAATTTTTCTTGGCAAGCCTGTTACCTGACATAATTATAGCCTGCCAGCCACTTGTAGAGTATGTGTATTGAAGCAGGATCTGTCACAAGAGCATAAACCCACTCTCTGTGTGTGTGTGTGTGTGTGTGTGTGTGTGTGTATGTTTAAATTTGCATTAAGTTAGGAGATTGGAGCCATGGGAGTAAAAAGACTGGAGGGATCTTAAGAACAAAGGTGATCTGTAGGGATTGGGGATTTGTGCAAGTATCTTTGGGCCTATTCATAGAAGTGCATGCTCTGTTACCATTGCAGTAATTTAAGTCTTCATTCATCTTCCTTAGTGCTTTGAAAAGCCTTGTGTACTTGTCTTCCTGACTTCATGCTGCCCTAATCCAGTCCATTTTGCACATGGATGCTAAAGAACTTTTAGACACATGGCATTTCTGTGCTCCTGGATGCCCACAAGTTAACTGTCATGCTCATTCACATGACATTGGTGCAGGGCTATAGCCAACTGGTATGCACTTCTTGTGGAATGTTTTGATGCCACCTGCTCCTCTGAGGCCCCCAAGACTCTCCCTGCTCTCTGCTCCCCAAATATGGACCTGGCCACTCAGAGGTCAGTGCCCATCAGAACAATGGGCCTGACAGATACTGTTCCATGCATTGACCTACATCCATGATGCTTTACTGGTGCTGCTGCTGTACTGGCTTTGAACTATTTTGGGGGTTACCTGCACATTCATGATTCATATTATCCCAACCCATCTTTTTGTTTTCATATCTTACTGTCCCCCCATATGTCAACAACATTGAAATTTCCATTTTCCATGTCTAGATTTATACACCTGTCTCTCTCACTCCTTGGGAGCAGGAGTGGTGGATTCCTCATCATTGTGATCCCAAAGTCCAGCTTGGAACACAGCACATAGCGGATACTCAGTACATGTTTGCTGCTCACTACGGAAGATGCTGGTAGATGGAACCATTCTGTTTGCAATATTGTAAACACCTCCAGGGTCCAGACCTGGAGCTGGTACAGGATACTTCTGCTCTTTATTTATGCGTCATAAATGTTATTCACATTCCCAGTGTCCTTGGAAGGGAGGGAAAGAGCAAGTGCTATTTCCATTCTATTATTGGATAAACTGAAAGGTTCCAGGAGTTCAACTCAGCCACACAATGAATGTTTAATAGAACTGAGACATCAAGTCATCTCTCTGGAACTTATCCTTACCCAACAGTGCTAGAAAACCCTTTGGAATTTGGGGGTGAAAGCTGCTGCCCTAAGTGTGAGTTATTGAAGCCTGCTACCTTCTGGGGGAGAGGCTGGCCTGCAGTCTTTCTTTATTGTTTTTTAAAAAGATTTGTTTATTTGAGAGGCAAAGTTACAGAGAGAGAGAGAGAGAGAGAGAGGTCTTCCATCCACTGGTCACTGGTTCACTCCCCAAATGGTCACAATGGCCAGAGCTGGGCCAATCCAAAGCCAGGAGCCAGGAGCTTCTTCCAGGTCTCCCAGCGGGTGCAGAGGCCCAAGGACTTGGGCCATCTTCTACTGCTTTCCCAGGCCATAGCAGAGAGCCGGATTGGAAGTGGAGCAGCCAGGACATGAAGCAGCGCCCTTGTGGGAGGCCAGCATTGCAAGTGGTGGCTTAACTGGCTATGCCACACTGCTGGCCCCTGGCCTGCAGTCATTTCTATGGGGGCCTGAGGATTGTCTGTTCGAAATGATGTAAATATTTTTGTCCTTCTACCTGCAACTGCCAGAGGAGACACTGGCTTGTGGGGTTGAAGTGGAAAACACCTTATATTGCTTCCAATTTCAGTACTACCTCCTGTAGCAACCAATCAACGTGGCCTGTTAAGTGATGGTACTTTCAGTAACAAGTTAACTTTTGTTTCAGGAACCTCTCTAACACCTTTTTTCTAAGATCCATCCTCCTCACCTCAACGAGAATAATCCATGGGAGGGAGCCAAACTGTGAGTATCGTACAGAGGGACAAACTGAGAAGAAGGGCTGAGCCCTGTCTTCAGGAGATTTACTCTTCCTGGGGGAAGCATGCCTCATGCCTCAGGTGTGACTTACGCTGCAAGTAACTGAAACCCGAACTCTAACTGGATGAAACAGCTAGAAAATCCATTCTCTCACTTAACAGGAAATGCAGGGAAAGAGAAGGCTTCAAGATCTGTTTTTTTCTCTGTTCATGAGGACTGTCAGTGGGTACTAGGATGAGTCACTACCTTGTTCTTGTCCAGCTGGAGTGAAAAAGAAATCTAACCAACAGGAAGTCCAGCAAACTACGGGGTGTCAAACTTTCTTAGGGCCATTTTTTATAGATGTGCGGGAACCACACATACTGGAGAACTGTAGGAGAGATTCAGAGTACCCACTGAGTCCTTATTAGTTGTGGCCCTTGAACAAGTCAATTTACTGTTGGGAACCAGTTCCCTTATCTGTTAAGTGGCAACTGTCATATCTAACTTGCTTTTTTCTTTTAAAGATTTATTTATTTATTTGAAGGTCAGAGTGACACAGGAGAGAAGGAGAGGCAGAAAGAGAAAGGGGGAGAGAGAGAGAGAGAGGTCTTCCATCCACTGGTTCACTCCCCAATTGGCAGCAACGGTGGAGTTGTGCCAATCTGAAGCCAGCAGCCAGGAGCTTCCTCCAGGTCTCCCATGCGGGTGCAGTCCTTGGGCCATCTTCTACTGCTTTCTCAGGCTATAGCAGAGAGCTAGATCAGAAGTGGAGCAGCCGGGACTCAAACCGGCTCTCATATGGAATGCTGGTACTGCAGGTGGAAACTTTACCTGCTACACCACAGCGCTGGCCCCCTGACTTGCTTTCTAGCAGCTTGGTGGTAAGGATCATGTGAGATGATGGGAGAATGTTTGGTAAGCCACACGAGGTGCCATATGCCTTGGAGGCCTTTTCATCTTTGAAAACTTGAATGAATTATTTTTAAAATTGACAAGTAAAATTTGTATATATTTATGGTATAAAACAGAAGAATTTGAAATATGCATCTGAGAGCACTTGGAACAATTTGTGGAAAAATGGAATTCAAAGATAAGTTTATTTTAGTGCAAAAAAGTTCTTGAAAAGATATCTTCAAATCCCATAGTTTTTTTTTTTCTTAATACATATTTCCCCTGAGCTTTTTGAAGATACCTTGTATGTTGTGGAATGGCTAACTCAAGCTAATTAGCATATACATTACATCACATACTTAACATTTTTGTGGTAGAACACTTAAAATCCACTCTCTTAGTGATTTTCAAATACACAACACATTGTTGTTTTTTTCTCCCCCTCTCACCATCTGTTGTGGTTAACCCAAACTCACTCCCTAGAGCTTCTAATCAAAAGTCTGAAAAATGAGCCTTTTTTGTAGAACAGGGTCTCAAAATGTCACTGAACAGTGACTCCTCACTGGCAGAACCATGGCCTCTGAAGTCACTTTATGGTTATCAGTAGCATATCCTCTAGAAATAGCAGAAGATGAGACTCCTCTCAGGGCATGGGTGTCAACTTTTTCTGAATAGATCATTTGACTGTAGACGTTCATATATCCATTCATCAAAAGTGGTTGTCCCCCATCCCATGTTGCTATCTCCCCAGACTATAAATGAAAATTATATTTGTGAAGACTTAAAATGCATTTTGAATGGCAACTACTCTTTTAATTTAAAGCAACCTTATTTTTTTCAGTGGTTATTTGTGTTGGCCCAATCATTTCCCTGAACTGTGCCAGGCCCGTTACTGGTGCTGTGAGGATAAGGTGTATAATGTCTGTAGAATCTAATCCATGAATCCAAACTCAGGGTTAGATGTTGAGTCCCAATGACAAAGCCTTGCTTGCCCCTTCTGATTGTAGACACCTTTGCTGCCCAAGGTACTCTGCCTCCTAAAACACCTTAATTATAGCCTGATGGAGTTTGAACCCTAGAAAGTTGCCTGCACTTGGGTGCCCAGTTTCTTGTGCTACAGAGAGCTCTGCTGCTGTTTGGTGGGCTCATAAAGCAACCTCTTGGACAACTTCTCAGACCCCAGCTTCTTCCCTGTAGCAGGCTCTGTGCTTTATTACCTACCTGCCTCTTCTTTTCTTAACATTTATTTTATTTATTCAAAAGGCAGAGTTACAGAGTGGGCAGGGGGAGAGACAGAGAGAAAAGGGTCTTCCGTTTGCTGATTCACTCCCCAAATGGCTACAATGGCTGGGGTTGAAGCCAGGAGCCAGGAGTTTCTTCCAGGTCTCCCACACAGGCGCAGGGGTCCAAACACTTTTGCTGTTTTCCAGGTCATTAGCAAGGAGCTGGATTGGAATTGGAGCTGCCGGGACTTGAACCAGTGTCCATATGGGATTCTGACATTGCAAGCAACATCTTTACCTGCTTCATTACAGTGCCCGCCTTGCCTCCATCTGCTTCTTGACTTGCTTCCTCAGGCCCAAATTTTGACAGTGCTTTCTGGGGCACACAGCAAGCCTCTCCATTGACCAGGACTAGCTAGGGGGCTCAAAAAAACCCCGAAGAGCCACTGCATGGGAGCCTAGGCTTGGCCTTGAGAAACAGAACGTTTCACCTCTCTCAAACCAGTCACTAAATGATAGGATCTGCATTAAGCGGAAGCATGTTGCTGGGATCCTTTCAGAAAATAAATGGAAAAGGAGATCAATAAGGAATGAGTGTGCTTCCCAAATGGCAGGATCCTGTTTTTATTGGGCATCATCCCAGATCTGGAAAGGATGCCAGAACTATTGGAGAAGGTGGCCAGGGTAGGCTTTTGGCAGAGCAGTTAACACAATACGTGAAACACCCACATCTCGTATCAGACTGCCTGGGTTCAAGTCCTGGCTCCTCTCCCCATTTTAACTTTCTGACACTGTGCAACCTGAGAGGCAGTGAGTGATGGCTCAAGTAGTTGGGTCCCCACCACCCGTGTGAGAGACGCAGGGTAAATTTCAGTTCCTGGCTTTGGCCTGGTCTGGCCCCAGCTGTTGTGAACATATGGGGATAGAATCAGCAGATGGAAGATTTCGCTGTCTCAGAGCCTTTCATATATATATATATATATATAGAGAGAGAGAGAGAGAGAGAGAGAGAGATAAAACAAATGGATGTGTGCAGAACTATCTTAGACAACAGTCCTGTGCCATTTTTTATATTAAATTTTGCTTTATATTCCCTTTTAAAGGTTTCTAGTTTTTGTTTGTTTCCAAAGAACATTTGGATTGAATGTGAGGTAGTGAGGTGAAACATTTGAGCACTAGTCACACACCATTATCTAAAGTCTTGGCCCAAGCTGCAAACAATTCCCAAGAAACAAAAATGCTCAGCAGTCAAGCTGAGGCTGACACAAAAGGACTTCAAAAAGTTCATGGACACTGCATGAAGTTAAAAATTTTGCATCGAAAGAATCATTTTTAAATTTCCCTTTCCATGAACTGTTTGAAGTACCCTCATATACTCAACACTTAGATTTCTTTTAACATTCTACTATACTTGTTTTATCGCATATCCATCTATTGATTCCCTCTATCCATCTGTCAATGCCTATTACCTTCTGAAACACTTTAAGTAAATTGAAAGGAGCCGGCGCTGTGGTGCAGAGAGTTAAGCCGCCACCCGCAGTGCTGGCATCCCATATGGGTGCTGGTTCGAGTCCTGGCTGCTCCACTTCTGATCCAACTCTCTGCTATGGCCTGGGAAAGCAGTGGAAGATGACTCAAGTGCTTGGGTCCCTGCACCCACCAGGAAGAAGCTCCTGGTTCCTGGCTTTGGATCAGCCCATGTCCTATTATTGTGGCCATTTGGGGAGTGAACCAGCAGATGGAAGCTCTCTCTGTCTCTTTGCCTCTGCCTCTCTGTAACTCTGCCTTTCAAATAAATAACTATTTTAAAAGTAAACTGAGGCCATCAGTGTAGGTCCCCATAGAAATTTCTTCATAGGTATCACTTACTAGAGGTAAATGTTTGTCTACAGTTCTTCTCTTGA
The DNA here is from genome assembly GCF_964237555.1 of Oryctolagus cuniculus. Taxonomy (NCBI): domain Eukaryota; kingdom Metazoa; phylum Chordata; class Mammalia; order Lagomorpha; family Leporidae; genus Oryctolagus; species Oryctolagus cuniculus. Next base: position 35,426,682 of record NC_091453.1, on the reverse strand, counting down.
GGTATAATTTACAGACAATGAAATACCGAAATCTTAAGTATGCTATTGGATGAGTTTTGACACACCACGCACCTGCATTTACCAAATCCCAATATATAGAATGTTACCACCACTCCAGAAATTTCTTTCATGACGTAGTTGACCTAACTGAACCAGCAGGTCTGCTGGCAGCCAGAACTGAGTGCTAAACTGGGCTGATGTGTTGAGATTGCTTTTCCCTTCATTGGCTAATTCTCAGGGGAGCTCCAAGATTTGTTGCTCAGTGCCCTTCACTTTGATAAATTTCACCTGGAGGCCTTTCTGCTCCTTTTAGGCAAACAGTTTGTGAAAGGTTGCCTGTCGATTATAGCAGTTAGCGTTATCAGCTTAAACTGAGGAGAAACAATGACTAATTGTTTTATTTTATTGTAACTTAATGTTATCAAGGGCTAGGGCTTATCATTAAGTGGCTGTGCTTTTCAGCAGGGGACTCTTTCATCTGTGTTTGTTTAAAAGTAAAGCTAAGGCTGCTAAAGGTACAATGTGCCTGGCTCGGTCCTCAGAGTGAACTCTGCTCAGTTGGGAATCAGACTGAGGCTAAGGCCTGAAATATGCACAGAACACTCAAAGGAGTGAGTGTGTGCCTGAGTACCACTTAGATGAGAAACCTTAAGGGCCTTTGGGCCCACTTGTAAAAGGCTCCTTGGAGCCCACATTGAGTTACCCCCTTGAAATCCAGGCATCAAGTACAACTATCCCTCGGCACCCGAGGCGGGGTTATTCTAGGACCCAACACTGATACTAAAATGTTCTAATGCTCATGTTCTTGATATAAAATGGTGGACTGCTTCTCAGCCTTGTGGCTAAGATCAAGCATGTAAAATGGTGACATAGTTGCGTATAACCTGCACACATCCTCCCAGATACTTTATTTTTAATATATATTTTATTTATTACATTTTATATGATAGAGTGAGAAAGAGAATCTTCCATCTGCTGGTTCACTCCCCTAATGGCTGCAACAGCCAGGCCTGGGTCTCCCACCTGAGTGGCGGAACCCATGTACTTGGGCCAACATCTGTTGCCTCCCAGGCGTATTAGCAAGAAGCTGGATCAGGAGTAGAGGCCTGGGCCACTGTGGTATAGTAGGTAAAGACGCCGCCTGCGGTGCCAGCATCCCATAGGTGCGCCGTTCGTGAGTCAGCTGCTCCACTTCCGCTCCAGCTCTCTGTTATGGCCTGGGAAAGCAGCAGAGGATGCACTCACATGGGAGACCTGGAAGAAGCTCCTGGCTCCTGACTTCGCCCATTTGGGATGGCGTTGGTGGCAATGCAGGCTGCAGCTTTACCCACCACCCACAGCGCTGCCCCCCCTAATTTACATTTCTAAGAAGCTGCTAGAAAATGCTGATGTTGTTCCAGGTAAGGAGTGGATCAGTGAAGCAATCACTGAGCAGCCTCCTTTGTACCAGACCATATCTCTTCCCATCTGTAACCTCTGGCATTATTTTTGATTGAGAGGGGGTAGATGTGCTCCTGAACTCCTGTTCCATTTGAGAGTGGGGGCCAGGGGACAAGAGAAGATATGTAGCCTACTTTTTTTTTTCTCAAATCTGCACAAGTTGGAATTTCAGTTTGTTCTGGGCTTATTATGACCCTGCCTTCCAGAGTCCCAGCTGGGAAAGAGCCCCGCCTCCAAACCACATGGCATAGTTTTCATTACCTCCCTCCTGTGTTGGGACCCTCCGAAAGAGATAATATGTCGCCATGGAGGCCACACATCCCCGATTTCCTGGGATAGCTCTGATTTCACATATTCTACCCTCTTGTCTCCATAAATATAATTGTCAGACCATGTCCTGGTTCCGAAAATATTGTTCCCATATGCATGGCCTAGAGGCTCTGGGGAGCCAAAACCCAAGTCTTTCTTTCCTGGGATTGTGAGGGCCAGCGCAAAAGCTTGGCTCAGGCGAGACCTAGAGAGTTGGGGTGAAGCTAAACATTTGAGATCAGCAGCAAGCTGCTTGTTGTTTCTTTCTTTGCTTCAGTGATCCCTGTTGTAGATTGCAGAATGTTGCAAATTAGTGATTCTGAGAGCTGGGAGGGCCAGCATTGGACCTCTAGCTGCTTCTCTTTCCTCCTTCCCCCATCCTCTGGATGGACCACACAGAAATAGCCGAGACAGAAGAGCCACTCCAAAGAAGGAAATTCCATAACCTTCACTGACCGACCACTCAGTCTAATATTTACCTACTTTCCCTGGCAGGAAGTTCTTCCTTCTTGTTAACATCAGTCCCTCTCCTTGCAATCACAATTGCTTTTCCCTTGCTCTGCTTTTAATCAAAATTGAGAACAGCTGGTCCTCACCCTCCACATTCTTTCTGTGCTTCAAAGTCCTGTTGAACCATCCTTCCTGGGTGCAGGTTTCACCATGCTTGGGGCTTCTTTATCCTTCCTGCATGGATCTGACTTGTTTGCCACGAGGAAGCAGCTGAGGCAGCCTGAGCGAACCGTGCAGTGAAGCTGGAAGCTTTATGGCTTGTGCTAATGGGCATGCTAAATGTTTAGTGGAGAGACTATTTTCGAGCACGCAATTGTGAACAATTTAAAGTGGACTGTACATGGAACCCATTTCCTCTCCTGGCTCCCCCAACAGGGCCTCCTCTTAGCAGCTGAAATGAGTTAGTGGCAATCAGCGCAGAGTAGGAATCCTGTGGTTTCTGCCCTTCCCTCCCGCTGGTTCTATGGCAGCTAGTCTCTTAAAATGAGCTCTCTCCCTAGCAGAGCCAGTAAATGCGACTTTGGAATCAGCCAGACAAAGTGGGCGAGGAGTCACCAGGAGATGCGGGTGCTGAAGCACCCCTGGGGGTTTTGGGAGAGGTGTGGGATGGGTAGGAGGAAAGAAATTGGGCTCTGAATGTTTGCTACCCACAGAACACTCACACCTCAGAGCAGTATATGCCTGTTTTGCAAGTCTGAGGTGGACTTTTCTGGCCTTTGTTTGTACTCTTGGCCTTTTTCCACTGTCCCCACCTGTGTGAAAGAGATTGCCAGCATTCATTTGTGGCAGAATCCCGCCCAGGGCCAGTTGGGTTCCTCAGAGACTCACTCAAAGGTAACTCACCACGCAGTGGGATTCTCTTTGTCAGGAGAGTGACCTAGCTTTGCAGGGAGGCCTTCCTGAATTGCCTGGGTGGTGCAGGAGGGCAGGGCCAGGGCCCTTGCTGATCAGCCTGAATTAGATCTAGCCGATGGCACTGCAGAGGAAAGGGATAGGACCACCTGCTACTTGTCCTGTCCTCACTGTTCCTCCTTTTGAATCAGATCTTGTCATAGATGTTAGCCAGGCCGTTTGGCTCAGCAAAGCTACAGGAGCACTTAATATACCTGCCCCTAAAGAAGGAGGAAGAGGAAGAGAGAAAAAAAGGAAAGGCAAGCTTTGGCATTTGTATGAGAGTGTCGCTGAAGGCTTCCTCACTGATACACTCAAGACTTAGACAGGAACAGAAATTATATTGGGGTGGGGGTGGGGAGAGCAGTTTGATTGAAGCATTAGTTGTCTTGGCCCTGGGCCAAGGCAGATTGCCAGAGAACCATTAAACTCTGTGTAATTCCATATAATTCACAGCGGCCACAGGTAATCTGAATCAGACCTGACAAAGCTTCCCCATCACTTATTGTCCATTAGTGCTGAATGCACACTACGGATCTTTAGACTTTTTCTTGTAGCTCTATCATGGTCGCTGTATTTTCAAAATCCCAAATCAAGAAAGCTGGCTTGACGAAAGACTTTTTTTTCTTAATTTGTGATTTTGTTTATATGAAAAGCCTCACAAAGGTATACAGACTGAATCACAAAGGTGTAAGATATGAAACCCACTGAACCAGTGGTCTTTCAGGAAGGAATGATAGTCATGAGAGATTGGGTCAGGATGAAGTCTCATTTAGTCTTGGGGAGGGCCCCTCCCCCTCCCCAAACATACACCTTTTCAGGGATCTGAGGAAACTGGTTAACTAAACACTCAATCAAATTACAATCTGCTTTATGCCCATCGTCTGGATTTGCTCTTAGAATTTTCGGGGCTAGTAGACTGAAAGGGCCTGTTGTAACGCCTGCACACAGGAAGGGGGAGTGGAAGTTCCTTTGAATTCCCGGATGCTGGGAGTAGTTAAATCTCCCAGTGTTCATGGTCTGTTTGTGAGGGCTGGTGTGTGTTTTAAATTAACTTCCTAAGGCTGAGAATGTTAAGGAAAAAAAAAGTAAGGAGAATCATATCTAGATACAAGGTGGTATTGTCATGCATCTAAGTTTCCTTAAAGGCTTCATTCCTCCCACCAAATTAAGAGTCTAACAGTTACTTCTGGGTACCTTGTGATAAATGGGGGGTATTTAGCTCAAAGGATAACTATTCTGGGATATTCTGAGCCAATAAGTACAATGTCTTTGAAAAGCTTGAACTGCCTCTTTAGCAAGAACTCTTTGTGTGGCTAAAGATCATGAATAGCTTATATCTATGGAAAACAAAAAGCTTTTTTCACAACCTCCCAGAAAAAAAATTATATATATCTCAAAACTGATAGGTGCTCTATCTTGGGCAAATCGTGCAACATGGTTGGACCTCAGTTATGTTAAAATAATATTACTAGTTCTGAATTAGGCAAACCAATGGGGTGATATCTTGGAAAGGCTTTCTAATTTTAATTTCAACAAATAGCCATTGAGCTCCATTTGTTTCCCTAGATGCCAATGTTAGAGCTGTAAAAAAAGTACTTGACTGTCTCCCTCATATGGTGTAAGAATCCTGATACAAAGTAAACATCTGCAGAAATAAAAGAAAATATAAAATGGTAATGAATTCTCAGAGAAAATGAAATGGGTAACGACATGGAGACTGATGCTGAGACGGGGCAAGAGAGGAGGAATATTTCTATCAATGATCAGACAAAGACTTCTTTGAAGTCTGAGCTACCATCTGAATGATGAACAGAGCTACAGTACAAGGATCTAGAAGAATGTTTTCAGCCACAGAAACAGCAAGTGCAGAAGTCCTGAAGTAGGGATGGGCTTGACCTCTGTGAAGATCAACAAGCTCCATATGACTGCAGTGTGTGTGTGTGTGTGTGTGTGTGTGTTGAGGGGGAGTGGCAAGTGAGGCAAAAAGGGCACACATGGGCCGGCGCCACGACTCAACAGGCTAATCCTCCGCCTGGCGGCGCCGGCACACCAGGTTCTAGTCCCGGTCGGGGCGCCGGATTCTGTCCCGGTTGCCCCTCTTCCAGGCCAGCTCTCTGCTGTGGCCCGGGAGTGCAATGGAGGATGGCCCAAGTCCTTGGGCCCTGCACCCCATGGGAGACCAGGAGAAGCACCTGGCTCCTGCCTTCGGATCAGCGAGGTGCGGCCATTGGAGGGTGAACCAACAGCAAAGGAAGACCTTTCTCTCTGTCTCTCTCTCACTGTCCACTCTGGCTGTCAAAAAAACAAATAAATAAATAAATAAAAAATAAAAAAAAAATAAATAAAAAAGGGCACACATGGCCAGGTCATGTAGAGCTTCTGATCTGCTACTATTTACAGTAGAAGAATCATTCTTTGGTCTGGCATTTAATTAGGGGGTAGAAGTGGACAGAAGAGTTTAACAATAGAGGTGCTTGAAGTAGGCCATAGGAAAGTCGGAGGGCAGGGAATGGTAGGGAAGGGCTGGGGAAGAGGGGAAAGGGATGAGAGTGGAAAAGGAAAATGTGTACACAGGAAGGGTGGTTAGAGAGGGTTGGAAAAAGTTTGGAGGGAGGCCAGAGTGTACTGGAGTGAGCTTGGCTGCACGAGTGCCCTGAGTACCAAGGTTGGCAGGGAAGAAGGGGGGAAAGGCTCTACCCTTGTGTTTAAGATTAGAGACATGGGCGTGATCAGGGACAGAGCTAAAAATCTGCTTCTCTTTTCATTCTGCCTTAACTTCAAAAACAAGTCTGATACCAGAGAGAATGGCTTCTGCACGGCTTGACCTTTATTGAGTCCCCAAATCTTGAACTTAAACGCCCATCATTTCCTCTTTCATTCTTATCTCCAGCTAATCCTGGCATTGCAGAAGGGGGCGGGGGCGGGGGCTGGGAATGATCCCTGATGTCAGAGTCTCTGCCCACCACTAACATACATCAACGACAGAGTGTGTTTTCTCTCTCCCACTCTCTTGTCAATCATGGAAACTTGGTGTTGTTTTCCTTTATTCGACACGTTTTGCTGAGGGGGAAAGGGAGGGTGGGTGATTTGTCAGGCAGAGCGAGAGCAGGATGCTTGAAACAGTAGTGATGGCTCACTTGTTGCCCGTGTCACAACACTAACTGAAAGCAGCAGCAAGTGTGCCACGTTAATGTCAAGGTCAGTAAGGGTTTTTGTTGTTATTGCCTTTGCAACATACACATCGGCCTCTGCAGGTGATTTCTGTGGGAGCTGTTGGCTTTGGTGGCAGTCATTCAGAAAGACGGGAGGAAGCTAAACACCTCTGCTGCTTCTTCATTTCTCACCGGTCAGAGAGCTAAGTGAAAACCAGAAATTAAATCACTGCTGGAGACAGGGGCCCGGGAAGACGCAGGCAATATTTTTTTTCTTTTTTTTTTAAAGATTTTATTTATCTGAAAAGTAGAGTTGCAGACAGAGAGAGGGAGAGACAGACAGAGAGAGAGAGAGAGAGAGAGAGAATCTTCCATCCCTGGTTCATTCCCCAAATGGCCACAACAACAGGACCTGCACCGATCTGAAGGCAGGAGCCAGGAGCTTCTTCCAGGTCTCCCACGTGGATGCAGGGGCCTAAGGACTTGGGCCATCTTCTACTGCTTTCCCAGGCCACAGCAGAGAGCTGGATCAGAAGTGGAGCAGCTGGGACTCCAACCAGTGCCCATATGGGATGCTGGTACCGCAGGTGGAGGCTTAGCCCAGTATGCCACAGTGCTGGTGCCCCACAAACAATGTTCTAAGAGTGAGATGCAGGTGCTCAGTTCTGAAAAATAGAAAGCAACTGCCCTCTCCCATCATACACATCTGGTGTCGGACATATGGGTGCTTAGGAAGCTGGACAAGTGATTTGCTGAGAGCTAGAGCTAGAGCAGGCCTAGTTGTTTCTAGAGGCAGCCGTTTTTGTCCTTCTCCTGAAGGGTGGGCAGTCTCACTTGGTCCTTTTCCAGTCAGAAATGACTAATGTTGAATATGTGTACTCTTTAGAAACTGTCTCTGGCTTTTTGCATAATGGGTTATAAATAAATGACTTCAGGGAACCAGCAATGAGTAATTGAGTGACCCTGGCTTTGGGATGGCTTGGGTTCCAGATAGTTAAACACATCTCTTGGGCTGGAAGCCTGTATCTAACACATTCAAACCCAGCTGGTAGGTTAAAAAAAAACATTTTTGATCACCTTGAAGAATAGTTTTCACATCGACAATAGATTGATCCTGAAGAAAAAAAAAAGATTATATTAATCCAAGTAGTATTACCTCCATTTCTCTCTAGTAATCTAGTAGAATTTAACATGCATTCTTCTCTTAATTCGGGCATTATGCACAGTTCATAAATGCCAGTGAGTTGATATACCCTCTTTGCAGTGTTATGCTGGATGGTATGTAAGAGACAGTTTTTTTTTTCAGCTTCCTGGGCTCGCCTGCTAGATTTGCACATCCCGCTCTCTTAATGCTGGAGGGAACTTGTGAACTTCCTGGTTTGTTCTAGACTTTTAGCCCTATAAAAAAGAGCATAATGTGATTGGAGAGAGTGAGTTCTGTTGCTTACAACGGCTTCTAGGAGTCAGGAACATAGCCTAGCACTCTGTCAGATCCTTCTCTCCAGCTTCTTCCACTTCTGTCCTCCCTGAACTCTCTCCAGCACATCACTGTGCTAAGTCCTTTGATCACGTGTACCACTGAAAGTCCTACCTTACTGGACAACCAAGAAGCATGGGTGAGCCAATAAAGAGCAGTAATGATGTCTGTGGAAAAACTGGTTGTGGTGCATGTTGGCAACTCTGGGGACCATAAGAAAAAGACATAGCTGAGATAGACAAGAGCAACAACAGTAGACAACAGATTGACTCCATTTTTAGTAATACATTAAGATAGAAAATTGTTGATTTACAAAAGAAAGACTCCATTGTTATCGGATAAAAGATAAGAAAATGAAGTATTGGTCTTCAGTTTTATTTCCTACTGAAATCATCCACTTTGGGGAGGAGTAGATAAATTGTGTCTCAAAGCAAAGAAGAACAGTGGGCACATTCATTGATTGTGGCTCTACTGTGGAGGCTTGCCTTTTATGAGAAATGGTTTGCCTTTATTAAAACTATAAGTGTGTGAAAATAGTACTTGAGCTTTGGTTTCTACCTCAGAATTATAAGCAGTATAGTCTAAAGGTCTTTATTATTTTTTTCAATTAAGAAATAACTTACATACAATAAAAGGTACAAATTTCAGTGACTTTTTAAAAGATTTATTTATTTATTTATTTGAAAGGCAGAGTTGCAGAGAGTCAGAGGCAGAGAGAAAGAGAGAGAGAGAGGAGAGGGAGAGAGAGAGAGAGAACGGTCTTCCATTCAATGGTTCACTCCCCTGATGGCTGCAGTGGCCAGAGTTGTGCCGATCCGAGGCCAGGAGCCAGGAGTGTCTTCTGGGTCTCCCATGCAGATGGAGGGGCCCAAGGACTTGGGCTGTCCTTCATTGCTTTCCCAGGCTATAGCAGAGAGCTGGATTGGAAGTAGAGCAGCTGGGAGTAGAACCGGCGCCCATATGGGATGTCAGCACTGTAAGCTGCGGCTTTACCAGCTACGCCACAGCGCTGGCCCCTCAATGACTTTTTTAGGCTTACATATTCCCATGTAATCAGAAACCAGTTGAACATGCAAAACATTTCCAGCATCCTCGGTTATCACCACAGGTTAGTTTTGTCTGTTCGGACCTTGATATTAATGGAAATCATACACTATGTACTATTTTCGTTTGACCTCTCCTATTCAACATAGTATTTATGAGACATTCGCTTTAATGCCGGTATTGAGGTATTGATTGTTTGTTCTTCTTTATTGCTGTATCATATGACCTTTTGTGTGTATGCATGCATTTTTTAAAATACTTATTTATTTATTTGAAAAGCAGAGTTACAAAGAGGCAGAGGCGGGGGGGGGGTCTTCCATCCACTGGTTCACTCCCCAGATGGCCACAATGGCCTGAGCTGTGCCAATATCTGAAGCTAGGAGCCAGGAGCTTCGGGCATCTTCCACTGCTTTCCAAGGCCGTAGCAGAGAGCTGGATAGGAAGTGGAGCAGCCGGGGCTGGAACTAGTGCCCATATGGGATGCCAGCACTTCAGGCACTACAGCACCGGCCCCAATATGCATAAATTTTCAAAATTAACCTTTTAAAAATATTTGAAAGGCAGAGCAAGAAAGAGATATCTCCCATCTTCTGGTTCATCCCCCAAATGCCTGCAATAGCTGCGGCTCGGCTAGGTCAAAGTTGGGAACTGAGAACTCATTCCAGATCTCCCACATGGGTGGTAGGGGCCCACCTACTGTTAGCTCCTGGGGTGCACATTAGCAGAAAGCTAGACTTGGGAACAGAGCTGGGACTCAAACCCAGGGGCTCCAATTTTGAATGTGGGCATTTCAAAGGCATTTTAACAGCTAGGGCAAACATCCACCCTGTATGTGTCTTAATGTACAGTTGGGTTCTTCGTAGTTTTGTCTGCCATGAACAAACACATTTTTTATGAACATATACAATTCTTCTTTTGGGTATCCCTAGGTGTGGACTTGCTGGATCTGAGAGTGAGTATAACAGATTTCCACAGTGGTCGTACGGTTTTACATTGCTGCCAGCAATCTAGAAAATTTAAATTGCTATACATTCTTACCAATACTTAGTATTTTCAGGTTTTTTTTTTTTTTAATTTTGGATGTTCTGGTGGATATGCCCTGATATTTTGTTGTGATTTTCAATTGCATTGCTTTGGTGAAAAATTATATTAAGCACCTGTTCATATACTTATGGGACATTTGGCTGTCTTCTTCCATAGAATGTTTATTCAAGTCTTCTGCCAATTGTTAATTGACTGTCTTTTTCTTACTGAATTGTAGTTTTAAAAAATATCTTGGATAGACATTCTTTGTCATGTATAAGCATTATAAATATTTTTTCTCAGCCCATGGGTTCCCTTTTTATGGTAATAACTTTGCTGGAGATTTTTTTATTTTGATGAAATCCAATATATGACTTTTTCTTTCATGGTTACTGCTTTTTTGCATCCTGCCCAAGATATCTTTGCCCACCTGAAGGTTGCAAAGATATGCTCTGATGTTTTCCTCTAAAACTTCATGGTTTTATTCCTCTCATTTCATTCAGGTCTATGATCTGGGTATTTTAAAAATTATTTTTCATTTCTTTAAAAGATTTATTTACTTATTTGAAAGGCAGAGAGAGAGATTGAGAGAGAGAGAGAGAGAGAGAGAAAGAGATCAAGAGAGTGAACGAGTGAGAGAGTGAGAGAGAGAGAAAAAAGAGAGAGAGAGATCTTCCATCCTTTAGTCCACTGCTCAAATGCCTTCAACAGCGAGGGCTGGGCCAGAGCAAAGTCAGGAGCCAGGAACTCCATTCTGGTCTCCTACATGGGTTGCAGTGACTCAAGTATTTGGACCATCATCTTCCAATTCCCACGCCTGTCAGCAGGTAGCTGGATCAGAAGCAGAGTAGCTGACACTTGCACCAGCACTCTGATATGGGATGCAAGCATTCCAAGTGGCAGCTTAACCTGTTGTGCCACAAAGCGTGCTCTGCAGGCAATTATTTTTAGTAAAAATTTATATCAGTAAAAATGCTTTGAGCAGGTGTCCTCACTATTCATAATTCTATTTATGGATGATATAAATTACTTCTACCAATATTAAATATTAATAAAGCTTGACTTTCAAGTTTTTACAAAAGGATAAACATAAGCGTTCCAGTAGATCATCTTATCCCAGTCGCGGGTGTATGTGCCTCACTTTGGGCACTGTTCTAAACCATCAAATATTGATGACAAATCGTGATAACATTAATGTTTGTTAGCATAAGACTTCAGTGTAAACAAATGACTAGCATTGATGGGACCCCAGTGAGCATATCTGCTGATAGTGTAAGAAACCCTGAGTTTGCTCTTGGGCAGTCATGTTTGTCTTCCCTTCCCTGGCTTGCTGAGACAGCCGGATGATGTGAATTGGTTAGGAGCAAAGGCAAAGGTACCTTTGGTTGCTTGTGTGAGGACAATGCTTTTGATTTCTTCCCCTGTCCTCATCAACAAATTCCTAGAGCTGAGTTTGGCTCTGGGCTGCTTGAGTTTTTGGCAAAGATGCTCATGATTTGACTTGGGCTAATCCCCAGGGAAATTTAATGATTTAGCACTTAAGAGGGCCTTTGTTGTAAGGATTAGTAAACTAGATGATGATTAAGCAGCTGGGGAAGAAGGTGCTGTCTGTAGGGATGGATCATGCTGTGGGCTGCTATGTATTTCTTTAAATTTATTTACTTGAAAGGCTTAGTCACACACACACACACACAGAGATAGAGAGAGAGAGAGAGAGAGAGAGAGAGGGAGACAGAGAGAGATCTTCCATCCGCTGCCTCACTCCACAAATGGCTGCAATGGCTGAGGCTGGACCAGGCCAAAGCCTGAAGCCAAGATCTTCTTCCGGGTCTCCCACATGGGAGCAGGGGTCCAAGGACTTGGGCAATCCTCTGCCACTTTTCCAGGTGCATTAGCAGGGAGCTGGATTGGAAGTGGAGCAGCCAGTACTCAAACTGATGCCCATATAGGATGCCAGTGTTGCAAGCGGAGGCTTAATCTGTTATGCCATAATACAAGCTTGGTGCATTATGTTTCCATTAACTCAAGGTCAGGGGAGCCCTTGGGCTTGACCCATAGAGCTTTACACTATGGGACAAATTATTTGAAAAGCAGAGAGAGACAGGGAGATATTCTATTCTCTGGTTTACTTCTCAAATGCCTGCAATAACCAGGGCTGGGTCAGGCCTTGTCACCGACGTGGGTGACTTGGGCCAACATCCTCCACTTCCCAAGTGCATTAGCAGGGAGCTGGATCAGAAGCAGAGTAGCTGGGACTCGAACCAGGCACTCTGATGTGGGATGTAGGCATCCCAAGTGGGAGGAGTATGGGCATGTGCTTCTTAGTTTGTAGAGGGAAAGAATGGCTTCTCCCTTGGTGTCCATCTGCCTGTTCTGTGTCTATCCAGACATTTTTGCTTTGCACTGAGCCTACTTACATCTTGTTCATTGGTAATTGTTTTTGAATCCTCATTTATTTAAGAAACGTGTTTTTGTTTTCTATTTGCTTTTGGAAAGCTGGGATAAAGTAGGGCAGATGAAATTAGGAACCACAAAGTTTCTTGTTTTTCTAATCTAAACTGCTTTGGAAATTTGAGAGTGATGTTTAAAGGGGGGATTTATGGAGAGAGACAAGTTAGGACAGCTAGTGTCTACAACCTGGAATCAGAGCATTGAAAACCATGGCAAGGAGATTGCAGAAGTTTAAAAGACCGTATCTCCCACTTCCAGGGCACCCTGATAGTTTCTCCTAGCATGATGAGATTCTCAAGGATACCAGCAGGGAAGAGAGGGTAGATTGCAAACAGCTCCTAACCTATGGTTTGCTCAAGACTTGAGACCAAGTTTCAGAATAACTGAGGACTTTATCCATTCTTTAATGAACCTACTTCCCCAAACCAGCTTATCCCCATCTGTATATTTTCTACTGATTTTCCAAAACAAGCTAAATTTCTGAACAGATGCCAGGAGTGTTCCTAAAATTTGAAAATTTTTCAAAAGTGCCAAAATGACAGGCAGAGGATATATTCCTTATTCAGAAGTAGAATTACTGTATTTTGAGCCTTTTCTGTCTATTTGAAAAAAAAAGAAAGAACAGAAAAAAGGAAAAAGCAAACAAGCAAGCAAACTCCCATCAATTTAAAATAATTCTGTTGTTTGCCTTCTAGACTATGGTTAAGCTAGCAGAGGTAGGAATATGGACTGGACATTTGGCCAGAAGCTCGTAGAACTAACCAAGGAACTTTCAGTAAATTTGTTTTTACCAATAAATTTCCCATTACAAGCAGAGGTATTCACAGCTGTGTCGTTGATCTTTAATGCTGCCCTTGCACTATTGTCATAGTCCTTCAACACTTGCTAGTTCTTGTTGCAGATACTGTTTCTCCTACTGAATGAATTTTAAGAGCATCAACCTCCTCTAATATTTCTTTCCTTCACTTTTTCATATCTCCTAAGTTTGTTTACAAGACTTGAGCAAGTATCTGCTAGAAGCTGACGAAACACAAGCTCATAGAAAGGACGCAAGCGCCGTTATGTCGAATTTTCTTTGCCTTTACTCTCAAGAGGTCAGCTTGTCACTTTGTTGACAGCCATCTAAGCACTTCATGCTTTACTGAAGACCCATCCAAGATGTCCCAATCACCAGCTCATTAGCACAAAATGGGACTTCAGCAATCTCTTTATCTCAGTGGCCTGACTGTGCCTTATTAAGTGTCCCAACCTTGGTGGATGGCTCTGAAACAATGCAGACAGACCAAGGGAAGTTGAGAGCTGGACGTTAATTAGTCCGTTTTGAAGGAGTGAAACATGGGTGAAGGCAGAGTACAATGGGGAGAAAAGCCAGGGTTCTCCGTGTCAGCAGAAGGATAATGTGTGACTTTTCTCACTGTTCACAGGTCACTGAATGCCAGGGCTGCCAGGGCCTAGAGCTGTCAGAGCCCAAGAGATCATCTAGCCAGGCCCCCACGTTTTACCAGTAAGGGTTAAGGGAGGCCTCAAGAGTGGAAAGGGACTTGTCCAAGGTCAATCATCTCTTCCCAGTTTTCCAGACACCAGCTGGCTTTTGGTTCTGTGACCTCTATGCAATCAATTTCCAATTACTTGGACCATTCCTGGTTAGCCCAGCCATCACTTGGATAATCCAAAATGACACGTATGTTAACCATAGTTTACATTGGGCTTTGTGATGTGTGTTTATACTGACATTCCAATGCATCTGGGTCTAATCTGAGAATTCACAACACTTCAAATTCAACAAGCAAACCACCCTGAAGGTCTAATTCAGGAAGAGCTGGAAAGCTGACCAGCCTTACTGAAAAGACAGCATTATATGATGTTACACAGTCCCTCAAGCAAGGTATGTTAATTTAAATGAGTTTGTTGATTCACACCTTTCCTGGATCCCAGCCATAGTTACCAGGTGGGAGGGTCGGCAAGGCAAAAACAAAATCTGCTCTAGAAAAAATAGATACCTCCTTCTTTTGTTCCTTCCTTTCCTCCTTCCCATTTGTTCTTCCTTCCTTTTTCTCACTAGAAACATGACCATCTGCCTTGTCTTCCATATAAACAAATGTGTGGTTGAGTCACTGACCTGGAGAACTGGCTGTCAGGAGGCCAAACAATCAATGAAAGATGTGCTAGAGCTCGGGCATCTAGAGTTGTAGGAGGAGAAGAAAGGAAGGAAGATCAATGCACCATCATCCAAAAAGGACTGAGAAGTCTCAAGGAGGAAGGAGTCAGTTGTACAGCTCAATAAATAACTTGGATCTGGAACAGGGCTAGTTTGGGGTATGATCCAAGGGATCTTGAACCAAACTTCCCTGGTGTTTGGGATTGTGCTGGTTTCATGTCTGAGCATTCTCATCCTTGTACTGAAGTAGCATTATTACAATCAACATATCTGTTCTCTTCCTGCTGCTGGTGACCAGGAAGGGCCACGAACAGTCACCTGAAGCTATAGGCCATGAAAGAGTCTTGTACAAGGACTTAGTGGCAGCTGAAGTGACATTAGGTAATCTCAAATGCCCATGCTTTTGCTGCAGCAATAATTAGGCATTTTAGTTTAAAATGTTCTAAACCCCCATTTCATCTGTGGGCCTAAAACAAACAGAAATCTTATTGGTATAACAGAGTGCTTGATTAACTAGAGATAGTACTTAATATCAATACACATTCAAGGGAAGACTTGTGGTAGTAGTAACATGGATAATTGAGTTGCATGAATAAAAAATGGGTAGAGTGAATGAAGACTAATTACATCATTGGGAACATTAGCATTCATTAGTTAGACTCCTGTTTGTGGTTCTTTGTTAGCTCCAAGCACTTTCTTTTTTTCTTTTTAAAGATTCATTTATTTATTTGAAAGGTGGAGTTACAGAGAGAGAGGAAGAGCCAGAGAGAGAGAGAGAGAGAGAGAGAGAGAGATCTTCCATCTACTGGTCCACTCTCCAAATGACCACAATGGCTGGTGTTATGCCAGGCCAAAGCCAGGAGCCAGAGATTCTTCTGGGTCTCCCAGATTGGTGGCAGGGGCCCAAGCATTTGAGCCATCTTCCACTGCTTTCCCAAGCACATTAGCATGGAGTTGGATTGGAAGTGGAACAGCCAGGAATCAAACCTGTGCCCATATAGGATGTCAATGTCTCAGGCAGGGTGACTTAACCTGCTAAGCCACAATTCCAGCTCTCTTCGCCCTAAGAAGCACTTTCAAAAGGCTGATCTCTGTTGAAAGTTCTGGCCTTCCGTGGATGCCAAAGGAATGAGTCATGGGAATAGAATTTTGCTTTGCTTTTCGCTTTTCTCTAGTTGTTTTTTTTTTTTTTTTTTTTTTGGTGGTAGGTGGCAGTGACTGTGAAGTTATATTGATAATGATGTTGAAAATAAGATTGCAATCCTAATTAATTTGCTGAGAGTTGTTTCCCACTTACCAATGTTATATTGGCTTTTTTTTTGTTTTAAGTGGTAGCCCAGATACCAAAACAAAGGTTTTGTCAGACAAAGGTTAAGTATTATTTATAAATAAAAAAACAGCTGGGTTATTAGCAGCAATACATTTAATAGCAGTCTGCGATTTAACTCAGAAGTTCCATTTATTTGATGGGGCTTTTGAAATCCTGAATTAACAGTTTTCTCTGTGCTCAGGAGCGCTCATCTGCCAAATTACACATGAGTCTGGCCAACCTAAAGCTTAGCTATACTCTAACCCCCATGGTGTGAGGATAGTTTTTGGAGATGCTATAAAAGATGAAAAGATTGGAACAAGAGTAGAAGTAAGTGTAAAAGCACCTTCACTGAAGACCAGCTCTTAGTTGTCTCATTTAGAGTCTAGCATTTCCATAAGGACTGTATGATTTAATCATCTTTACCTCCCCTGCTCCCCACCGCATGCAACCCCTCTGAATTACATTGGTGTATTATACCATGTTCTCTCTGTCCGTTTCAGTGGACACAGAAACATTAGACAGTAACTCACCTCTGAGGCTAGGGGCTGTGAGCTTTGTTTATTTCTGTACCTCTAGCATTTAGCATGTTGTCATGTGCACGATAGAAATTTAAAAAATATTTAAGGAATGAATGCAGGATGAGATGACTCCTATCAGCATGGATGGAACTGATGTTCCAGTAGGTAGAATGTACCTTAGTGGTGAAAGGAAATTTACGTATAAAATCAGCCAGAAGCAAGGACTCTTAGGGACATTCTGATTTGCTTTCTTTTTGGCTACCCTAAAAGCTATTATTTCTGCCTAGTGTCCCGTGCTTCCAGGCCTACCAGAATTACCAATTCTCTTACCCAGATTGGTCCTGGTCCATGGACATTCTGTAGGCTGTGAAACAGTAAATACCCATATGCTCAGCTTTGGCTGAATGCACACTGTGTGCCAAGCACTGAAAACACTATGCTAGGCACTTGCTAGAGAGGTATAGCTAACTGAGCAGCTGCTTTGAACCTATTCCATATCTTTTGAATTTGTAATTCTATTCACAGAATATTGAGCCAAAAGCTACCTTTAAGGTCTCCCAAATCAGCCACCTTGCTATGATAATTAGAGCTCGTATTTATTGAGGAGTTATTGTCCCCAGACCCCAGACATTTCATATGTGGGTACTTCAAAAAGTTTGTGGGGAAATGGAACTGAAAAATTTATTTTGCTGCAAAATTTTTTTGAAATCCATCTGTAGTTTTTTCATAATATGCGTTTTCCATGAATTTTTTGAAGACCCTTTGTATGAATGGATTTCAACATTTTGTG
The DNA here is from genome assembly GCF_964237555.1 of Oryctolagus cuniculus. NCBI lineage: Eukaryota > Metazoa > Chordata > Mammalia > Lagomorpha > Leporidae > Oryctolagus > Oryctolagus cuniculus. Next base: position 35,409,604 of record NC_091453.1, on the reverse strand, counting down.
TACCAAAATAAACCTACCTTTCAATTCCATTTTCACTAGCTTTTAACCTTTATTTTAGTTTTAAAATTTTTTATTTATTTGAAAGAACAAGAGAGACAGAAACAGAGAAGCAGAGTTCCCATCTACTGGTTTACTCCTCAAATGTCTGCATTAGCCAAGGCTGGGCCAGGCCAGTGCTCAGAGCTGAGAACTTAATCCGGGTCTCCCATGTGGGTAGCAGGAACTCAAATACTTGAGCCATCACTGCTTCTTCCCAGAGTGCACATTAGCAGGAAGCTGGAATTGGAAAAAGAACTGGGACTCAACTCTAGGCACTCTACAGCATCTTCACCACCGCACCAAATGCCAGTCCCTTCCACAAACTTTTTTTTTTTTGACAGGCAGAGTTAGACAGTGAGAGAGCGAGAGAGACAGAGAGAAAGGTCTTCCTTCCATTGGTTCACCCCCCAAATGGCCACTACAGCTGGCATGCTGCGCCGATCCGAAGCCAGGAGCCAGGTGCTTCTCCTGGTCTCCCATGTGGGTACAGGGCCCAAGCACTTGAGCCATCCTCCACTACCTTCCCGGGCCACAGCAGAGAGCTGGACTGGAAGAGGAGCAACCGGGACAGAATCTGGCGCCCCAACTGGGACTAGAACCCGGGGTGCTGGTACCGCAGGTGGAGGATTAGCCAAGTGAGCCGTGGCGCCGGCCTCCACCACAAACTTTTTGAAGTATTCTTATATGGTAACAATCCTGTGTGAAGCAGGTATCTTGTTACATTTCACACACGAGGTAACTGAGACATACAGATGTTAAATAATTTGTTCAGGGTCATATAGCTATGAAGTAGTAGAGCCAGGATTCAAACTCTAGTTTGTCATTCCACTCGAAGATAGGAAAAGACTTTAGCAAATGTCATTTTGCAGAAGTCTAGCTCTTCTTGCTCTAATTTGTGGGCATAATCTGTTATACCATGCTGCTACTTTAGCTACACTGTGGGATTTCCTCCAAGCGTCATTTTCTTATATAGAAGTTCTGGTCTCCCCATATGGACTGTTCATTCCTCCGGGCAGGGATTGCTTTATTTCCTCAAGGGGTTGTCCAAGTTTTGCCTTCAGTAAATAATGGCCTGTGATCAGCTCCTTAGGTGCTCCTGGGAAGCTGCCTGGAGTGATTTCCCAAGTACTGTTTGTGGTTCCTTGGTTGACAGGAAACAGAAAGTAGAATTTGGGGGAGTAAGTTGACTTACCACCTGCTTTCTCTTTTTGTTCTCTTCAACACAGATTGAAGATGGAGGCAAGGCGGCCCTGTCCCAGAAGATGAGGACTGGTGATGAGCTGGTGAATATCAATGGCACTCCACTGTATGGCTCCCGCCAAGAGGCCCTCATCCTCATCAAAGGCTCCTTCCGGATCCTCAAGCTGATTGTCAGGAGGTAAGGTACAAGAAGAGTTTCCGTAAGGAACAGAAGCCATTGAAACTACTTGGTTGGCAGTAAAGCACTGGTAGATTCATGTCTCTAGCAATGTCATTGAAGACAAGGGTGTTTCATGTGAACAGAATTTGGCAGATAACTCAAACAGAATGGTCTAAAAGAAAGACCCTTGAGGGTAAATCCTGACACTGCCATGTATTGGCTATACCACTATGCATACATTTATTTTGTCTCTGCAAGACTCAGTTTCTTTATATACTATTGAAGGGACTAAATGACTCGGCAACACCACGGGCATTTTTCTGTCTTCTCCTTCATAACAGGCTGCCACTGCCCAACCGTGTATCAGTGGAGATTGAAAGAGACCCTACAGCCAGCTGTGGTAGTCATTTCCTATGGTAGGCAAACCCTAAGACAGGAACTCTGCTCTTGACGAGTGTACATACAGTCTAACAGGGGAGAAAAGACACACATGGGGCCAGTTAACTAACAATACTTTTTTAAGATTTATTTGTTTATTTGACAGGCAGAGTTACACACAGAGAAAGGGAGAGACAGAAAGAGAGGTCTTCCATCTACTGGTTTGCTTCCCAAATGGCAGCAATGGCCAGAACCCAGCCGATCTGAAGCCAGGAGCCAGGGACTTCTTCTGGGTCTCCCATGTGGGTGAAGGGGCCCAAGCACTTGGGCCTTCTTCCACTGCTTTCCCAGGCCATCAGAAGGGAGCTGGATTGGAAGAGGAGCAGCCAGGACTCAAACTGGCATCCATATGGGATACTGGCCACTGCAGGTGGAGGCTTAGCCTACTATACCACAGTGCTAGCCCCAGCAATACGTTTTTTAGAGAAAGCAGTAGAGGAGGTTTCACAGAGTTTTATAGCATTGTGAATTTTCAATTTTAAACAGAAATTGCTCTTCTAATTAAAGAGAAATAGAGGTCACTTCAGAAGGGATTGATGGGGTAGGACTTCACAGAAGAGGTAGAATTTGAGCAAAGCATAGATAGATTTTGAAAAATAAGCCACCAGAAGCGGAAGGTATTCCAGGTAATTGAAATAAGCAGAAGGAAGTTAAAGAAAATACATATTATGTAAAACATGGATTTCAAAAATTTTGCAACAAACTAAATTGCATTTCTTTTTTTTTAACTTTTATTTAATGAATATAAATTTCCAAAGTACAGAATATTGATTACAATGGCTTCCCCCCATAACGTCCCTCCAACCCACAACCCTCCCCTTATCCACTCCCTCTCCCCTTCCATTCACATCAAGATTCATTTTCGATTCTCTTTATCTACAGAAGATCAGTTTAGCATACATTAAGTAAAGATTTCAACAGTTTGCTCCCACACAGAAACATAAAGTGAAAAATACTGTTTGAGTACTAGTTATAGCATTAAATCTCAATGTACAGCACACTAAGGACAAAGATCCTACATGAGGAGTAAGTGCACAGTGACTCCTGTTGTTGACTTAACAAATCGACACTCTTGTTTATGGCATCAGTAATCACCCTAGGCTCTAGTCATGAGTTGCCAAGGCTATGGAAGCCCCCTGAGTTCACTGACTCTGATCATATTTAGACAAGGCCATGGTCAAAGTGGAAGTTCTCTCCTCCCTTCAGAGAAAGGTACCTCCTTCTTTGATGACCCATTCTTTCCACTGGGATCTCACTCACGGAGCTCTTTCATTTAGGTTTTTTTTCCCCCAGAGTGTCTTGGCTTTCCATGACTGAAATACTCTCATGGGCATTTCAGCCGGATCCACATGCCTTAAGGGCTGATTATGAGGCCAGAGTGCTGTTAGAACATTTGCCATTCTATGGGTCTGCTGTGTATCTCACTTCCCATGTTGGATCATTCTCTCCCTTTTTTATTCTATCAGCCAGTATCTGCAGACACTATTCTTGTTTATGTGATCCCTTTGGTTCTTAGTCCTATCATTACGATCAATTGTGAACAGAAATTGATCACTGGGACTAGTGAGATGGCATTGGTACATGCCACCTCGATGGGATTGAATTGGAATCCCCTGGTATGTTTCTAACTCTACTGTTTGAGGTAAGTCAGCTTGAGCATGTCCCGAATTGCACATCTCTTCCCTCTCTTATTCCCACTCATATTTAACAGCAAACACTTTTCAGTTAAGTTTCAGCACTTAAGAAGAATTGTGTATTGATTACAGTATTCAACCAAAAGCATTAAGTAGAACAAACAAAAAAAAATACTAAGAGGGATAACATATTAAGCTGCTCATCAACAGTCAGGGTGAGGGCTGATCAAGTCACCGTAAATTGCATTTCTACAAAATTTTTTGAATTCCCTTCATATTTGGGCACAGAGTTTATGCTGCCACCAAAGGATCCGCCTTTGGGTGAGCTTGCTGTGTGGCCTTTCTTTCATTTTGCTGTTGTGCCTTTGCTTTGACTGCTGGAGCTCAGACTTCCTCAACTCTATTGGTTTTTTTTTTTTTAAGTGATTAAGTTACTTTTATTTTTTTAGAAAGCCAAAGTGACTAGAATTGGTCTACACTAAAGAAAGTATACAACACCATACCATTATTTTAGTTGGAAGAGCCGCACCAAAATTCATGACAAAAAAAAAATAAAAATGTAGAACTATAAGAAAATCCAGTGTTTTTTTTCTTATTGTTACTAGAAATTCAAGTAAATGAGTCAAATTGCATAAAGCACTGAAAAAGCACAGCAGTGTACGGTCTGCAATGATCTGAAAAGCACTAAAAACACTCCAATGCCTCCTCATTTGCAGACTATCAAACACGGTCTTGGAAGGACAATATCTGCTCTTTCACAGTCTTGAATTTATATTCTATTACAATATGGTAATGACACGAAGGGATGTCTTACATAAAAAGGCAAACTGAAAGTAATTTTAAAGTTAACTATAAAATTAAACAATTCTAATTTCTGTGATTTAAAAAATCACATAAATATGTCAAATATAAAGTACATCCAAATATATTTTTACATAAGAGCTGAGATTTACCATTTTTAACAAATTCTGAGATGGAATTACTAAAAACAGTATTTCATGTATACCATAGAGCAATAAGTTTAAATCAGACTATTTTGAGTTGTGTAGCCCTTTATTAGCAACTAAAATAGAAGGTATCTGTTGTACAACACGGGTAGTAATTGACTATAATTGGAGATTTATTATATTCTAATACAGATCATTTATAAATGCAATTTCTTTATTAAAAAGCTTCCACCCTTTTTTTTGTTTGTGTACAATTTGCAAAACTATTCTGAAAGTGGAATATATGTGCACAAGTCTGCAGAGAGTGCAAATTTAGGATATGGTAAAGGCTTCACAAGTTACTTTCCAAACTCTGCCACAGCTGGGCCTTTCCATTCTCATCTTTTTTCATCAAAATATTTTGATGCCAGCCTTCCTTCAACTGCCCTAAACTATAAAGCATTTTTTTTAATGAGTTGAAATTAAGTAAGGACTACACCTACTAGAAAAGAAGAGAAGAAAGTTCTATTAGTCTGAGGTTTCAGAATCCCCCCAAACCAGGACCAGTATCTTGGTAAAGGCTAGGCTGGGACCGCGGACAGATGGGTCTTGTGCTGCCCATGCTTACAAACAAGTGGATCCATCTATAACCCGGAGAATTTTCATCCTTGGACCTTCTCATCACGTGCCCCTCTCTCGATGTGCACTTTCCAGTGTGGATATATATAGGACGCCTCTGTATGACCTTCGTATTGACCAAAAGATTTACGGAGAACTGTGGAAGACAGGAATGTTTGAACGCATGTCTCTACAAACAGATGAAGATGAACACAGTATTGAAATGCACTTGCCTTATACAGCTAAAGCCATGGAAAGCCATAAGGATGAGTTTACCATTATTCCTGTACTGGTTGGAGCTCTGAGTGAGTCAAAAGAACAGGAATTCGGAAAACTCTTCAGTAAATATCTAGCGGCTCCTAGTAATCCCTTTGTGGTTTCTTCTGATTTCTGCCATTGGGGTCAGAGGTTCCGTTACAGTTACTATGATGAATCCCAGGGGGAGATTTATAGATCCATTGAACATCTAGATAAAATGGGTATGAGTATTATAGAGCAATTAGACCCTGTATCTTTTAGCAATTACTTGAAGAAGTACCATGATACTATATGTGGAAGACATCCCATAGGGGTGTTACTAAATGCTATCACAGAGCTCCAGAAGAATGGAATGAATATGAGCTTTTCCTTTTTGAATTATGCCCAGTCAAGCCAGTGCAGAAACTGGCAAGACAGTTCAGTGAGTTATGCAGCTGGAGCCCTCACAGTCCACTGACGCTCTGAACCCTCAGGGATGCTACCTGCACACACTCATAATCTGTTTTCTTTATCCTATACACATGCCTACCTTTTGCCATTTTAGTTCTTTTTATTAGAAGACAGCATCTCCCGGCAGTCCTATTTCTCCCTCTGTCTTTTGCCCATCTCACTTCTTTTGTTCATACTCAATTTGAAAAGGCGTCTGTACTCAGCATCTTCACTTTTTTACCTGCCTTTTAGATTTCTACCCCCTGCAGTCTGAATTCTGGTGCTCAGAATGCCACTGAAACAACTCTGGCAAAAAAAATACAAATTATCTCCTAATATTCAAAGCAAATGGAGTCTTTCCTTTTTTTGTTTCCTTTTTTATTCAAAATATTATATTAACAAAAAGTATATGCATTATATGAATTTATGGGGCATTTATGTGTGACATTTTGTTTTCTTCTGTGTGCTTCTAGAAGCATTTTTAAATTTTATTTTAAGCTTTAACAACTTATAACATTTTTCCATATTCGCTTCAGATGTAGATATTATACAGACATAAATATACTATTTTTCCTTGGAAACAGGGATATTAATATCACACAATGAGGGATTCATGGCAGTGATCATAAAGAGAGGGAAGACAGGTGTATTGTCATGTTGATGGTATAATTTAGTGAATACAATGTTTATAAACTATGTATGAAATAATATGACATCTACACCATTTTTATACTCTCTATATATTAACTTCCACATAAGAGAAAACATGACTATTTGTCATTCTGTGTCTGGCTTATTTCACTTAGCATAATGATCTCAAGTTCCATCCACTTTGTTGCAGATGTTAGGATTTGGGGGCCAATGTTGTGGCACAACTAGCAAAGCTGCCCCATATGATGATGCAGGCATTCCAAATGGGTGCCAGTTCATGTCCCGGATGTTCCACTTCCAATCCAACTCCCTGCTAATTGCCTGTGAAAAGCAGTGGAAAATGGCCCAAGTGTCTGGACCCGTGCCACCTATGTGGGAGACCTGGATGAAGCTCCTGGCTATTGACCCAGCCCTGGCCACTGCATCTATCTGGGGAGTGAACCAGCAGATGGAAGATATCTATCACTCCCTCTTGTCTCTGTAACTCTGACTTTAAAATAAATAAATACATCTTTTAAAAGTCAGTATTTTATTCTTTTTTATAGTGGAGTAATATTCCATTGTGTATATATGTCACATTTTCTTTATCCATTCATCAGATGATGGACATCTAGGTTACTATCTTTGTTGTTGTGTATTGGGCTACTATAAACATGAGAGTACAGCTGTCTCTTTCATATGTTGACTTCTCTTCCTTTCAATACATTTCCAGAAGTGGGATAGATTGGTCATATGATAGATCCATTTTTCATTTGTTGAGGAACTTCCATATTGTTTTCTATAATGCTTGTACTACTTTGCATTCCCACCAATAGTGTATTAGGGTACGCTTTTCTCGAGAGTCCTGCCAGCATTTGTTATTTTTTTGATTTTTGAATAATACCCATTCTAACTGGGGTGAGATGATACCTCATTGTGGTTTTTATTTGCATTTCCCTGATGGCTAGTGATCTGGTGTCTGTTGACTATTTGTATTTGACAAAATGCCTATTCATATCCTTTGCCTATTTCTTAACTAGATTGTGTGTTGTTGCTGATTCTTTTTATTAAAAGATTTATTTTATTTATTTGAAAAGCAGAGTTACACAGAGAGGAAGAGACAGAGAGATCTTCCATCCACTGGTTTACTCCTCGAATGGCCATAACAGCAAGGGCTGGGCCAGACTGAAGCCAGGAGCTAGGAGCTTCCTCTGGGTCTCTGTGTGGATGCAGGGGCCCAAGGACTTAGGCCATCTTCTGCTGCTTTCCCAGGTGCATTAACAGGGAGCTGGATGGGAAGTGGGCAGCCATGGTTCAAACTTAACCCGCTACGTCACAACATACCTACCATGCCACAGTGCCAGCCCCAAAGTTGCAGTCTTGTTTCAGACTTCTGTGTGTGGAAATCCAATTTTCCCAACACCAAGTGTTGAAAAGACTGTCCTTTCTCCAAGGAATGTTTTTCGCATGTTTGTTGAATATTAGGTTGTTGTAGATATGAGTATTTATTTCTGGGATTTGTATTCTGTCTCATTGGTTTATACATCTCTTTTTATGCCAGCACCTTGCTGTTTTGATTTCAATAGCCCTGTAGTATATCTTGCAATCTGGCATTGTGATGCCTCCACCTTTTTTTTTCAATGTATTAACCAAAAGTTAATTAAAGGAAAGGTAATATAAATTTTTCATAACACATTTATTAATAATAATAAAAATAAAAGTAGGAAAGTTGGTTTCTCAGTCCAGCTAATCACATGTGCTTTAAGCTGCTCAACAGTCCATATGGCTAGTGGTAACCCTAACAGACAACAATGATGATGAACAGATTCTGTTATCACCACAGTTGTATTGCACAGTGCCAAACAGTAGATATGTCTTCCTTTCAAGTCCTGACACTGATTTTGAAGAACTCATTTTATATTTGTTGATTTTCTATTTTAGGTCTACATTTCAATGTATCATTTTCTCTCCTTTCTTTGAACTTTGTTTTTATTGTTTAAGATTTCTTTGGCAATTTGGGGTCCTTGTGTTTCCATACAAATGTTAGCATTTTTGTAGTTCTGTAAAGGATTTCACTGGGATTTTCAATGGAACTGCATTGAATCTATAAATTGTTTTTGGTAGTATAGACATTTTGGCCATTAATTCCCCCAATATGTGAGTATGGAAGATTTTCCCAGTTTTTCTTGTCTTTTATTTCTTTCATTAATCTTCTGTATTTTTAATTGATATATATTTAACATCTTTAGTTAAATTTACCCCAATATATTGACTTTTTTTAGCTATTGTCAGTGGGATTGTTCAAGTTCTTTCTCAGTCAGACCATTGATGGTCTATAAGAATGCTATTGATTTGCTTATTTTGTTTTTTTTTTCCCCTAAGGAAACCTTTTATTTAAGGAATACAATCATCATGCATTTCATAAGTACATCTTTAGTAATATAGTGATTCTTTCCACTGTACCTGCCCTCCCACCCACATCCCCACCCCTTTCCCTTCTCCCTCTCCAATTCCCAGTCCTATTCTCTACTAAGATCTAATTTCAATTAAATTTATGCACAGAAGCACAGAAGACCAACTCTATACTAAGTAAAGAGTTCAACAATTTGCACAGAAAAAAAAAAAGCTGTTCCTCAATAGTGGAGACAAGGGCTGTTCAAACTCATTGCCTACCTCTGCCTAATACATTAAAAGAAAGTAAGTCCTTGAGAACAATTTGCAATTTTGCTGAATTCTTATCAGTTCTGACAGTCTGTTGGTAGAGTCTTTTGTTCACCTATGTAAAGAATCATGTCATCTGAAAACAGGGATAATTTTTCTTTCTCCTCTCCAATTTGAATCCCCTTAGTTACTTTTTCTTACCTAATGGCTCTGGTTAAAACTTACAGAGCTATATTGAATAAAAGTGGTACAAGTGGATATTCTTGTCTGTTTCCATATCTTAGTGGAAATGCCTCCAGTTTTTCCCCCATTCAATATGATGCTGGCTGTGGATGCATCATAAATTGCCTTTTTTGTGTTGAGGAATGTTCCTTCTATAATCCAACGTTTGAAGATTTATATCATGAATGGATGCTGTATTATATCAAATGCTTTGTCTGCATATGTTGAGATAATTGTATGGTTTTCATGCTTCATTCTGTTGATGTGCTGTCTCATGTTTATTGATTTGTGTGTGTTGAATCATCCCTATATCCCTGGGATAGATCCCACTTGGTCAGGGTGGATGATCTTTTTGACATGTTGTTGGATTTGACAAGCAAATATTTTGTTGAGAATTTTTCCATCTACATTAATGAGGGATAGTGATCTACAGTTCTCTTGAATTAAGGTAATGCTGGCCTCATAGAATGAGTTTGGAAGGTTCTCCTCACTTTCAAATTGTTTTGAGTAGTTTGTGAAGAATTGGTGTTAGTTCTTCCCTACAAGTTTGGTAGAATTAAGCAGTGAAGACATCTAGCCCTGGGCTTTTCTTTGTCGGTATGGTCTTTATTACCATTTCAGGCTCAAACTTGGTTATTGCTCTATCCAGGTTTTCTATGTATTCATGCCTCAGTTTTGGTAAATTATGTATCCAGAAATCTATCAATTCCTTCTAGCTTTTCCAATTTGTTGGCATATAGTTGTTCATAATAGTTCCCAATTGATTCTTTGTGATATCTCCTTTTTCATCTCAGATTTTGTTGATTTGAGTTTTCTCTCTTTTTTCTTGCTTAATCTAGCTAAAGGTTTATCAATTTTGTTTCCATTTTTATAAAATCTAACTCTCCATTTCATTAATCTTTGTATTGATTTTTTTAACTTTTATTTAATGAATATAAATTTCCAAAGTACAGCTTATGGATTACAGTGGCTTCCCCCCCATAACGTCCCTTCTTCTTTAACTTTTACCATTTGTTTTCATGTAGTAATTTTGAGTTTGATTTATCCTTGTCTTTCTAGATTATTTTTTCCAGTTTTTTGATGTAGGGATTTATTACTATAAACTCTCATTGATACATTGTGTTTTCATTTTCATTATTTTCAAGTTATCTTTTTTACTTCCCATTTAATTTCATTATTCAGGAGCATGTTGTTCAGTTTCCATGTGCTAGTATAATTTCTAGAATTTCTTTTCTTGTTAATTTCTAGCTTCATCCCATTGAGGTTCAGAAGATATATTACATGATATCAACTCTATACTGGGCCAAGGCAAAGTGCAGAAACTCTAGGCCAGGAACAAAGTGCTGTGTTAGGAGGGGCACAGAGAAACTAGTTCCAAGTCTGAGTGAGCAAGATGTTGCCGGACTAGGCAGGTCATGTAAGGCACAAGCCAGAACCCTAAGGGTGTGCCTTGGGTAGGGCCAGAGAGGTCTGGCTATGAATTATTTTCAGTCTTCATTACATGTGACTTCTAGAAGCCATTTGCAAATACTGCTCCGGATTATGATCTCCACCCTCTTTTATGAAACTCTTACTTTCAACATTCTGAAAAACTTGTTGCTTTCTTATTTCTCTGCCTAATATTTTTTAACCAGATTCCCTGACTACCTGCCCTTCCCTCTGACCATCCCTTAAATGTAGGTGTTTTTCCAATTCCTACCCTTTCTAATTTCATTAGCATGTCACGGAAAATCACACCCAGTCCTATAGCTTCCAATTTTGTCTAGATGTTGATGATTGTATCGCCTTTGCCCCAGATTATATAACCAACTTTCTACTGGACATTTATACTTTGATGTCTCAGGAGCATTTCAGACAAAAGAGGCCCTAATACTAACATCAACTTCTTCTCCTGTCAAGCTCCCTATCTCAGTGACCAGGAACACCATGCAGTCAACAAGCCAGAAACATGGAAGCCATCTTTAATTCCCTTATTTGTCTCATATTCTCCATCCGAATGTTATACCTCAAAGAGAGAAAGCTTAAGTGGAAAGGATTTGGAATTAGGAAAGGGGAGGTTGTATATGATCTCATTGATTTATTATGATTTAGGTGGCAGGTTAAGTCATGCTTTATACAATAGATGCGTTATCACCAATTTAATTTATATTGGTTATGATTTAGGTTTTATTTTTTATTTTTTAAAAAATATTTATTTACTTATTTGAAAGTCAGAGTTACACAGAGAGAGAAAGAGAGAGAGAGGTCTTCCATCTGCTGGTTCACTCCCCAGATGGCTACAATGGCCAGAGCTGCGCTGATCCGAAGCCAGGAGCCAGTGCTTCTTCCGGGTCTCCCACGTGGGTGCAGGGGCCCAAGGACTTGGGCCATCTTCTACTGCTTTCCCAGGCCATAGCAGAGAGCTGGATCAGAAGTGAGGCAGCCGTGTCTCGAACCAGTGCCCATATGGGATGCCAGCACTTCAGGCCAGGGTGTTAACCTACTATGCCACAGTGCCGGCCCCTCATTTTATTTTTAAAGATGTACTTATTTTACTTGAGAGGCAGATTTGGCAGACGGCAGACTTACAGAGAGAGAGAGAGAGAGTGAGAGCGAGAGAGCAGAGAGAGATTGAGATCTTCCATCCACTGGTTTACACCCAGATGGCCACGATGGCTGGGGTTGGGCCAGGCCAAAGCCAGGAGCCAGGAGCTTCATCCAGGTCTCCCATATGGGTAGTAGGGGCCCAAGCACTTAGGCCATCCTCTGCTGCTTTCCCAGGCACATTAGCAGGGAGCTGGAGTGGAAGTGGAACAGCTCAGACTTGAACCTCTGCCCACGGAATGTGGGTGTTGAAGGAAGTGGCTTAACCCACTGTGCCACAACACTGGCCCCAATTTAGGTTTCAAATAAGACTTCTTTGAAGTCTTGATGAATTTGGAAAAAAATATTTATTTGGAATCACATATAGCTGCATATACATATACAAAGTACTTCTTATTCTAACACATGGGAAATAGTAATTCCCAGTATATTGGATTTTATGACAATTAAGTGAAACCATTTATATAAAATGACTTTCAACAGAATGGTTTATCGGGGAATTTTATTCCTATTCCTTTCCCTAGGGTATGAAAAATGCATAACTGGGATGACCAAACATTGTTAAGTAGGAAGAGCATCAGAACTTTGGTGTGCATTGTAACTTAACCTGAAGATTTTCTGGAAAACCTTTATGGGTATCAAAGATCTAAACAATAAATAAAGGCCCCTGTGAGAAGCTGGTTGTACAGAAACACCAACACTTATAAGGTGTGTGTACACCATCCTGAGTTTCTGAGTCAGTTACAAGAATGAGAGAATTCAGGTACTTCCCACATTCACCATCCCCTGGTAATCTCCTTATCTTCTTTCTTCCTACTGTAGGGATATCTACCACTACCAGTCATGTAAGAGTAACTACACGCATGGCCTTGGAGATAAAAGAGATTTTTGGTTTTCATGGCTCTGGCTCCCTGAACCCACACTGATTACACTATCCGCCCCCTCCTTCATCTCAATCCCTATTGGCCCAAGCTTTCAATGCATAATTTATTAGGTGATGCTGCCCTCTTGTGGAAAACATCACCTTCACATATAGACTACCCCTGGGCATGGCATGGGGAATTAATTCATTCCTTCTTGCTTAATCCAAGTAGTTTATGAAAGAGCTCTTACCACATAAAAGAAATGTGATTTCACTGAAGTTTATGAGTATTCAGTCTAATGTTTTATATATAGGTAGAAGAACTTCGCTTTAAGTAAGCAGTCAATTGCAATGACCCAACCCTGAACTTTAGGTTTGGACTTGAGTCTTTGGGAATAAACATAAAGAAAAGGAACTTTAGAAAGTGGTCTGTTCTGAAAAGGCAACCTGACTCTTCCTCCTATATTATTTAGAAGATAATGACCAATTAAGCAGAAATCTAGCTGTTATCCTCATCGCTTCTCCGGCCCCACCCCTCTCGAATCTGAGTTATTCTAAGTCTTGATGTGTCTAACCTGCTAAAAATCTCCTTGATACTTTGTCTTAATTCAATTACTCATGATTTCTCACCTGAACTATTTTAATAGCCTTCCCACTGACTTCTTGGTATTGAATCTCACCTCCTTCCAATCAATCCTTCTCCAAAATAGAAATCTGAGTATGTTACATCGATATTTGAAAAAAAAAATCAGGAACAATAACTGTGCAATGATGTTGACCCCGAGATTAATTTTATATGATAGAAGATACAGACCATATTGCAGATACTGTATTCATGAATTTTTTGGCCAAGAAAACAAATTCAAATATGTAAGAAAAAAACCTCTTAGTAATACAAGAAAAATTACAGAAGCTTCTATATGGAAACTTTTTAGCATAATTTAACCTTAACAATAAAGAATATTCAAATTAAAAGTACTTAGAAGATTTTCAAGACATAATTCATTAGATCCAGTTAGTAAATTTCAAAAATTATATATTATAGACAGTGCATACACTTCCCTTACAAATATTCAGAAAATATTTAAAATGTTATGCTACAAAGAAAACCTTTGTGAAGTCTTAACGTAGAAATCACAAAGGCCTCCTTCTCTGATAATAATATACAGTGTTTACAAAATAAAAAACAAATTTAAACAAGTCTTCAACTATTTGATATTTTAGAATACATTTATATGCAAGTATTAGCCCAAAGAAATACTAGCATAATAATAAAAAATAATGAAAATGACATCATGATTTATCAAAATTTTGAGAGTACTATTCAGAATAAATTCATAACCTTAAATATTTTTATTATTAAAAATGAAGAATGAAATTACATGACTAAGATACAATATAATATGAAGCCAAGGGCTAGAGTTTTTTCGGAGGATGAATTAAATAGATAAGCCTCCAGCAAATTTAATCAGGAAAACAAAGATGAATCACAAACAAAATTTAAAATGTGAAATGGAATATAACAACAAATACGCCGAAGGTTTTTTAAAGACACATTACTTTAATTGTATCTTAATACATTTTGGTGGAAGGCATTTGAGGCAGCAGTTAAGTTACCTCTTTGGATGCCCATGTCCCGTATCATAGTACCTGGTTTGAGTCGGAGATCCTCTGCTTTCAATCCAACTTCCTGCTAGTGTATCATCTGCAGCAGCAGCTGATGACTCAGGTAACTGAATTCCTGCCACTCACGTGGGAGACTCACATTGAGATTTGGGCTCCTGGCTTCAGCCCGGCCCAATGCTGGCTGTTGCAGGCATTTCAGGAATGAATCAGCAAAGCTTTCTCTCTGTCTCTGTCTCTCTCTCTGTATCTCTCCTATCCCTATTGTGCTCTCTCTCTCTCTCACTTTCAAGTAAATAAATACATTTTAAAATCTTAGAGAAATTTAAAAATATTTAACAAAATTTTACATGTCAGAAGTTATTGAGAAGTTGTAAACTAGATTGTTCTGAAGGAAAACAATAATCAAAGAGAAATTTCCTACAATATTTTAAACCAGATATTTTTATTACCGAGTTCTTTCCAATTTTCTAGGTATTGCCAAGTTCAATTCTGTAACCATATTATCAAATTGAAAACAAAAACATTGCAGAGTTATTTACCTGTTTTTTTGTTTTGTTTTGTTTTGGACAGGCAAAGTTAGACAGTGAGAGAGAGAGAGAGAGAGAGAGAGAGAGAGAGAGAGAAAGGTCTTCCTTTTTCTGTTGGTTCACCCCCCCAAAATGGCTGCCATGGCCAGTGCACTGTGCTGATCCGAAGCCAGGAGCCAGGTGCTTCTCCTGGTCTCCCATGCGGGTGTAGGGCCCAAGCACTTGAGCCATCCTTCACTGCCCTCCCGGGCCACAGCAGAGAGCTGGACTGGAAAAGGAGCAACTGGGACAGATACTGGCGCCCCAACTGGGACTAGAACCCGGGGTGCCAGCGCCGCAGGCGGAGGATTAGCCAAGTGAACCGTGGCGCCAGCCTATTTACCTGTTTTAATTTCAAGGCAGAAATACAGAGAGACATTTGAGGAATAAACCATCTGTTGGTTCACTCCTCAAATTCCTGCAACATCCAGGACTTGGCTAGGCCAAAAGTGGGAGCTAGAAGCTCAATCCAGGTCCCCCACGTGGGTGGCAGGGATCCAAGTACTTGAACCATCACCTCTGCCTCCCGGAGTATGCATTAGCAGGCAGCTGGAATTAGAGAATGGAGCAAGGACCGAACCCAGGCGCCCTGATATGGGATGTGGGCATGCCATGTGACATCTTAACTGCTAGGCTAAACACTTGCCCCCACATTTTCTAAGCTAGCATTACTCTAATAGCAAAACTTGATAGACTGCTCCAAAAGTGAATATTCTATCCAGTTCATGAGTATAGTTGCAAAGTCTATAAATGAAATTATATTAAATCAAATTCAACCATATAGGACAATAACAATTAATTGCAATTGATAAAATATATTTTAAAAAACACAGGTAAAATCTGAAATAGCATACAGATATAAAAAAAGAACATGGTAATGGTTCTACTTAACTTATTAATGAGGAAACTGTTGAGGTGTTAAAACCAGTTCAGAGGAGAAGTCAAAAACAGAAATTAATTTAAAGGTAACAGTATACCAGAATAACTAATTTTTTAAAAAGATTTATTTATTTATTTGAAAGTCAAAATTACACACAGAGAGAGGAGAGGCAGAGAGAGAGAAGTCGGTCTTCCATCCGATGGTTCACTCCCCAATTGGCCGCAACGATCGGAGCTGCGCCGATCCGAAGCTGGGAGCCAAGAGCTTCTTCCAGGTCTCCCACATGGGTGCAGGGGCCCAAGGACTTGGGCCATCTTCCACTGCTTTCCCAGGCCATAGCAGAGAGCTGGATTGGAAGAGGAGCAGCCAGGACTAGAACTGGTGCCCATATGGGATGCCGGCGCTTCAGGCTAGGGCATTAACCGGCTGCACCACAGTGCTGGCCCCCACAATAACTAATTAAAAGTTATATTAACAAATGTGCTCCATTCACAGTAAGAAATTGAATACATAAAACACTCAGGAATACCTTTAAGGAAAAAATACATAAAAGAAAGAGGATATATATGGAGGAAATTACAAAACTGTTCAGAAAGAAAAAAAATGTATGCAAGTTATTTCTGATGGTGCGGGTAAATTCTTAGGGCACTGTGTTAAGTCATTCTAAGAGAAAAAGCAACAGACAAATTTAATAAATTTAATGAACAGTACATTCACTTGCCCTGAATTAGTTGTACTCTCCTTAGACAACTTCCACACTATCCCATCATTCCTCCACCACTTATTTATTTATATATCTTTAATTTTAAAGTTTTAATAAAGATACAGTTCTGAGTATATAATGATATTCTCTTTCTTGCTCCCTTCCTCCTCTTCTTTCCCTCCCTCTCCCTTTCCCCCTTCTCCCCTTCACTTTTGAGATAACATAGCTTTAATTTACATTGCAGTCAAGGGCTTAATGTTCCAGTAAATGAAGAATTCAACAAGTGAAAAGCCAAAAGACCCTAGCTTAGTGGAACTATAGGCAAGGGCTATAAACAATAATCAAATGGAAAAATAAACTATTTCACCCATATACATCAAATTAAAGAGTAACCACAGATCATTAAAGCTATAGTAGAAAGGGGCTGGTGCTGTGGCTCAGTGGGCTGATCTTTACCCTGCAACACCGGCATCCCATATGGGCGCCAGTTCTAGTCTTGGCTGTTCCTCTTCCAATCCAGCTCTCTGCTACAGCCTGGGAAAGTAGTAGAAGATGGCCCAAGTGCTTGGGCACCTGCACTGACCTGGGGGACCCGGAGGAAGCTCCTGGCTCCTGGCTGCGGCCATTTGGGGAGTGAACCAGCGGATGGAAGACCTTTGTCTCTGTTTCTCACTCTCATTGTCTGTAACTCTACCTCTCAAATAAATAAATAAAATCTTTTAAAAAATAAAACTATAGTAGCATAACATTATTAACCATTAGTTTGACAAAGATTTAAGACAAAATTTGACAAAACCGTATTTGCAGCAATACTAATAAACACAAGCACTTCTTTCTTTCTTTTTTTTTTTTTAAAGATTTATTTATTTATTTGAAAGAGTTACAGAGAGGCAGAGGCACAGAGAGAGAGAGAGAGAAATCTTCCACGTGCTGGTTCACTCCCCAAGTGGCTGCAACAGGGGAAGATGCGCCGAGGCCCAAAGACTTGGGCCACTTTTCACTGCTTTCTCAAGCCATAGCAGAGAGCTGGATTGGAAGAAGAGCAGGCGGGACTTGAACTGGCGTCCATATGGGATGCTGGCACTGCAAGCGGCGGCTTTAACAGCACCAGGCCCTGTTTTATTTTTTGTGTTTTTTTTTTTTTTTTTTGAAAATTTTAGCTCTCACATATAAGGGAGAACATGTGGTTTTGTCTTTCTGTGTCTGGCTTATTTGACTCTATGTGATGTCTTCCAGTTGCATCCATTTTGCTGCAAATGGTAGAATTTCACTTTTTTTGATGACTGAATAGTAAACCAATGTGTATATATGCCATGTTTTCCTTATCCATTCATATGATGATGGACACTTGGATTGATTATTTTAGCTGTTGTGAACAGTGCTGCTGTAAACATGTCCACCATTTATTTTTGAAGTTCAAAGAAGCAGAATTTATTATTGCTGATTCCCTTAGCAATGTCAGCTATTGAGCTCCAGGACATTCTTTCACTACCATTTTATGTTTTGGCACCTGCTTCACAGTTATCTTTTCTACCCCAGTCCTAACTGTTATACTGAAAGGTGTCATCATCTTTGTAGAGGATCACAAACTTTATAGTCTTATGGGTCCTTGACCTTAACTTCAGGGATAAACCCTCTGTATCAGCAGCTCACTCCCCCAGCTAAACCATAGACTTTGCCAGTCTCAGTCAAAAAGTACTTGTACTTATTCAGTGTCTGAACTGTGTTAGAGTCTGATGATTCCATCATGAAAAACAGATATGGTCCCTGTTCTGGTGAACCACACCTGCCAGAACCTCCAATCATTTCCTATCTGGATTCCTTATCTAAATAACAGAACACAGAAAATAATTCATGACTATTATTTCAATTTTACTGAGGATGGCAAATAACTAGAAGCCCTCCAGCTACGTAAGAGAAGAGTGAATTCATTACATACAGTGAATGCTTTAGCGCAATCTTCAGCACTGTGAGCCTCCCCTAGGAACTCATTAGAAATGCAGATTGTTAGGCACACCATAGACCTACTGAATCAAAACTCTGGAGATGGCTTCCTGCAATGTGTTTAACAAGCTTTCCAAATGTAAAGCTCACAGTCTGAAAACCATTGCCTTGAGGGATTAGGGCTTCATTTCTAGAATCAGTTGAGAAAGAATAAATCCAGCTCTCTGATTATAACCTCTTCTTCTTCTAACTTTTCCATACCTCATTCCCTTTATATCTGCTCTTCCATATCGTCAAGGTCTCCAATTTCATTTTTTCCTAAGCTATCAGCCTCCTTGTAACTAGCATGGTTCATGATTCTCCTAACTCCATTCATTTATCTGAGCTACCCAATTCATGCAGTTTTAAAGACCACTTCTATCTAATGACTGTATCTCTATTTCTAATCTCTTCCCCAAATTCACATACTTATGTACAGCAGGCTGATAGGAATCTCCACAGGGTAAGTCGGCAGAAAATTGAAATGCAGTGTGTATAAATCTGAATTCATTAACCTATAAAATTCTCACCCCTAAGAATAGCAGCTGGTGGCAGCATCATCCATCTCATTCTTGAATCCTTGTTCTTGCACACTAAGCCATGTTCACTTTTTATACACTTTCTGAATCCATCCCCTTTTCTCCGTTTCTACTGTTGTTGCCCCAGGTCAGTGCTGGACATCTCAGCAGTTTCTCAGCTGCTTCACATCTGTCTGCCAAGGTTTTGCCATAGAGATGAATTCAAAATACAGGTTCAGTTGTATGACTCCTCTGCCAATACCAGAGGCATGAGAGAGAAACGTTTTATATCCTCATCTCTACTCCCATTCGCAACTTCATCTGGAGCTCCTTGTTTCATGCTGGTCATCAACTCTGTGACTATTCCATTCTCTCCTTTCTACTTGGAGCAACCTTTTCCTTTTCTTTTCCTGGTTCATGCCTTCACATTCACATTCACAGTTTTTAAGACTCAGACCCAGAGCATGTGCTGTGGCGGAGTGGGTAAAGCCACCACCTGCAGTGCCAGCATCCCATATGGGCACCGGTTCGAGTCCCGACTGCTCCACTTCTGATCCAGCTCTCTGCCATGGCCTGGGGAAGCAGTGGAAGATGGCCCAGGTCCTTGGGCCCCTGTACCTACGTGGGAAACCCAGAAGAGGTTCCTGGCTCCTGGCTTCAGATCAGCACTCTTGCTTAGTAGGCTAAGCTTCTGCCTGCAGTGCCAGCATCCCGTATGAGCACTGGTTCAAGTTCTGGCTGTTCCACTTCCGATCCAGCTCCATACTTATGGCCTGGAAAAGCAAAGGAGGATGGCCCAAGTGCTTGGGCCTCTTCACCCATGTGGAAGACCTGGAAGCGGCTCCTGTCTTCTGGCTTTGGATCTGCCCAGCTGCAGCCATTACAGCCATTTGAGGAGTGAAGCAGTTGATGGAAGACCTCTCTCTCTGTCTCTCCCTCTCTCTGTAACTCTGCCTCTCAAATAAATAAATAAATCTTTAAAAAAAAAAGACTCAGCCCTGGGGTGGTTGTTTCTAAGCCATTTTCTTTGATACCTTTGACTTAGCTGGCTGTAACCAGTAACCTGCAACTCCATCTGGGTCTCCTGCATTGGTGACAGGTATCCAAGTAATTGGGCCCTGCTCTGCTGCTCTTGCAGACACATTACCAGGAAGCTAGATTGAAAGCAAAACAACTGGGACTAGAATCAGCACTCTGATATGGGATGCTAGAGTTGCAAATAGGAACTTAATCCACTGTGTTACAATGCTGGCCCCAAGTATACTTTTTTTAAAAAAAGATTTATTTTATTCATTTGGAAGACAGAGTTACAGAGAGAGGTAGAGAGACAGAGGTCTTCCATTCTGCTGGTTCACTCCCCAAATGATCGCAATGGCCAAAGCTGAGCTGATCTGAAGCCAGGAGCCTCTTCTAGGTCTCTCACGTGGGTGAAGGGGCCTAAGGACTTGGGCCATCTTCTACTGCTATCCCAGGCCACAGCAGAGAGCTGGACCAGAAGAGGTCCAGCTGGGACTCTAACCAGCACCCACATGGGATGCCGGCACTGCAGGCAGTGGCTCCACCTGCTATGCCACAGCACTGGCCCCCTAAGATTCATTTTAATACTTTTTAAAATGTTTATTTATTTTCATCTACGAGAGAGAGAGAGAGGGAGAGATTTTTCCATCTACTTGTTCTCTTCCCAAATGCCCACAATAGTCAGGGCTGGGCCAGGCTGAAGCCCAGAGCCAGAAACTCCTTCTAGGTCTCCCACATGGGTGGCAGGGGCCCAAGAACTTGAACTATGTATGTTGCTTCCCATGGTGCATCAGTAAGGAGCTAGATCAAAAGTGGAGCAGTTAGGGCAGGAACTGGCATACCAATATAGGATGCTGGTGTCTCTGTCAAGTAGCAGCTTAACCCACTGTGCCATAACACCCACCCATAAGATATATTTTTCAATAGTTGGGAAAAAAACAGGAGAGAAGTATTTGTGGCATGTGAAATTATATGAAACTTCAATTTCAGCACCCATAAAGAAAAGTTTTAATGAGACAGAACCACAACTATTCATTTATATGCTGCTTTTGTACTAAAATGGCAAAATTGAATAGTTGTGTTAGGTAATATATTTACCCTTTACAGAAAAATTCTGATCCCTGGACTAGAAGTACTGTGAATAGAGGGGCTTCTCCTTATTGATTGTTGCATCGGCTACACTGTGGCCCATAGGAAAGACTCAGGATTTTTTCATCAATCCTGATATAGAGGAGTAGGAACTATGAGTAATTGATTCACTTGATAGTTATATTTTTCACAGTCACCTAAACTGGTATTTGCATTCAGTCTCATGAATGTAGTTATTTGTGAGATTGTTTTTAATTCACTGATCAGCTCTGGATATATTGAACAAGAGGCAAAAGGTCTCATTGTAATCATGTAAAGCTGATTTCCAGAACTTGGACTGGTGTGAAGATCATGAAAAGAAACTGTCGTATCTTGGGAGCCCTATTCAAGCTACTTGTGTACTTCTCTCTACTGTTGTCATAATACCTCTGCCATCTACAGTGCAAAGGGTTAAAACGGTGAAAGCTGAACTTGTCCTATCCTGTATTAATGTATCAGGGATAGGAAGAGTTTCACAGCAGGTGCAATGTCAGAGAAGTTCTGAAAAGCAAGAGAAAGAAAAGTCAAAGTAATATTGTAAAGCAAGAGTAGGTGACCTATGGTCTGTAGCCAAATATTGTCTGCTACCTGTTTTTGCAAATAAAGTTTTATTGGAATGCAGGCATGTTCACCCATCTCCATATTATCAATGGCTGATTTTACATCATGGTGGAAGAATTGAGTAGTTGCAACCATATGGGTTACAGAGCCTCAATTGTTTGCTACCTGCTGACCCTTTACAATAACTGCTGGCACCTGGTATAAAAGTATTCTCCAAAAATAAGACCTTGAGACTCTACCTAAAGGTGAAAAAGACTGAAAAAAAAATCATAGACTACAAGTGAGAATCAGCCAAAAGTCGCAGAATATTTAAACCAACAAACATGTACACAAACTGCTGAATTCTGTTTTTAAAGAATATTTATTTATTTGAAAGGCAGAACTATAGAGAGGCAGAGAGAGAGAGAGAGAGAGAGAGTCTTTCATCTGCTGGTTCACTCTCCAGATGGCCACAACAGCTGGAGCCGGGCTGATCCAAAGCCAGGAGCTTCTTTGGATCTCTCACGTGTGTGCAGGGGCCCAAGGACTTGGGGCCATCTTCCACTGCTTTCCCAGGCCATAGTAGAGAGCTGGATCAAAAGTGGAGCAGTCGGGACTCGAACTGGTGGCCATATGGGATGCTGGCACTGCAGGCCGCAGCTTTACCCTCTATGCCACAGTGCTGGCCACACTGCTGAATTCTTGAGATTCAACTATTCTTTTGAATCTGAGTAACAATTTGGTTGGTATAGAACAAAATGAGTGGTATTTAGGTTCGCATGAGCGTCTGTTTGCTTGATTGCTTCTATGCACAAGCTATTTATTGAGTGCTACTGTAATCTGGGTTAGCTTTTGGGGATACTACAGAGGATAAGACAGAAACATTCCCTGCCCACATTCTTTTCCCACATGCAAAATGAGAATACTATGTCTGTGCTGCAAGTTTGTTGTAAGAATTAAATGAGATTGCACACATAGACACACATAAGCATATTTTCAAGTTATTTGATGAATATTTAATGAGTTCTGACTATGTACAAAGCACTATTTCAGGTATTAGTGATACAGGTAATCAGTACAATATATTTAAAAGAAGATCTTGCCCTCATGGAAGTTGCCTTTTATATAACCACACAAAAGTACTTGAGACAGAGTAGGCATTTAGTATGTGTTCTTTTTAGTGCATATAAGGGAGACAAGTGCATGTTCTTCAGTACTGATTTTAGCAGGGAATCCAGTACTGGTTTAAATGTCATTGCACGAATGTCCCTTTAATTGCTAGGCCTTTTGACAATGTGGACCAGGTGCTATTATCACTCACATAGTCCCTACTTTAATCATTGTCAGTCAGAATAATCATTGGGTAGGATAGCTCAAGCTGTGAAAGATAAGGAGCTCTAAGTTGACTGACTTCTCTGAGATGTGCTTGTCTGGCTTTTCCATGTTATTCTTTGACCTAGAAAGTTTTCTACCCCTCTACCAAAACAAAGATTGCTCATACACCAAAGTCAAGCTATAACTAAAGGAAAATGTACTGTGAGAACCAAAAGAGCTGTCTATTGTGACTGACTCCATTTTATAGGTGAGAAAACTGAGGCCTAGAATGAGGGAGGACTTTTCTTAGGCTACCCAGCTTGAAAGTAACAGCGGTAGAGGACTAGAAACAGCAGCTCCTGCTTACCAAACTCTTGACACTGTTTGTGATGCCTCATATTTGGTACCTCCTCTAGGAAGTCTTCCTGTACTTGAGAGAAACATTTCCTTCCTGTACCCAATGTAAGTTTGTGATATATCCTTTATCTGGACTTTTCCCTCTTGCAACTCTTCTTTTATGAGTTGATCCACTTCTGAGGGTTTCATCTCTCTCCTGGATTCGGGAGACTGCCAAATCTCCCTCTCCCGGCTACATATCCCTTCCTCCTGAGCTCCCGACTTTCTGTCCCAATGTCCTGATACCCTTTTTCTGTCTATGGTGTCTTTCCCATCTCTGTAAGTCAAGTTCACAATTGCCAAATTCTCTTAAATTCTTTTATCCCCAACAGTCTTTTATTTATTTTTTTTTTTTGACAGGCAGAGTGGACAGTGAGAGAGAGAGAGACAGAGAGAAAGGTCTTCCTTTTTTCCATTAGTTCACCCCCACAATGGCCGCTGCGGCCAGCACACCACGCTGATCCGAAGCCAGGAGCCAGGTGCTTCTGGTCTCCCATGCGGGTACAGGGTCCAAGGACTTGGGCCATCCTCCACTGCACTCCCGGGCTACAGCAGAGAGCTGGCCTGGAAGAGGGGCAACCAGGACAGAATCCAGCACCCCGACCGAGACTAGAACCTGGTGTGTGGGCGCTGCAGGCAGAGGATTAGCCTAGTGAGCTGCCGTGCCAGCCTATCCCCAACAGTCTTTAGGACTTTTCTGAGCTCTCTCTCCAGCTCTTCTATCTCCTTTGCTTTCTTCTTGCTACTACCAGGGACTCATTACCTCTTGTCTGGATGCCCTCCAACCCATTCTTTGCACTTCTGCCAAATTAATCTTCCTAAAGTACATCTCTGTATTTATTTCAATCAGCAATAATTGTGCTTCGGGTAAACCTCATGAGTTATGAGATCTCTATTGTGTTTAGCCTGGGTCATGTCATTCCCTTTCTCAAAAAAGCCCAAATTGCCTCCAAAAATAAATTCAAAAACTTCATCTTAGCATTTAAGACTCTTTGTGTAGATGAGTTTAAATGACTTTTTTTTTCTATCTTCTCTTCCTGAATCCCAGAGGGATGTATCTTAAACAAGTTCATCCCCTCGCTTAGACATGCCCAGTTCTTTTACCTGTATCCTGGACCACATTCCTCTGCACTTGCTTAAGAGATTTTTCTCCTTAGTTTCTGCTCTCCCTTTTCCAGGTATTATTGGCCTGTTATCCTTTTCTTTGCCTTAGTTCCTTCCTCCAAGTCTACAAACCAGCTCAGGTCTCGCCCATCTTCAAAGCAATCTTCCCCAAACCTCTGTTCATCTTTACCTATTGCCTTTCCTTCCATTTCTTCACAGCCATGCTACTTTATAATGTTGTCTTCACTCACGATTTCTGTTTTCACTTTCCACTCACAAGCATAACCTACCGCCTGCTTTAAAGCAGTGAACTCCGTTTGGCTCTTACCTTACTTCACCTCTGTGTTAATAGCATAGTGCTTCGATAATGAAGTACTAAGAGCTGGGTGCCTTAGAGCAAGATAAATTTTCTGGCAAGTTCAGGAGGCTAGAAGGCCGAAATCAAGGGATTGGCAGGGCCAGCTTCTACCTCTGAAAACTCTAGGAAAGAATCTCTCCTTATCCCTTCCTAGTGTCTGGTGTTTACCAGCAACTTAGCATTCCTTAGCTTGTAGATACAGCACTCCAACATCTGCCCCCATCTTCATATAGCATTATCCAGTGTCTCTGTGTATCTCTGTATCTATGTGGCCTTCTTTTAAGGTCACCAGTTTGGGCCAGCACTGTGGCATAGCAGATTAAGTCGCCACCTGTGACACCAGCATCCCATATAGGCACTGGTTTGAGTCCCAGCTGCTCCACTTCCCATCCAGCTCTCTACTAATGCACCTGGGAAAGCAGCAGAGGATGGCCCACGTGCTCAGGCCCCTGCCCCCATGTGGGAGATCTGGATGAAACTCCTGGCTCCTGGTTTTGGCCTGGCCCAGCCCATGCTGTTGCAGCCATTTGGGGAGTGAACCAGCAGATGGAAGATACCTCTCTCTCTCTCTCTCTGTCTCTCCCTCTCTCTGTAATTCTGACTTTCAAATAAATAAATAAGTCTTTAAAAAGCAGCAAAAATAATATTAAAAACCAACATCAGGCAAACTGAAATAAGAAAAACAATGTCACCAGTCATTGGATTTAGAACCTATCTTAGTGTGATATGAGTATGATCTTATTTTGGCTAATTGCATGTGCAAAGACTCTATTTCTGAATAGACTTGGCATATGAGGTTCTGAGTGGACATGAATTGGCAGAGGATAGGAGACTCCATTCAATCCCGTACAACCTCTATCAGCATGTAATGCTGTTGAACACTACTTCTTTCTCAAAATTTCTTCTTCCTTTGGCTTTAGAAACACTTCCCCTGGATTTTCTTTGGTTTCTTTTGACTATTCCTTTTCTATGGTTTTTCTTCCCCTACTTCCCCTTAAATGTGAATGCTCTCCAAAGTTCAGCAAAAATTCCTCTACTCTTCTCACACTAATTCTGGGTTATTTAATTGATTCCCTGGCTTAATTTAGCCCATAAAACTTATAAGCTTTCAGTACATGCCATATCACTGTTCCATATATCCCACTTTTTTCTAGATATCTCCATTTGTATACTCTACAGATATCTCTAAAACTCTACATGAATATATTAAATTTGTTAATTTCCATCTCCAAGCCCTGATAAAATCTACTCCGGGAAAAGTGAGCAGTACACAGTGAATGGCAGTTTTCTCAACTCCTCACTTTTATAGCTAGTTCATCAAGTCTTCACCATTTTTACCTACCGAAAATTTCTCCTTTTATGTTCATTGCAAGAGTCTCTCAACTGGTTTATCAAACGTATGTTTTGCCATGCTCCCTACAACCAGAGTCATCCTTTTCAAATGTAAACATGGTCATGAAAACCTTACTTTCCAAAACTATTCAAGGTTCCCTTGTGTTCAGATTAAAATCCAAACTCCTTCATTTGGTTGAATAGACCTCTTAAAATATAATGACTATTTATGTCTGCCACATCCACACAGGTTTGTACTGTGGATTATGGCCAGTTCAACTGCTTGTATGAGTACTTTTCTAAGTATAACAGCATCTCTTATATGTTTGTGCCCTTTTACAATCTGATCCTTCTTTCCAGAATGCTGACTATGCCCTACTCTCCTTGGCTTAGCTAAGTCTTACTCAACACTCAAGACTTGACCTAAGCTTCACCACTTCTAAGAAGCTTTTCTTAACCCTTTTACATCTGGACTGTATTTGGTTTCCTCCCATAAACAACTCCCTCAGGTTTCCTCTATTTAGAGTCATAACAATCTGCTACTTGCCTTTTTCTCTGTGGAAGTTCTGGGTAGTGTCCATGCATTGTTCATCCTTGTATCTCTAGCATAGCCATCATAGTACCTAGCAGGATTATATGGTCAATACTCATTCTCTAGCTAATTGAATTGAATGAATGTGTGCTAGGCAAAGGCAATGAGGGCCAATGCAGTAACAATTATACGCCAAGAATATGAGGGCTGTTCATCTGTCAGACATCCAAAGACTTGAGAGTTGAGGTGGTAGACTCAGTAAAGAGATATGTCAAAGATTAATCCATAGTTTCTTGCTTGATAGACTGGATGGTGTTACAAGATATTAGTTGCAAATGCCAGTTGCCATAATTAGCATTCACAAAGTGCCTACTGTGTGCTGAGCATTCAACTAGGTATTTTATTATATCAGAAGGAAGGAAAGGAATGAGTTCATTTTGGACATATGGAGTTTGAAGGACCTCTGAGACATCTGAGTAGAAATATCCAGTAGGCAGTTGTAACTATGATTCTCTGGTACAGGAAGGAAATGAGGACTCAATAATTAGATTGGGAATTATTTAGGTGGATGATAATTGAAACTCTTGGGGTGGAGGGGAGCTTCCAGAAGTGGAAATATGGAGGAGAAGAGAAGAGGACAGGAAGATCAAGGACTAGATTCTGGGGCATATACACTTACAAGCTAAGTGCAGGGAGAGGAACCTTTTATTCACCTGATGAATATTTACCAAGGCCATACTGTGTACCAGGTACTATTATATATAGCAGTGAAAAATATAGGCATTTTCCTCAAGGAGCTGATATTCTGGTGCAGATAGGACAAGTAGACAAAAATCACAAGTAAGCAAACATGTTGTACAGTATCAATTAGTATCAGCACTATAGAGAAAAACAAAGTAGTATATGGGCATATAAAATGACTGAATGTGGGTAAAACATGGGTGTTGTAGGGGCAGAGGCAGCTTTAGCTGAATCAAGAGAAGCCTCTCTGAATATACTGGAACCAAGAACTAAATGATAAGAGGCAGCTACATAAAGACCTGAAGAGACGAGCATTCCAAGCAGAAGGATATCAAGCATAAAAGCCCTTAAATGGAAAAAGAAAACATTTCAGAAAGACATCAAGGTCAGAAGGAAAACTATTGAAACTGGAATGTAGTAAGCAAAGGAAGCCTGGAAGGAAATGAACTTGAAATGTTAGCGGGGACACAGTTGCATAGGGCCTTATATTCTAATTGCAGAAGGAAACTATTTAAGCAGGACACCAATAGGAATGATTTTGGACTTGTAGTTGATATCTCTGGCTGATATATGGGAAACAGACTGTTGATGGCAGAGATGAAACAGGGAAACTTGTTAGGAGGCTAGTTGCAGTAATTCAGGCAACATACAGTGATGGGTTGCACTGGAATTTTAGTGATGGGGATGGGGAAAAGTAGGTGGCTTTAGGTTTTGTTTTGCAGTACCTGCTGATGAATGAGGTGTGAATTGGGCAGGGTTTTGTTAAGGAGTATATAGGCAAGGAATCAAAGGCTCCTTGGTTTGGGCCTGAATAACTGAATGATAGCATCAGTTACTGAGGTGGGAAGGGCAGGAGGAGAAATAATTTTGATGCATGATGAGAATAAATAGGAAACAAATGGCTTCATTTTTTACATTTAAGTTCGAGATGTCTATTTGCAGCAACATACTAAAGTTAATTAAAAATTAGATTGAGGGGCCAGTGCTGTAGCATAGTAGGTTAAGCCTCCTCCTACAGCCCCCAGGATGCTATATAGGTGCCAGTTTGAGTGCCAGCTCCAACACTTCTGATCCAGCTCTCTGCTAGTGGCCTGGGAAATCAGTGGAAGATGGCTCGAGTCCTTGCCCCCTTCACCTGCATAGGAGAACCAGAAGAAGCTCCTGGCTCCTGGCTTTGAATCGGCCCAGCTCCAGCTGTTGTGGCCATTTGGAGAGTGTATCAGAAGATGGAAGACAATCTCCCTGTCTCTCCCTCTCTCTCTCTGTGACTCTGCCTCTCAAATAAATCTTTAAAAAGATGGGTCGGGCGCTGTGGTGTAGCGGGTAAAGCTGCCTCCTGCAGTTCCTGCATCCCATATGGGTGCTGGTTCGAGTCCCAGCTGCTTCACTTCTGATCCAGCTCTCTGCTATGGCCTGCAAAAGCAGTAGAAGATGGCCCAAGTGCTTGGGCCCTGCACCCACGTAGGAGACCTGGAAGAGGCTCCTATCTCCTGGCTTCAGATCAGCACAGCTCTGGCCGTTGTGGCCAATTGGGGAGTGAGCCAACGGATGAAAGATCTCTCTCTCTCTTTCTCTCTGTCTCTCTCTCTGCCTTTCCTTCTCTCTTTGTAACTCTGACTTTCAAATAAATAAATAAATCTTTAAAAAAATCTTTAAAATAGAAAGAAGTTATATTGAGAAGTCTAGAGTTCAGGAAATAGATCAAAGTTAAATATATAAATTTTGGAGTTACCTTCTGATAATTCAAGTTCTGAGACTCAGCCAGATCACTAAAAGGCTCAGTGTAGACAGCAAAGAGGAGAGGTCCTTGGTCCGAGTCCTGAGATCCTCTAATATTTAAAGATAGGGCAGGTGAAGATCAACCAAAAAAATAAGGTGGGAAAAGTGAGGTATGAGAAAATCAAAAGATAGTGGTGTCCCACAAGCCAAGTGAAGAAACTAATTTGATCATGAGGGAGTAGTCAGCTGTATCAAATGTTGATTAAACTTTGATTGTAATGATTGACTTTTAATTTTAGAAACATGGAGATCTTTAGCAGTTTGACAATGAAATGTTGAAGACTAAAACCCGAGTGGATTACTTCATGAATAAGAAAGAGAATTAGATGTTAAATCAACAACGGGAGTCACTGAGTACAGGCTCCCCACGTAGGATCTCTGTCCTTAATGTGTTTTACTATGAAACTTAAAAACAACACTACTAGTCGAACAATGCCCTATACCTTGTGCGGTTGTGTGAGTGCAGCCTGTTGAAATCCTTGCTTAGTGTATACTAAGTTGATCTTCTGTATATGAAGGTGATTGAAAATGAAACTCGATGAAGGGCGGGATGGGAGAGGGAGTGGGAGAGGGGAGGACCACGGGAGGGAGGGAGGTTGGGGGGGGAGCCACAACAATACAAAAGTTGCCCTTTGTAAATTCACATTTATTAAATAAAAAAAAGAACTTATGGGGGGGGAAGCCATTGTAATTCATAAACTGTACTTTGGAAATTTATATTTATTAAATAAAAGTTAAAAAAAGAAAGTCAATTAGAAAAGATAGTAAATCTTTCTAGGAGTTTAGTTGTGAAGAGGTACAGGAATATGGAGTATTGGTAGGAAAGCCAATTGGGATAAATGCATGCAATTTTTATTTTTAAATTAATCAGATTAATTTAGAAATAAAGGAATTTTTCTTTTAAATTGCAAATATCAATATTTGATTGCTAATGAGAATAATGTAGTAGTGAGGGAGAAATAGAAAAGATCATTTCAAGGACAATTTCAGCAACAGGATCCTTGAGAAGATCAGAGTAGAAGTAAGCAGTTCAACTTCAATAAATCAAGGTTAATTCCTCCTTAGTAATAGGAGGTAAGCCTTAGGGATGGCATTTGGTAGAGTAGTTAAAACACACTTGGGATATCTGCATCCCACATCAAAGTGCATGGGTTTGAGTCCTGGCTGTACTTCCAATTCCAGATTCCTGCTATGCTCATCTTGAGTGTAGTTGGGCCCCTGACACCCACACAGGAGACAGGGATTGAGTACCCAGCTTTAGCTTGGCCCAACCTTGGGTGTGGCAGGCAATTTCAGAAGTGAATCAGTGGATGGGATCTCTCTCTCTCTCTCTCTCCCTCTCTCTCTCTCCTCACTCTCCCCCTTGCCAATAAATGAAATTAGTAAGTTAAAAAGAAAAAGAGGACATAAGACAAGGTAGGTTGTTGATGGAGAAATTGTAAGAAGACAGACTTCTTTTCTCGATACTTCTCTTATTTCAATAAAATATAAGGGTATTAATGGTAACAAAAATATCGCAGTATGGCAATATGTTAGTAATAGGGGAAACTGCAGAATGAGTGGAGAAAAGTAGTATGGGAACGCTTTGTACAGTCTACTAAGTTTTCTGTAAGCCTAAAGCTGCTTTTACAAATAAAATTTATAGGGGCTGGCATTGTGTTGCAGAAGGTTAAACTGCCACCTACAAAGCCAGCATCCCATATCAGAGCACTAGTTCAAGTTCTGGCTGCTTCACTTTCAATCCAGTTCCCTGCTAATGTGCCTGGGAAAGCAGTAGAAAATGGCCCAAGTACTTGGGCCCCTGCCACCCATGTGCGGGACCCAGATGGAGTTTCTGGCTTTTGACTTTGGCCTGTCCAAGCTCTAGGCATTGAAGCCATTTTGGAGAGTGAACCAGTAGATGGAAGATCTCTCTCTCTCTCTTTCATTCTACCTTTCAAATAAATAAAATAAATCTAAAAAAATTATATGTATAATTTAAAATAAAATGAGAGGGTGCTAGATGTATTCTTTGGCTCCACTTTTAAGTTTTATTCTAAAATCATGTATATTTGTAGTTATTAAAGGATTATTTACAATTATTGAAGGAAGTCATCAGCTGAGAGAGGAGAAAGGAGGTATACAGGAGAGAAAGAAAGGGCAGTGAGAGTGGAGTCATATAGAAGAGTAGTGTCTTGGAAACCAAGGGTAGGGAGAGGGCTTTAAGAAGAGCAGGTCTTGTGATCAATAGTGTTAAATATTTTTGCCTTCAATTCAGATGAATATGGAAAAAGGGATTATTGAGTTTGATAATTTGGAGGTCATTGTTCACTTTGGCCAAGGGGAAACATTGTGGGCAGAGTCCCAATTTCAGTGAAGAGTGAATGAGAGGTGAGGAATTGTATATATAAAGAGTTTTCTTTAGAAAAGGAGAGTGCCAGGGACTAGGTTGGGGAGATAGAGCTTTTATCCCCTCTGTTAGACTGTGAGTTCCTTGAGGAAGAGGAACATGGTGGATTCATGTAGTATACCTTGTGACTTGTACAGGGTATGGCACTGTTGGTTTCCAACTAAAGTTGAATCTGACAGTAAATGAATGCATTCTGCCCCCAGATAGAGTCCACAAAACCTTTTGAGAACATGAACATGTTCTCAAAACATGTGATTGGAAAACGTTGCTTTAAAAGTGCTTCTGTACCATAGAGGAGTATGAGAGTGGAGGCAACAGGAGGTAGTGCAAAAACAATCTGTGGTCTCTGGACACCCACCCGGCTGCTTAGCGTGTAGGTGGAGACCTAGATGATCTTACCCTAGAAGTGCAAGTAATTAGTTGAGAGGAAATAGTGGAAACCTTGCCACTGAATCATTTATACTTATTTATAATTAGACAAGACAGTGTTGCTGGGAGTAGCCTATGAGTCAGCCATGGTCAGGGAAGGATTAGGTATGATAGGCGTGTAGCTAGATTTGAAGAGTATAAATACAGCAACAAAAATAGGAATTGCATAGAATGGGATCAGGGTGGATAAGAGCATAATTCGATGAAATCAAGACAAGGGCTGTTTAAACTATCAGAGAAACCATCTTGATACTGAAAATTACTGGATTGTGGCCTAAGCTTTGAGAGGAAATCGTGGAAACCCTGCCACTGAGTCATTTATACTTATTTACAATGAGACAGGCCACTGTCGTTGAGAAATAGTGTAGCATAATACAAGGAGTGGTACTGCTGTGTTCCCAGAGGGATAGACTGGATGTGACCTAATAGCTTTTTCCTATACTAATTTGGTTGATTGTGTCAGAGAAAAGACAGGTTGATCATTCTCTTTGTTTTCCTTCTGTTGAGTGATTCATACGTGAGTTGACTACAGACATAAAACAATTAGAATGCTCATTGATTAGACAGGTGAACATAACGTAGAGTGGGAAGCCAATGGGTTGAAAGGACTCGGACTTCCCCCAAACTTGGAGACATGTTCGGGGGCTGGGGCTGGAGGGAGGCAAAACTCCATAAAGTTAGGACCTAAGGATGTAAGGATGTTCACCATTGATCTCTAGGTCATGGTTCCAGAACCTGTAATATAGAATTTGATGAATAAATAGTTTATAGATGAATGACCAAAGGAATGAATGACATTTTGGGAAGAATACCTAGGAACACCTGTACAATGAACAGTAGACGGATAGGTTAGATATGTTCCTTAATATCTGTGAGTCAGTGTCCTCATTTCCTTTTCAGTGGTTTCTTCTGAGAATGAAATTAGAGCATAGAAGATAAGGTACTTGGAATTTGGTTTCTTAAGAAATTTTGACTCTTTTATTCCCTCTGTTTTTTTTCAGACAAGTGAAACTTTCTGTTTGTGTTTTTTCACACTGAGAAGAGAGAAAATTATGCCTTCCTTTTTTAAAAAAATCAGTTATTTATGTTAAAGCAGCTTATCTTAAGATTGACCAGAAGCTGCAGGTAGTTTTAGAGCAGTTTTTTTTTTTTTTAATTAAACCGCTAAGGCAGTGCTGGGGATGATACTCATTCACTTTGCTTTCATCAACTCCAAATCTTGATTGAAGTCAAATAAAATTTTTCTGATGGCAGTATGCTTTCATCCTTGGGACTTGCTCAATGTCTAAAGCATCCAAATTTGCCCTTCTCAGTGATTAATTATTATCCACATTAGGTTGGCTACAGATAAGCTGTTTTTCTAGCTTTGCTATTGGAGCTGACCAGTGGGAAACCCCAAATTACCTGCTTAACCTTCTTGCTTTCATATTTCCTTCTCCACTTTTTTGTCCTTCCACACCAGACAGTTTTTATAGAGAAAAGAATAGCATCATTAAGGAAGGGGTACCACTAAGTATATATATAAAAATCTCTTTTCTTTCTTTGCTTAAGCAGGATAGATTTTCTTCTTTTTTGTGTTTCTTCCTTATACTTTGCTTTTTTTTATTTTAAGCTGTACTTAGGAATCACAAGTTTAATTTGGATACAATAATGGACTTAATTAATATCCCAGCACAGCTCACTTCCTTTAACAACAGCTCCTGACACTTTTTTTCCCCTGCTGAAATGTTCTTTTCAAGGTCTTATATCCCTGCACAGAACAGAATGTTTTGAACCATATTTAAACAACATTTTTGATCAAAGAGTTAAAAGTGGTCTTATCATAACAACTAAAGATGTGTGTGGAGAATTTGGTGAGCAATCAAGGAAGTGCTATAAAGTGATTAATGGATTGAAAAGTCATTCAGGTGAAGGCTTTGCAAAATAAGATTATTCAACCCAGAGAAGACAAAGTTTTCAGGCCCTTAGAAATAGCCACTGGCCTTGGATAGTTTAGCAAACAAAAACAAAACAAAACAAAATAAAAATGTTGACCTAACTCATTTCACAACGAATTTAATGCCCATAGGGGAGTTTGGCTTTGCAAAATAAGTAGACTGTGTGTTGTATTCTCTTATGTATTTGTTTTCTAAGATTGGATGCAGTGATTTAATAACTACTTTTAAGCACTGAAAATTTTTCTGTAGGAAAATAAAAAACCTTGCTGTTCTAGAATAACAGTAATTGAATTCTATGGTCTTCTTTATGTACTCCTCCTTCCCTGTCAACCCTATGGCCTCCTATCAGCCACTTGATTTTTCTTGAAAAATCTACTTTCTCATTCTGTCCATACCAGAGAACATAGTTCAATGATACATACAAGAGTGTGTGCTTTATTTTTCCATTAAGGACAGCCCATGAAGAAACAACATCATTTGTAGCAAAAGGGATTCTAGCTAGGTCTTCTAGAGGATTTCAAAGTCACTTTCTGTGGTTAGTGATAATTCACCAAAGCAAGCTATTGAATTTTCTTTACTGACCTCAACAGATCATTCCCTCCCTAGAGATGCCTTACTTCGACACAAGAAGAGAAGGGAGTTGGCAGCAATGGCTGAGAAATGGATGAACTACAGCCTTTTCATCTCTTTGTCTTATTCGAGCCAGAGTTCTTTAAATGTCAACGCGTTGAGGGGAATCTAAACTACTTTTATGACGACTGAATGGCAAGCAGTCAAAAAAGAACATTGGACTTTGCTCTATCACTTTCCTCCTGTCTCTCACACATACATACAACCCCACCCTCAGCTTCTCAGTCTGTCTTTTCAGTATGTAACATAATTTACTTCCATGGCTTCAGCTTCCTGAATACTAATGCCTCTCACATTTACATCTCTAGACCAGAACTATTTCCTGAATACCAACCTCAGATTTCCAGTCTGTCATGGGATATTTTTGCCTGGGACCACAGGCACCTACCTCAAACGACTGTCTTGATGTTCTCCACCCTCCAAAATCAACCCTCGTTCCTTTTTTGTTATCTGATCACCTGTAATGGTTCTGGCTCATAAACTAGAACTTTGAGAAGCATCCTCATCTCCCCTTCTCTAAGTTCCTCATTTTGCCTTGAGCAAATCTATTGCCAAATCCTGTTGCTTCTATTTCAAATATGTCTCCGTTCAAATCTCATGGCTCTATTTAGCCTCCTTAAACTTCTTAACCATTCTCCAAATGCAATGTCTTGTCATGACTCTTTACTATCCTCACTGCTTGCAGTAGTCTCCCACCCATTTCTTACCTGATGAGTCCCTCCTCAATGTTAACAGTCCCCACTATATATTACAAGCCAGTCCTTATACCCACAAGAGAGCTAATGGTTTCTCTTTATGTACCCAACACATCTCATCATAACTGAGATATCAGTTATACTATCTCTTTTCCCTAGCAAACTGTGAACTCCAGGAAGACAGTGAGTTTTCATCATCTTTAAAGTCCCAGCACCTAGCATATTATAGTCTATGTTAACAATAAGAGAATTAATGTTTTAACTGAAATCTCATGTAGTGATTTTTTTCCCTTTGATGGATCCTGCTTTTAGTGTCAAGTTGAAATAAATTGTTTGCAAAGTCACGGATCCTGTTTTCTCCTAGCTTTCTTAAACATTTATAGTTTTATGTTTATATAAGGCCCATGATCCATTTTAAACTTTTTTTAAAGATTCATTTTATTTACTTAAAAGACAGAGTTACGGAGAGAGGTAGAGACAGAGAGAGAGGTCCTCCATCTGCTGGTTCACTCCCCAGATGGCCGCAATGGTGGGAGCTGCGCCGATCCGAAGCCAGGAGCCAGGAGCTTCTTCCGGGTCTCCTACATGGGTGAAGGAGCCCAAGGAGTTGGGCCATCTTCTACTGCTTTCCCAGGCCATAGCAGAGAGCTGGATCGGAAGAGGAGCAGCTGGGACTAGAACTGGCGCCCATATGGGATGCCGGCACTTCAGGCCAGGGCTTTAACCCGCTGTGCCACAGCGCCGGCCCCTCCATTTTGAACTCTTGTGTGCATGTGTGAGTATGACAATTAAGTTAATGTATGGTGAGCCAGCTGTTACAGCATCATTTGTTGAAGAGGTTATCTTTTTCCACTGAATTGCTTTTGCAACTTTGCCAGAAAAATTTGGACATGCCTATCTATATCCATTTCTGGATTTCCTACTCTGCTTCATTGATTTATGTGTCTAACTTTACACCAATATCTAACAGTTTTGCTTACTGTAGTTATATACATCTTGAAATTGTGTAGGCTGATTCCTCCTACTTCATTCTTTTTTAGAAAGATTTATTTTATTTGAAAGGCAGAGTTACTTAGAGGCAGAGGCAGAGGCAGGAAGAGAGAGAGAGAGAGAGAGAGAGAGGTCTTCCATCCACTGGTTCACTCCCCAGGTGGCCACAGTGGCCAGCACTACACCAATCTGAAGCCAGGAGCCAGGAGCTTCTTCTGGGTCTCCTGCGCAGGTGCAGGGGCCCAAGGACTTGGGCCATCTTCCACTGCTTTCCCAGGCCATAACAGGGAGCTGGATTGGAAATGGAGCAGCCTGGTCTTGGGATGCAGGCACTGCAGGCAATAGCTTTGCCCTCTCTGCCACAGCACCACCCCCTACCTAATTATTTTCTTTTATTTTTTTGAATGTTCTCTTTCATATTTGGAAAATTTTTAAATTTGTTTTTACATTTGATCTAAGGTATACAAATTTCATGTATTTCATGTATACAGCATTAGGAACATAGTGATGCTATGTTTCCCTATCTTTTCCTTTCCTCCTGCCCATGCTCTCACTCTTCCTCCTTCTTCCTCTTCTATTCCCTCTTTCAATTTTTACAATGATCTATTTACAGCTTACTCTATACTCATAAAATTAACCCTACTCTAAGTAATAAGTTCAACAAATGGTATGAAGAAAAAAAAAACACTGTTCTCGACAGTAGAGACAAGGGTTATAAACAATCACTGAAGCTCAGAATGTCAATTTCATGATTATTTTAGCTATCCTAGTTCCTCTGTCTTTCTAGAATAATTGTTATCCCTATATCTATAAAAATATTGATTACATTTTGATAGGGATTCTATTAAACATGTGTGAGAACTTGGGGAGAGTTACAATCTGTACTACCTTAAATTTTCTGATCCATGCACAGTGTATCTTCCCATTCATTTAGATCATCTTTAATTTCATTTCATTAGGATTATGTAGTATTCATCATATACATCCATCCATCTATGTTAGATTTATACCCAAGTATTTAATTTTCTTCACACCATTCGTAGATTATGTTATTTTGAAATTTGTTTCTGCCAGGCTGTTGTTAGTGCATAGAAATATGATAACCTTTTGTGTGTTGATCTTATGTGATTCATTCTTGCTGAGCTTAGTTCTAGCAGTCTCTTGTTCATTTATTCATTGATTTTGTTTGTTTTAGATTTAGATTATTGTTCAGGTAATATCATCTGCAAGTAGGGGCAGGTATTTTTTTCAATCTCAATGCCTTTTATTGCTTTTTATTACTTTATTGTGCTGGCTATAAATTCCAGTACTATGTTGAATAAGAATGGGAATGTTTCTGATCTTAGGAGGAAAGAAGTCAGTCATTCATTGCTAAGTATGATGTTAGCCATAGCATATTATAGATGATATTTATAAAGTGATGAGGTTTTGTGTTCACTGAAAGCTGTCATGAATGGGTATCTGATTTTGTCAAATGATTTTTATGTAGCAATATGATGTGATCATGTCACTTTTCTTCTTAATGTGTTGATATGGTATATCAAATTGATTCTGAAAGTTGAATCAGTTTTTCATGACAAGAACAAACCTCATTTGGCTATACTGTATTTTTCTTATTGCACAATTTTATTTTCTAATATTTTATTCTAATATTTTATTTTCTAATATTTTTAATATTTTCCATGAGATCTGTAGGTGTTTTTCTTTGGGGGGTTTGGGTTTTTTGGTTTGGTTTTTGTACTGTCTTCTCTGGTTTTCACATCAGTGTAATACTAACTTACTAAAATGAATTTTGAAGGGTTCCCTCCTCTGATTTACTGGAAGATATTTTGTAGAATTGGTATTCATTCTTCTTTCAGCGATTCTTAAAGTTATTCTTGGTGCCAGCATTATGGCTTAGCAGGTAAAGCCACCAGCTGCAACACCAGCATCTCATCTGGGCACTGGTTCATGTCTCACTTGCTCCACTTCCAATCAACTTCCCCACTAATGGCCTGGGAAAAACAGCAGAAGATGGCCCAAATGCTTGGACCCCTTTCACCCAATGTAGGAGATCCACATGAAGCTCCTGGCTTTAGCCTGGCTCAGCCCTGGATATTGTGGCCAATTAAGGAGTGAACCAATGGATCTCTCTCTCTCTCTCTCTCTCTGTACCCCCCGCCCCCATAACTCTGACTTTCAAATAAATAAATAAATCTTTAAAAAATTAAGTTATTCTTTGATATAATTCTGCAGGAAAATTATATGATCCTGGAGATTTCTATTATGAGATGTTTTATTTTATGAATTACTTTTCTTAATAATTATAGGACTATTCAATGATGTATTCCATATTAGGTGAATTGTAGTAGTTTGTAGGTTTCAAGGAAGTAGTTGGCTTCATCTAAATTGCCATATTTATGTGTATAAAGTTGTTCATAGTATTATTATCTTTTTGGTATCTTCAGAGTCTAATCCTTGTTTCATTATATCTTTTCTCTTTCTTTTGTCAGTCTTAATAGAAGTTTTCTAATTTTGCTGACATTTTTAAAAAGTTAACGTTTTTCCCCATTGATTTTCTGTACTTTTCATCTTTAATTTCATTGATTTTTGCTCTTACATGAGCATTTATTTCCTTTTTTCTGCTTGCTTTGGGTTTCCTATGCTCTTCTTTTTCTACTTTCTCGTGATGGGAGCTTACATTATTGATTTAAACCTTTTTCTCTCTTATAATAAAATAATTTAGCGCCATCAATTTGCCTCTTGGCATTGCTCTAGCTGTGTCTCACACATTTGGATGTCTTGTATTTTCATTTCCATTAGTGATGTAATTTATGTTTTCTTTGGAGAGTTCATATTTGACCCATAGATTGCTTAGGGATATGTTGTTTAGTTTATAATCATTTTGTATTATTTACTTTCAGATTTATTTCATTGTAGTAAGAGACTGAATGGTGTGTGATTTAAATTCTTTTAAAACTATTGAGATTTGTTTTGTGGCCAGGTTGTAGTCTATTTTGGCATATGTCTCATGAGCATTTGAAAGTGATATGCATTCTACTAGTGTTTGTAAAATGTTCTCTAAATGTCAATTAGATCTTATTGGTTAGTGGTAGTGAATTATTCTATATCTTTGCTTATTTTCTGTCTAGTTATTCTAGCAGTTGTTAGGAGAGGAGAGTTGAAGATGCCAAATACTGTATAATTGTGAATTTCTCTCTTTTTCTTTCCAGTTCTATCTAGCTTTGCTCACATATTTATGGGGTCAGTTGTTTTATACATGCATATTTTGGGCTGTTAAATCTTCATGATGGAATGACCCTTTTATCATTGTGCAATTCCTTCTCTGTTTCTAGTAATTTTCTTTGCAGTAATTTTCTTTATCTGCTATTAGTATGGCCATTCCTTGTTTCTTTGGTTATTGCTTACATGGTATTTTTCTATCCTTTTACTTTCAACCTGCCCATTATGTTTTGTTGAAACTGAATTTCTGATCATGAATATGTGTTTTCTCGTGTGTTTCTTTGCACTATGCTAGTCTCTGTCCTTTAGTTGGTATATTTAGGCCATTTACAAATAATGTAAATGATATGTTAGGACTTAACCCCAACATTTTATTTTGTTTTTTCTTTGTTCCCTTTATTTCACTTTTCTATTTTTTCCTGCATTACTATAGGTTATTAAATATTAATTAGAATTCTATTTTTATTTATTTTTAGTGTTTTTGTTATCTCTTCATATAGATTTTTCAGTGGTTGCTATTGGCACTATATTAGTTATGTATACACACATGCACACATTGATATCACAGTGTATTGATGCTGTCATTTTACCAGTTGGAGTGAAGTATAGAAACTTTTGTCTCTTTACATTCCTTGGTACTCCCCCATTGATAGCAAAATTGTCTAAATATTTCCTTTGCATATATTTAGGGCCACATCAGATATTATAATTGTGTGTCTATGTGTGCATATGTGTGTGTATGTTGCTTTTTCCTTCCTGATATTCTAGGATTCCTTCTTTCATTTCCTTTATGTTTAGAAAACTTCCTTTAGCCATTATTTTTAAAGTAGGTCTTTCAGCAACAAATTGTCTTAGTTTCCCCTTATTTGAGAATTTTTTTTTTGCCAAATTGTGGTGCTTGGGCCAGTTTAAGCATTATTTATTAAAGTTCTTTTCTTTAGCTCTGCACTCTTTCTTCTCTCCTTTTAGTACTCTGATAGTATGAATGTGATACTGTGAGTGTTAACATTTTATACTCCAAAAGATACTTGAGAATTTGTTCATTTTTTCAGTCTATTTTATTTTTAGTGTTCATATTGGGTAATTCCTATTGTTAGATATTCAGATTTACTAATTATTTCTTTTGTCCCATCCATCATACTCTTGTGATTATTAATTTGATTGGTTTTTAATATTGTATTTTTATGTCCTAACATTTCCATTTGATTCTTTTTATATATTCTTTTTTTTATTTGCCAAGATGTGATATTTCTTTGCTGGGACTATTTTTTTCCATGCGTTTTATGCGCGTCTGTAATTACTCATTGAAACGTTTTTTGTTTGTTTTTTGTTTTGTTTTGTTTTTTTTTTTTTTTTGACAGGCAGAGTAGACAGAGAGAGAGACAGAGAGAAAGGTCTTCCATTTTTTCTGCTGGTTCACCCCACAATGGCCGCTTCAGCCCGCGTGCTGTGGCGACGCACCGTGCTGATCCAAAGCCAGGAGCCAGGTGCAGGGCTCAAGCACTTGGGCCATCCTCCATTGCACTCCTGGGCCACAGCAGAGAGCTGGACAGGAAGAGGAGCGACCAGGACAGAATCCGGCGCCCAGACCGGGACTAGAACCCGGTGTGCCGGCGCCACAGGCAGAGCCGCTGCACCGGCCTGAAACGTTTTTATGATGAGTGTTTTATCACATAGTCCCAACCTTTCTGTCATCTTGGTGTTGGTATATATTGAGTATCATCCTTGTTTCAGTTTGAGATATTCCTGGTTCTTAGTATAATGAATGATTTTCTGTTGAAATCTAGACATTCTAGGTATTATATTATAAGATTTTGGATCACATTCAAACTTTGTTTTATCCGATTTCCTCTGACCCTGCTCTGGCAGGGAGTGGGGTTGCTACCACACTGCCATGTTGGAGATAGGAGTCCAAGTTCCTTGGCTTCTCTTCCTACTTGAAAGATGAGGTTCCTTGTTCTTGCTATGTTTCCACTGATACCTCCCTTGCTGGGAGCACCTGCTTGCTGCTCCCCATGTGGTCTCCACTGATACCCCAGAGATGGGGAGAGGCTTCCTTACTGCTGAGCAGTGGTGGAAGTTCCAACTCTCCACTTCAGCAGCTGGATGGAATAACTCCTCATCAATACAAAATGGGAGTGGATGGCCATAATACCATCCAGCATGGATGAAATTCTTTTTTCTAGATTTTACCTTTTCTGCCAACACCTTGGTGTAAGGGGTGGGGTCTGGTGTGTCTTAATACAGCCTGGCCAGAGGGGAAGTCTGGGCTGACAGTTCAGCCTTTCTTGGCATGAATGGGAGTAGGGCCATAGGTTTTTGCTTGGAATAGAGCAGTTACTGTCTAACAGTTTTCTATCTTGCCAGGTCACCACTTTCCTGGTCTCCTGGGCAGTGAGGGCAGGCTTTTGCTAAACCTTATTTTGTCTCTGCCTGCTAGTGTGTTCAGGTTGTTGCTTCTCAGCTGCTAATATGGGCTATAGAAGGTAAAAAGAAAATTCAGGGAATTAACCACTGTGTCGTTCTTGGTAATCCAAGGTCCCTAGCTGGCCTGCCTTCTTTTAAAAATATTTTCATTTTATTTGAGAGGGAGACAGAGACAGGCAGAGTTCTCCCATCTGCTGGTTCACGCTAGGCCTGGTCAAAGCCAGTAACTCAATTGAAATCTCCCAGGTGGTTGGCAGGGTTATAAGTACTTGAATCATCACCTGCTGCCTCACAGGATGTGTATTAGCAGGAAACTGAAATTGGAAGCAGAGCTGAGAGTCGAACCCAGCCACTCCAACACAGGATGAGGATATCCGAAGTGATGTCTTAACTGCTATGTCAAACTCCCACTCCATCTGTGTTCTTAATACAACAGAAGGCATCTTCATTTCATTAAGACTTTTCTAAATTGGATTGTTTTTCACTCTTGAATTTTTAAATTTCTTTATGTATTCAAGGCACTCATCTTTTTTCAGTTATGTGTTTTGCAAATATTTTCTCCTAATGAACAGTATCAGAAGATGCCAGATGAAAGTCTTTTTTTGTTTGTTTTACATATAATGTCCAAGAATTTTAATTATACCAGCTGAAGGAATAGGGAAATGTTCATCTCCATTTCCCCAGAAGCAGAAGTTCCAATGATGTTTTAACTCCCATCTTAAGATTTATAAGCATTATCTCCCTATCCTTTAATAAATTTAAACATTTTAAAATGTCTTTATTACAAATCCATTGTCTTTATCAAAACAGCTAAATGGAGCACACAATTAACACCAAAGATGTTTCTTTCAGCTACTGATAGAAACATATGAATCCTAAAGACATTGAGTATGCATCACCAGTCCTTATTTCTTAACTTCTTCCAGCTTCAGTCTTAAACTTGGGTCCTGAAGAGCATGCCAACTCTGGAGTTGAGTGCAAGTGTCAAGATCCCTTCTGGGGATTTGTCTCTGAACTGCCAGCTTTCTGGACTTCAGGCCAGTTTCTATTTTGAGTGAAAGCTCCAATCTAGCCAGAGTGCATTGATTGCTTTCCAGCTAATCAAAAGGAAAGCATGGGTTGGCCATTCTGGCATCCTTGTTCGGCTAAAAATGATTGTATCTCTGGCTCCTAATACAGAGATATAGTCTTCCTTTTTCCCCCTATGATGAGGGTGCAGAATATCCTTCAATTTTATTAAGTATAAAGTTAATATATGCATTCTAGTGATCTTTGAGAAGTTATACACAATAGATTTTTTTTTCCCTCTGGGGGAAAGAACACAAAATCACCTGCCCTTCTCTTTCTCTGTCCCCAAAATGGTTTGATTTAAATTTGTATACAGTGAAGGCTACTTGCCTGATATTGTCCCTCTTTGCACTCTAGAACAAAATTTCTTAAGGTATCCATGGCCCTTCCAAGGGAATGGAACATTTTGAAAGAAAATTAACACTATTTTTATGCATTTTGCAAGGGATTAAGAATTGTTTTTTCTGTCTCCCCCAGCCCCTCCTTACTGTCTTCATTTTTGGTGTGTGGGTGGTAGAGAGATTGATTCTTTGCTGTTCTGTACTTCTATACTTCTGGTAAAAGCTTAGGGTTTAATAAGGGAAAGTTTAAGGATGAGTGGGAGAGGGCATTCATGAAGTGATAGGGAGTATGGCTGATGTATTATATGTGATTCAGAATCATTGATAAGATGAATCCCCCAGAACAGGAAGTATGGCTAGAAGCCCCTTTCATGTCGCAATAAATCACCAGCATATAAAGAATTTCTTCTCCCCTCCCTGTTGCTCATCAGAGTAAATACTTGCATTGGTCATTGCTTTGCTACAGTGGGACTGGGAGAGTAACTCTGTGTTGCTATAATGTCCCAGGATCTGGATAGCTTGATTGACCTTAGACCTTGAAAAATCACGGAATACAGTAATGATAGCAAACCAGAGCTCAAAAGGGACATGTTGATTGCCTTAGGCCACATCATCATAAAGATTGGGGCTTGGGCTCAAATTTCTCTCTGTTGTGTCACTCCAGAACCCGTGTCTTTTCTTTGCATTTGCGTTAATGAGTTTTGGGACTCTCATAGCTCTACAGTTCATTGAGACAGTGCTATATCAGTCCTGTACCCAACAGTTGCTTTGAAAATGTTAAGACCAGTAAGGTGAACTAAGTTGTCTTTAGAAATTTGAATCCAATATGAAAAGCTCTTCAAGG
Source organism: Oryctolagus cuniculus (assembly GCF_964237555.1). Classification (NCBI taxonomy): domain Eukaryota; kingdom Metazoa; phylum Chordata; class Mammalia; order Lagomorpha; family Leporidae; genus Oryctolagus; species Oryctolagus cuniculus. The sequence goes on along the minus strand of NC_091453.1, from coordinate 35,365,455 downwards.
ACACCTTCCCATGTAAATGTTTTTCAAGATTTATTTTATGTATTTGAAAAGCAGAGTGACAGAGAGAAAGAAGAGAGAGATCTTCCATCCACTGGTTCACTCCCCAAATGGCCATAATGGCCAGGGCTGAGCCAGGCCAAAGCCAGGAGCCTGGAACTCCATCAGGTCTCCTACAAGATTGGCAGGGGCCTATGCACTTGGGCCATTTTTCACTGCTTTCCCAGCCACATTAGCAGGGAGCTGGATTAGAAATAGAGCCACTGGGACTGGAACCAGCACTCCGATATGGGATGCCCAGGTTCTAGGAGATGGTTCAACCCACTGTGCCATGCCAGCTCCCTGACCTAACTTTGAAGTGGCCCACCCAGAACTATGATTACCTTGAGATTGAATAAACACTCTGTAAATGCTAGTTCTGTGACTCTATACCAGCATTTACTATGGGTCAGCTACAGTGCTAGTAGTTCTCAAGTGCATGGTGTCATTTAATCATCGCAGCACTGTTGTGACGTTAGGAATGAATATATCCCCATATTACAAATGATGACATTGTCTCACAGTATGTTTGACTTTATATCTAGATTGTTCTTTGTAAAACTTAGTTGATTGCTACCTGTTTATTTCTGTTTTGTTAATACTTTCAGAGACTTTGAATTGAGTATTTTAGCTAAGTTCTTCAGAAAGCCTTATATGAGTTTTAAAATTCTTGAGCTGTGCAGGCTTTCTCCTTTGCCTCACTCTGTGGGTCTTAGCCTTAGCAATGACCTTGCCCCTCAGTAGAACCAGAGCAAAATACAGTATAAATTGGTTTGAGAGGATAATTGAGTCTTTCTCACTTATCCAGGCTTTAGCCTTGCCTTGACCTGGAATGCTTGCCAGTTTCCAAGGAAGAATAAACTGAGTTAATTGGCTCTTGGATGGGGTGAGGGGTTAAAGCTTAGGTGTGGGTCTGCTTACAATTGAACTAGTAGTTGTTGGCTCCTTATATTAAGACATCCAGTAGCCATCTGTTGGGTGAAGGCATCTTCTTTTCTGACCGGAAGCTGGGTCAGTCTCAGAAGGAAAATGTTGTCATTTGTATTCTGTATTCCTTCTGTTTCTTTGAGGTGTGCTCTGTTTAATAATACATGTATTAAGAGGTACTGAAAAAGTTTGTAATCTAGTGCTTTTCTTCCAGTAGCTTTAAATTGCTCCTGAAGTGTATGTGTGTGTGTGTCTTAGACCAAATCTCACTGAAGAAGTTGATACCTCATTATGTGTAGGTTATTGTGTTTGCAGAAGAAAATCTCCTATAAGCGATATATCTACTATGTGTCATAAAAATTAATTCACTTTATGTGTGCATGTTTCCATTTCAGGCATGTTTAATAGGGAAATATATCTAGTATATTAGCTTACAGTATTTCTAAATAATAAATCATAAACACCAATAAAAGAAAACATCTGAAACGTGCATATTTAAGTCAATTATATGTTGATTAACCTTATGTACTTTTGCCATAATTCTTACTATTGTCATTCTCCCTTGCCGTCAAACAACAATTCATTCTGGGAACATCAGATGCATCATTATGGATGTTAATACAGCACCCTGCTGCATCTCATCTCCCTTTGTATTATGACACAAGTTTACTTCAGGGACACAGAGGTACTTGCTCTCATTACTCATAGTAACTGTAATTAGACACTAAACTTGAGATGTTGATATATTCATATTTACTTATTTTGTTAATCACATTTTTACATCAAAACTATGGAAAAATAATGTTCACATTTCAATTAAGCACACTGCGTGCCTGTTTGAAAAAAATCAATGAAAGAAATTGTGTGGATGAAGCAATGTACTTGGACGTTTTAAATGTAAGCTCTGCGGACTCAGTGGAATACTGGGGAAGTCTTTAAACATATTATAGTCTTGTCTTAATGGTAATTCAGAGCAATAATCCCAATGTGACAGTGATCTTGCAAGTACTAAATAGGTAACTGATGAGAAACTAACTAGATTAGCACCTACCTCTACTGGGTATCTATCCAGTGAATGTATACCATTGTTCTTTTTTTTTTTACTTTTAAAGATTTATTTGTTCACTTGAAAGAGTTACACACAGAGAGAGAGAGAAGGAGAGGCAGAGAGAGAGAGAGAGAGAGAGAGAGAGAGAGAGGTCTTCCATCTGCTGGTTCACTCCCCAATTGGCCACAATGATCGGAGCTGTGCCAATCTGAAGCCAGGAGCCAGGAGCTTCCTCCCGGTTTCCCACATGGGTGCAGGGACCCAAGGAGTTGGGCCATCTTCTACTGCTTTCCCAGGCCATAGCAGAGAGCTGGATCAGAAGAGGAGCAGCCAGGACTGGAACTGGCGCCCATGTGGGATGCCAGCACTGCAGGCAGCAGCTTTACCCAGTACGCCACAGTGTTGGCAATACCATTGTTCTTAATATGACTTTTGAAAGTTAAAAAGAAGGTAGACATTCCAAAATAATTAATTCACCAAAGCTCTTCTTAAGTAGAAAATTCTCATGATATAATTTAATTGATTTAATAGATGTTTCTGAGTGTCAAACATGTGGTAGGCATCATTGATACTGCTATAGCCTTGTAGTTCATGCTGTAGCCCTGTGCTCTAGTTGAGAGAGAGAAGACAGATATAGGTAAAATCACTGAGCAAGGAAATACTATGCATTTATCAAAATTCATTGCAACAGTATATGCAATTGTAAACTTATCTCCAAGATATACTATTAAACATCAACTGCAAGATTCCAGACAGTGTTACAGTAAGCTTTTTTTGTGCTCCATTTTTATGACTCCTGTTTTCAAGATAATGCATGTGAGGCAGTCATGTTCAGTAATTAGCTCAAGGCACAGAGCTAGAAATGGCAAGCTCAACTGTAGACAGCCTGGTTCTAGAGTTGATGTTTTTAACACTATGCCATACTGCTACTCAGGAACAAATAAGAAAGAGTTGATGGTGGCTTCCATTGGAGTGTGTGATACTCCTTTTTCATTGTATGTGCCTTTGTACTATTTGAATAGGGTGCCTTAAGCAGATATCATTTAAAAAAAAAAAGAAGCACTTTAAAAAAATCAGCTTGTCCGAAACTGAATTAATTCTGCCCACTACTCTTCTGAAGCTGGTGAGAGGCTAAGTCATTTTCTAAAGTGAAAAATCTGGTAGATACTCTAGACTCTTCTCTTCTATACCTCTCACATCTGTCTGATCACATACCCAAACTGACTGGGTTCCACCTTCTAGACTAGACAATTCCAGGCCTTCCCCTACATTATATCCCTGAATCATAGATCACTTGGACTATAGTATTCATTTCCTAACTGATCCACCTGCCTCTTTTCTCACCACAAAATGCCAACAGATGCATCTTTTCAAAGTGCAAGTCTGATCCTGTCATTCTCCAGGTTGTGCTCTAGCCTGCCTCTCTAGCCTTACCTCCTAGCTTCAGGACACCATTTCCCCCTCACATTCCCGATTTTCCCATGCTATTCTTTCTTCAGTAGTACCTTTCATGTAGATTAATCCCCACCCTTCCTTTAAGACCAGACCTCAAGCATGACCTCCTTTATGTAAATATCTCTGGCTGTAGACTATTAGTAACCAAACCAATGCCTGCAATGCCAGCATCCCACAAGGGCACCAGTTTCAATACTGGTTGCCCAACTCCTGATCCAGCTCTCTGCTAACGGCCTGGGAAAGCAGCAGAGGATGGCCCGAGTCTTGGACCACTGCCACCCATGTGGAAGACCCAGAGGAATTTCCTGGCTCCTGGGTTCTGCTTGGCCCAGCCCTGGCCCTTGAGGCCATCTTGAGGAGTGAACCAGTGAGTGAAAGATCTCTCTGTCTCTCCTTCTCTTTCTGTAACTCCTTCAAATAAATAACTAAATAAATAATATTTTTTTAAAAAGATGTAAGTAATATACAGTAAGAGCAAAGTCTTTGGAAAACTAGTTAGTCATTTGCAGAAGAATGAATTTGGACACTTACCTCACATCCTATATAAAAATCAACCCAAAATGGGTTAAAGACTTTGACATAAGACTACTAGAAGAAAATAGAGTGAAAAGTTCTTGACATTGGGCTTGGCAAGATTTTTTGGATCAGATCCTCAAAGCACAGGCAACAAAAACAAAAATAGACAAATAGGACTTCATCCAACTAAAAAAGCTTTTGCACAGCAAAGGAAACAATCAACAGAGTAAAAAGACAACCGTTGAATAGGAGAAAATATTTGCAAACCATGCATGTGATAAGGAATTAATATCTAAAATATTTAAGGACATGAAATAACCCAATTAAAAAATAGATAAAGCACCTGCATAGAAATTTCCCAAAGACAACATGCAAATGACTAACATGAATCTCTCTCTCTCTCTCTCTGTCTCTTTCTCTCTCTCTCCCCTCCGTTTACCTTTCAAGTAAATAAAAATATTTTTTTAGAAAGGAATCATATACTTAGGAGTGAACGAAAGGAAAGATATGTTACAATTATGCACAAGAACACTATGTAATGTAAATAGTATGTAAATAGATAGCATGAAACTGCTTGAGAAAGACTTGCATCTCTAACTTCTCTGAGGGAACCGAACAAAATACAAGAACTGAACACATGACAACTGACCCAGAACATAAGCACTATAATTGTAGAAGTCTCCACTTCAGACATTGCCTGCAAAAGATATTTGGTTGTGGATATGGGACTGAAAATGGTCCAACCAAAATGTATTTATGTAAGTATGAAAAGTGTGATAGACTTTATCTGTTCTGTAATTGCTGGCATAAATATTCTGAAGGGATCCACATAATTCCTGTAATTACAAACGACTGTTCATGATGTGCCCAAACACAGATTTTTTTCCAATATTAGAGAGCTAATTAATAAGTAACAGTTCTTAAGTGATAAAAAAAATCAACATCACTAATCATTGGGGAAATGTAAATCAAAACTACAATGAGATACCAGCTCACACTTGTTAGAATGATTGCTATCAGAAAGACAAAAGATAAGCTTTGGTGAAGTTGTAGAGAAAAGGAAACCATTGTGCACCATTTGTGGAAATATAAATTTAGCATAATAATTATGGAAAATAATATAAATATACCCCTCAATTAAAAACAGAACTACCCCTTGATTCAGCAATTCCACTTTGGAGTCTATAAGAGTCCTTCAAAATCTGTGTCAAAAGATGGAATTAAAAGATGTACAATTTGGGACATGCTCAATCGGACTTACCCCAAATGGTGGAGTTAGAAACGTGCCAGGGGATTCCAGTACAATCCCATCAAGGTGGCATGTACCAATGCCATCTCACTAGTCCAAGTGATCAATTTCTGTTCACAATTGATCACACTGATAGGTCTAAGAGTCAAAGGGATCACACAAACAAGACCAGTGTCTGCTAATACTAACTGATAGAATCAAAAAGGGAGAGGACGATCCATCATGGGAAGCGGGATACACAGCAGACTCATAGAATGGCAGATGTCCTAAATAGCACCCTGGCCTCAGAATCAGCCCTTAAGGCATTCGGATATGGCTGAAGAGCCCATGAGAGTAATTTAGGCATGGAAAGCCAAGACACTCTGGGGAAAAAAAAAAGAAGAAGACCTAAATGAAAGATCTCTGCGAGTGAGATCCCAGTGGAAAGAATGGGGCCATCAAAGAAGGAGGTACCTTTCTCTGAAGGGAGGAGAGAACTTCCACTTTGACTATGACCCTGTCAGAATAAGATCGAAGTCGGCGAACTCAAAAGGCTTCCATAGCCTTGGCAACTCATGACTAGAGCCTAGGGAGATTACTGACGCCATAAACAAGAGTGTCAAATTGTTACGTCAACAACAGGAGTCACTGTGTACTTACTTCTCATGTGGGATCTGTCCTTAATGTGTTGTCCAATGTGAAGTAATGCTATAACTAGTACTGAAACAGTATTTTACACTTTGTGTTTCTGTGTGGGTGCAAACTGATGAAATCTTTACTTAATATATACTAAATCAATCTTCTGTATATAAAGAGAATTGAAAATGAATCTTGATGTGAATGGAATGGGAGAGGGAGCGGAAGATGGGAGGAGTGCAAGTGGGAGGGAAATTATGGGGGGGAGCCATTGTAATCCATAAACTGTACTTTTGAAATTTGTATTTACTAAATAAATTTAAAATATATATAAAAAAGATTTACTTTGGTGTAAAAATTTTTGAAATCCTTGCAAATTTTTTTTAAAATAATATGCATTTCTCATGAACTTTTGAAGACCTCTTGTATATATCCAAGGCAAATGAAATAAGTATGTCAAAAAGATGTCTGCACTCCCATGTTCATTGTAACATAAGTCACAATAGATAAAAAGTAGAAAGAACTTAAGTGTCCATCAACAGATGAATGGATAAGGAAAATGTGGTATATATACACAAGGGAATACTTTTCAGCCATTAAACATAGGAAATTCTGTCATTTGCAACAAATGAAATCTTAAAAAAATGAGCAGAGTAGAATGATGGTTACCAGGGGTTAGGGGGGGCAATTGAGAAGATGTAGAGAAAAGGATGCAAAGTTTAAGTTCTGCAGAATGAATATGTCCTGGAGATCTAATGTACAGCATGGTGACCACAGTTAATAATAATATATTATATATTTGAAATTGCTAAATGTGTAGATCTTAAATGTTCTCACCATGAAAATATATAAGCATTCATATATAAGTTGATAGATATGTTCATGAGTTTGATTTTATCACTTCACAATATATACATATTTCAAAACATTGTATTGTACACCATAAACATGTAGAATTTTTATTTCAACTTAGCCTTAATAAAACTGTTTTAAAAAAAGGAAAATCAAGGAAATGAAAAGGTTGTTAAACTAGAGGCTTGTGACTGTGAATACATCAGAACAGGAAATTTCCCCAGGGGCTTATGCAGAATATTGTGGAACCAGATGGAAGCCTTTATGAAAAGAGACCTCATGGGGGAGGTATATTATATGGCCACTGCTCACCAGCCCATATTTCCCCCTGATAAAGGCAGCTGTGACTCAGGAATTGCACTTTTTTGTTCTGGAAGCTTCTTCGCTGTAAAGAAGTGCATCACTGCCCCTTGTACACAAGTGCTTTTCAAGTAGCTACCCGCTCTTATATACGTAGCACTGACCATTGAAGGGAGGCTCTGAGCCTGGGAAGGTAAGACCTCACATAAATCAAAGCAGCAAGAGCCAGCAGCAGCCTATATTTTGAATAAGCCATTTGAAAATCTGTTTCAAAATGTATGGTAGAGGAATGGCTGTCAAACTTGAGGTGTATCAGAATCACCTAGAGGGCTTGTCTCAGCTCTAGTTGCTGGGTCCCACCCCTAGCGGTTCTGATTCACAGGGTCTGGAATTTCATTTCTGAGATGTTCCCCGGGGATGCTGATGCAAGTCTATAGAACAAGCCTTGAGCACCACTGTTTGTGGGAGAGGGGTACAAATAGGAATTTGCATGGAAAAAACCTTGGGTTCAATCCTTGCATAATTTACTTCACCTCAAATTCCTGAAAAAAGATAGAAGTGGTTCACTAATTTGTAGGTCATCTTTCTGCAGGGAACAGGCTAATTTTCTGTGTCATTCCAATTTTATGTATGTGTGTACATAAGTATATGTATATCTTGCCCAAAGCAAGGACTGTAGGAACATTTTGCAGTCTCCTGATAACATGTAGCAAAATTCCCTTCAGCAAGTGTGTACCCATTTCCATTTCCACCCAGCAATGTTATGTCTATTTTCTCACAACTGTGCTGACACTTAAAAAAAGATACATTGCCAATGGCATCAAAGATGGCAGTTGATTGTTTTGTTTCTCTTCATCCTTTCCTGCCTGAATTATAGCTGTTCCGTAGGAATCTTCCATTCACCCTCTTTCCTTCACATACACTTACTGTGGGCAGTTACAACCATTGCCTCAGCCTTGACTGCCTCATTGCTGTGGATAGCGATCACATGTCCATACCCTGCCCTAATCTGTTTCTAGCACTGCAGCCCAGATGTCCAGCTACTCCCTGCACATATCTATCTGCACAATTTGCTGCACACAAAACTCATCTCTAAAATGAAACTAAGCTAGTGATAGTACCACTTTCCTGGGTGCTTCTCAGTTATCTGCTCTCCTCCATATCTAATTAGCATCCCAATCCTGTTTTTTTTTTTTTTTTTTTTTTTTTTTTTTTTTTTTTGACAGGCAGAGTGGACAGTGAGAGAGAGAGAGACAGAGAGAAAGGTCTTCCTTTTGCCGTTGGTTCACCCTCCAATGGCCGCCGCGGCCGGCGTGCTGCGGCCGGCGCACCGCGCTGATCCGATGGCAGGAGCCAGGAGCCAGGTGCTTTTCCTGGTCTCCCATGGGGTGCAGGGCCCAAGCACCTGGGCCATCCTCCACTGCACTCCCTGGCCACAGCAGAGGGCTGGCCTGGAAGAGGGGCAACCGGGACAGAATCCGGCGCCCCTACCGGGACTAGAACCCGGTGTGCCGGCGCCGCTAGGCGGAGGATTAGCCTAGTGAGCCGCGGCGCCAGCCCCAATCCTGTTATTTTTCTCTCACCCCCTTCCTTTCTGCCACATCCCCACTGCTGTTACTCTAGCTTGACCATTTATATGAGGATACATTAAAACAATTGTGGTATATATCAACAATGGAATATTATTCAGCCATAAAAAAGAATGGAATCCTGACATTTGCAGCAAACTGGATGGAACTGGAGATCACGATTTGAAGTGATATAAGCCAGACACAGAAAGACAAATACCACACATGTTCTCTCTCATGTGGAAGTTTGATAAATATTCGGTCTGAACTTAGAATAGTGAAGAGTAGAGGCTAGGAGAGGTGGGAGGAAGGGATATAGAGGGAGGTTGAATAACAGGTCCTAAAACCCAGTCAGATAGAAGCAATGAGTCTGGTGTTCCACAGCACAATGGGGTGACTGTGGTTCCCAATGATGTCTGATATATTATGTGAAGAGCTGGAAGAGAGGAGCTGATAGGCACCAGACACAAAGAAGAGATAAGGGAATGGAAAGGCTAGGGGCCTGGCTTGATCAGCTTACACTGTGTATATGTGTACACTGTGTATATGTGTTGAAATTTTGCGCTGTATTATATGTTGATCAATGGTTTTGGGAGAAAAAATCTGAAATTAAAAACCTTCATTAGAATTGGAATTATAAGTTTATTTTGGTGTAAAAGTTTTGAAATCCATGCATAGATTTTTTTGTAATACACACTTTCACAAACTTTTTGAGGTACCATCAGTGTCTGTTGCACTAGCTTATGCATCCTTCAATGCTTCAGTTTTTCTCTGCATAATTGAGCTTACATATTGCTTCTACCATATTGCTCTAGTGCTCTGGAACACCTAGGGCCTCTCTCTGGCCTGTTGGACTCCGTAAAGTCAATGCTTTCACCTAAGGCTTAAGGCCCAGCATGCCCTTGAATCATCCTAGTTTTACTTCATATATGCCTTATAGAAACTGTGCTTTCTTCCTTCATTGCATTTGTGCCTTTCTGACTTTCGTTCACGTAAAGTTGGAAGGCCCTCTCTTCTAGTCTTCTCCAGCTGAAATTGGACTGTCTTTCTTTTGGCCGGCGCCGCGGCTCACTAGGCTAATCCTCCGCCTAGCGGCGCCGGCACACAGGGTTCTAGTCCCGGTCGGAGCGCCGGATTCTGTCCCGGTTGCCCCCCTTCCAGGCCAGCTCTCTGCTATGGCCCAGGAGTGCAGTGGAGGATGGCCCAAGTGCTTGGGCCCTGCACCCGCATGGGAGACCAGGAGAAGTACCTGGCTCCTGCCTTCGGATCAGTACGGTGCACCGGCCACAGCGCGCTGGCCACAGCGGCCATTGGAGGGTGAACCAACGGCAAAAGGAAGACCTTTCTCTCTGTCTCTCTCTCTCACTGTCCACTCTGCCTGTCAAAAAAAAGAAATTGTACTGTCTTTCAAAATTCACTCAGAGGCTCCGTGAAGCCTTCCCTTATTCCACCAGCTGTGCTCTCTCTTTTCTTGAAAAATATTTATTTGAAAGGTAGAGCAACAGAGAGAGGAGGGGACACACACACACACATACTGAGAGAGAAAGAGAGAGAGAGAGAGAGAGAGAGAGAGAGAATAACTTCCATCTGCTGGTTCACTCCCCAAAATGGATGCAACATCCAGGGCTGGGCAAAGCTGAAGCCAGGTGCCAGGAATTCATTCTGGGTCTCCTATGTGGGGGCAGGGGCTCAAGCATTTGAGCCATCTTCTATTGCTTTCCTCGGCACATTAGCAGGGAGCTGCTTGGGAAATGGAGCAGCCGGGACTTGAACCAGTGCTCTAATGTGGGATGCCAGCAGCAGCTTAACCCACTGTGCCACAATGCCAGCCCCCGTACTCCTTAACTCTCATTCTGTTACCATTTGCTTTCTGATGATTAAGACATTTTGTCCCATTTAGTGGTTATCTAAGGTTTTTTTTTCTTGTACTGTGAAGCACACTGTAAATTCCTTGAGCACAGGGATTATATCCTCATTTTGGCGTGTTCTATAGTATCTCTTCAAGTGCCTTAAATGTAGATAGAAACTCCATAAATGCTTGGATAAAAAAATGGTGAAGACTGCCAATGGATTTTTTTTAGAGCTACTGATGACTCAGTTTCAGGAATGAATGCTGTGCTAAGAAGGTATAGATGCCAAATGACCCACGTGTCATGGCTTATTCTCTTCTCCTTATTTTTCACATTCAGTTCATCAGCAAATGCTGTTAGCTCTCTCTCTTCCATATACCTCTAATTAAACCTCTTTTCCCTATCCCTACTGCTACCTCCTTAGAACAAACCACCCTTATGTCTTTCCTACAAGAGCCTTTTTAACTGATTCTCTGGCTTCTATTCTTGTCCTTCCCCAATCCATCAACCAAGGGAGATCTTTATAAAACTTAAATCATGTTAGTCCCCTGCTTAACAAGTTGCTTCCTATTGAACTGAGAATAAAATTCAAACTGCTTACCTTGGCTTTGGAAAATTTCTTGATCTGCCTGTGCACTTGCCCAACCATGTCTCCCACCACTGTACACCTTTGCTCCCATCACACCAGCTTTGCCGAGTGTTGGCCTCTCCTCCTTGTCAGGTTTGCCCAAAGCAGAATGTATAGATGCTGTTATTTCCATTAGGGCCATCTCTGTTGGCTGTTTTCTTAGGGCTCCATGCTTTGAGTAACATAGATGACTTGGGGAGTGGCCAGAAGTAGTTCTGACGGTGTGAGACTTGCCTCTGGGGAAAACTTTTGTGCGGTCCATCAGACCCCTGAAAAGTGGCACGTCCAATATGGAATTTAAGCTGAAGGAGATAATAGACTTATAGGAGGAAGAAAGGAAACCTTGTATTATTCCTGCAGCCTCCTTCCCAAGGGATGCTATAAATATTACTGATAGAAACCAGAGCTGAGGACAAACATCCTCTGCTTTCTTTATCATTTTGGGTGTTGGCTTAGGAAATTGGGCATCATGGCAAAAGCTTTAGGGCCATCTGTTGAGTCAGATGGTGCTCTGTGAACTTGCTGTCCTTTTCCAGTATGTTCCTCTGAAGTCTTCTTCAGCCCTCTGGTGTTGCATCTTCAGCTTTTGTACATACAGGCGAGAGCAAAAAGTGCCATTTTTGTTATTCGGATTCTTGACTTGCTCCCCTTATGCCTAGAAGCTGTAGAATATGCACCATCCACCTCCTTATCTTTAGTGTCTCAACAAGAGACACTCTGATAGGGTATGTTTTATGGGTATATGTAGAAAAAACTAGGAATTACTCCCTAGTTAACTTTGAAAGAGAATTCGGAGTACTGCATTACCTGGCCCCTGTTATTTGCAAAGCTCTTGCAAGTCATCTATATAGTTACTCCTTTCCAACCTCCTTTGGAAAAACAAATGTCTCCATGTTTTAAAGATTCCAGTGTGGAAATGGAGAAATGGAAACAGAGGGCAAATTTAATGACCTAGCCCTACCTTTAAAAAAAAAAAAAGCACTCCTACAATGCAGCACTTGGGGGACTCCTTATTTCCACCCTAGTATTCTCTCCCTTCTTAGTCTGTACCTTAAGTACCTTGAGCTTCCATTTTTTTAAAAAAAAATATTTATTTGTGGGGAGCAACTCGGACTAGACTGTTACTGGAATTAAGACTTATTCTATGCATCTGCTCTCCCACAATATGGCGCTGGGAGAGGAGAAAACAGCTTCTACACAGCTGCCTCCAGTTCAGCCACTAAACTGTAGGACTTGCTCCTGATTGGAGGAGAGCAGCGTACTCGGCGTGTGGGCAGCCGAGTTGGGATTGGCAGAGGAGGACTATAAAGGAGGAGAGAGACAACATGCACCAGGAACATCTAAGGGGAACATCTGAGGGAACACCTGTGCAGCCCCCGAGAGAGCCGGCATGCGGTGTGCCGCTCCCCCGCGGAAGTGGGGAATGTGGCAGGGGGAACCGCCCTTCCACGGAGGTGGAAGGGACGGTAGCCAACCCGGGAAGAACCAGCAGCAAACCCGGGGAGGGCCGAGCAGACGAAAGAACAGCGCAGGGTCCTGTGTCGTTCCTCCATGAAGACGGGGAGCGACATAATGGTGCCGTGACTCAGATAGGAAACTTAGGAGGGAAGAAACGGGAAGAAGTGGAAAATATCGGAGAGAGAGACTAGCAAACAGCCTAGGGAAAAGCCGGACGAAAAAGGTGCCGGAAGAAGCTATTGAAAGCGTAGGCATAGACTCAGATACGGACTACGGGGGGAAGCTGGGAGAAATCTCTAAGGTCGAAAGCGAAAGTGAAAGCTAGAACAAACAGACTCGGATACGGACTGTGGGGAGAAGCCAGGAGAAATGAGGGAGGAATATTGTTGGAAGAAAACTTAGGGAAACATACCGGGTAGAGAAAAATATGTTAGGGAGGATGTAGCCGCGGGGGCAGGCCGAGGCGGAAACGCAAGCCAGCTTGGGATTCTTCAAGTCAGCCCGGGGAGCAAGAGGTGAAGATCTGGAACCAGAAGCAGAGACGTGGGCCGCCAGGTTGGAATTCGCCAGGTTAGTCCGGGGAACTTGGACTGAATGCCGGTGGTGGCGGAAACATTCGCGGAAGCCGCCGCGTGCAGAGAGAGCGTGCGGGGCGTGAATAGATAGGGAACGCGGAGCTGGCGCGAGGCCGTGGTGCGGGCGCGAAGTGCGTGGAGACCGCGGAGCATGCGCGCGAAGCCGAGCCGTGCAGAGCCGGGAGCCCGCCGGCAGGGCGAGGCGCCGGGAAGCCACGCAGAGCCCTGAAGCTGCCGCGGGGCGAGGTGCCGAGAAGCAGCCTCGGGGCGGGCACCGGGAAGCCGCAGGGATAAGAGAAACAGAAGTTTAGAAGTAAAATGAGAGAAATAGGAATGCTGGAAGATAGAGGTAAAATGGGAGAAATAGGAATGCCCGGAGATAGAGAAATAGAGAAATAGAAAGGCCTCCCCACAACATGGCAATGAGAGAGCTTGGATTCGGTCTGCCTGATTAGTGAGGCGATGAGCACCTGCAGGCGGCTAGCAGCTTATGTGCCGCAGGTCACCGAAGACAGGCACGTTATCAACACCAATAAGTCTCCCCACAATATGGCAATGAGAAGGCTTGGATTCGGTTTGCCTGATAGGGCTTGTAAGCACCTGCAGGCAGTTCTAGCAGAGTAGAGCATGCGCTGCGGGGCACCGAACACAGGCACGCATCAGCGCCTAAAAACCTCCTCACAACATGGCGAAGAGAGGACCCGGATTCAGTTTGCCTGATTGATAGGACTTGTAAGCACCTGTGGGCAACTCTAGCAAGCAGAGCAGAGTGTGTGCCGCGGGGCACCGAAGACAGGCGCGTATCAACGCCAAAAAATAAAAAGAAAGGGGGATCTGTGGGGAGCAACTCAGACTAGACTGTTACTGGAATTAAGACTTATTCTATGCATCTGCTCTCCCACAATATGGCGCTGGGAGAGGAGAAAACAGCTTCTACACAGCTGCCTCCAGTTCAGCCACTAAACTGTAGGACTTGCTCCTGATTGGAGGAGAGCAGCGTACTCGGCGTGTGGGCAGCCGAGTTGGGATTGGCAGAGGAGGACTATAAAGGAGGAGAGAGACAACATGCACCAGGAACATCTAAGGGGAACATCTGAGGGAACACCTGTGCAGCCCCCGAGAGAGCCGGCATGCGGTGTGCCGCTCCCCCGCGGAAGTGGGGAATGTGGCAGGGGGAACCGCCCTTCCACGGAGGTGGAAGGGACGGTAGCCAACCCGGGAAGAACCAGCAGCAAACCCGGGGAGGGCCGAGCAGACGAAAGAACAGCGCAGGGTCCTGTGTCGTTCCTCCATGAAGACGGGGAGCGACATTTATTTATTTAAAAGTCAGAGTTAGAGAAGGGGAGAGACAAAGAGGGGGAGAGACAGAGATCTTCTATCCACTGTTTCACTCCCCAAATTGCCTCAGTGGCCATGATTGGGCCATGCCGAAGACAGGAGCCAGGAGCTTAATCCAGTCTCCCACGGGGCTGGCAGGGCCCAAGCACTAGCACTTTGGCCATCTCCTGCTGCTTTCTCAGGTGCATTAGCAGGAAGCTGGATGAGAAGTGGAGCAGCTGGGACTTGAACCAGCACCCATATGGGATGCTGACTTTGTGTGCAGTGGCTTTACCCACTATACCACAGGGCTGGCCCCTTAACTACTTTTCACCAAGGGATGGATCATGCAGTAGCTTGTGGGCTGGGGGATCTAGTAGATTTACATGGAAGAACTTGCTCTGGTTGTTCAGAGGGAAGGAGAGAGAAGGGGAATGGAGAAGAGGAGTGGGGAGGGGAAGATACAAAACTGGGTACCAAAAGCCCTTTCTCCAGAAAGTGCCCAGCTTTCAGATGATCCAGATTATAGCTTTCTATATATCATTGTAACGAGAATTTTCAGGACAGTGGCCTTCTCATCCTTCCAGGAAAGCTATAATCTGGATATATGTATATGTGTATATATATTTATATACACATATATATTTATATATACACATATACATACACACATTTCCATATATTTCCCCCCTTGGTTTCATCTATAATAATGAAGGGTTTCCTGATAACCTGGCAGCAAGATCCCCCAGCCAACAGTGGAGTGGGGGTGGACCTCTGTGTCCTTCCATGGTGACCAAGCCTCTTTTCCCCTCCTCTGTCAGATAAACAAGCCATGCATTGTTCTGTCCTGGCCTGTCTGGAGCTTCCCTTCCTGCTGAGCCGGCCAGAATGAGCTTGGGCTCCTTCATGTGGGGCAGGTGGAATGTGCTGCTTTGGGGGAGGCTGGGAGAGCTACAGCAAATAAACAAAGCTAATCAGGGACACTCTTTTGTGCTTCTCCTTATCTAAACACTTTCAAAAGAGGAAAGAGCCTGTGCTACCTTAATGGCCCAGATCCTCAAGCCAAGGGCAACCCCAAGCCACAGGGGTCACATTTTCCTTCTTGCCCTGAGTTGGGGCAGAGCCTTGGTGGTTGTTTTTCTGTTGCTCTCTTTCAACCAAATGCCTTTTGAGGGGTCTACAGGGAGCCAGGCTCAGAGACAGGCAGTGATATCAGAAGATGTTGGAGGCTGGCACTGTGGTGTAGCAGGTAAAGCTGCCGCCTTCAATGCCGGCATCCCATATGGGCACCAGTTCAAGTCCCGGCTGCCCTACTTCTGATCCAGCTCTCTGCTATGGCCTGGGAAAGCAGTAGAAGATGGCCCAAGTCCTTGGGCCCCTGCACCCATGTGGGAGACCCGGAAGAAGCTCCTGGCTCCTGGCTTCGGGTCGGCGCAGCTCCAGCCATTGCGGCCAATTGGGGAGTGAACCAGCAGATGGAAGACCTTCTCTCTCTCTCTCTCTCTCTCTCTCTCTGCCTCTGCCTCTGCCTCCCTGTAATTCTGCCTTTCAAACAAATAAATGAATCTTAAAAAAGAAGATGTTGGGGTGGCAGCTGACTAGGGTAGGGATGACTGACTACATCTGGGATTGGTCTGCCTCCCTCCCGTTACCGCTCACAACGATCTTTCCAGCTACTCTGTTAAGAGCTAGCTTCTGGCTCATCTGCCACTTTCTGCATGTGCCCACCTTCCTGTGACCCCATGCCAGGTTCTTGTCCTCTGAACGTTTGGAAAAGTGTGGGGAGCAAACCGGACTAGACTGAGTTACTGGAATTAAGACTTATTCTATGCATCTGCTTTCCCACAATATGGCGCTGAGAAGGGAAACAGCTTCTACACAGCTGCCTCCAGTTCAACTAATAAACTGTAGGACTCGCTACTGATTGGAGGAGAGCAGCGTACTCGGCGTGTGGGCAGCCGAGTTAGGATTGGCGGAGGAGGACTATAAAGGAGGAGAGAGACAACATGCACCAGGAACATCTATGGGGAACATCTAAGGGAACCCGTGCAGCCCCCGAGAGAGCCGGCCGGCGGTGTGCCGCTCCCCTGCGGAAGTGGGGAATGCGGCCAGGGGGAACTGCCCTTCCACGGAGGTGGAAGGGATAGTAGCCAACCCGGGAAGAACCAGCAGCAAACCCGGGGAGGGCCGAGCAGACGAAAGAACAGCGCAGGGTCCTGTGTCGTTCCTCCACGAAGAGGGGGAGCGACATAATGGTGCCGTGACTCGGATATGAAGCCTAGGCAGGGCTTAGTGTCGTTCCCCCATGAAGACGGGGAGCGACATAATGGTGCTGTGACTCGGATATGAAGCCTAGGCAGGGCTTAGTGTCGTTCCTCCATGAAGAGGGGGAGCGACAGAAAAGAAGCAGTCATCTTTACCTGGCCCTGAGCCTAGACAGTTATACTTGGTCATGTTCTCTGGAGCTCAGCTGTGCTAAGAGGGAGAGTGCTGTTCTCCTCACGCCATCTTCTCCTCCTCTGCAAATCTCAAACTGGCCAAACTGCTCAAGTTCTTCTCCCACCTTCCCTTGTCCAAGGATTTCTTTTTTTAAAAAAAAATTTCTTTTATTTATTTTGAAAGGTAGATTGAGAGAGAGAGAGAGAATATCTTTTTATTTAATAAATGTTAATTTACAAAGTGCAACTTTTGTATTATTGTGGCCTTCCCCCACCCCAACCTCCCTCCCTCCTGTGGCCCTCCCCTCTCCCACTCCCTCTCCCATCCCGCCCTTCATTGAGTTTCATTTTCAATTACCTTCATATACAGAAGATCAACTTAGTATATACTAAGCAAGGGAGAGAATATCTTCCATCTACTGGTTCACTCCCCAAATGGCTGCAACAGCCAGAGCTGGGCCAATCTGAATCCAGGAGCCAGGAGCTTCTTCTGGGTCTCCCACGCAGGTGCAGGGGCCCAAGGATTTGAGACATCTTCTGCTGCTTTCCCAGGCCACAGCAGAGAGCTGGATCAGAAGTGGAGCAGCTGGGACTCCAACCTATGCCCATATGGGATGCCAGTGTCGCAGGCAGCTGCTTTACCCATTACACCACAGTGCTGGCCCACAAGGATTTCATGAGTACAAGGACAGTTCAAAGTTCGTGGAAAATGAAATGAAAAAGATAAACTTATTTTGCTGCAAAATTTTTCTTGAGATCCATGTATAGTTTTTTCAGAATACACATTTTCCATGAACTTCTTGAAGACCCCCATATAACCTATTTGTGCCTGCGTGCCCATTACTGCATATGGTGATTATGAAACTTTCATATTCCTACCCTGCCTTCCTACCTTACCAAGTTCCATGAACACACTTGCACCTCTACCTGGCAAACCTCATCAGGCAGTTGTATATGCTGGGTCACTGTGGAAAGAGTAAGATGCTTCGTAATCAGAAGATTAGAGAAGACTGGGCACCCAGGCCTGGGGAACAACATAAAAAAAGACTAGGGCTGGCACTGTGGCATAGTAATTTAATTCACTGCCTGAAGCATCCCATATGGGCGCCGGTTTGAGTCCCAGCTGCTCCACTTCCGATCCAGATCCCTGCTAATGTGCTTGGGAAAGCAATGAAAGATGACCCAAGTGCTTGGGCCCCGGCAACGTGGGAGACCCAAAAGAAGCTCCTGGCTCCTGGCTTTGCTCTGGCCCAGCCCTGGCTATTGTGGACATTTGAGGAGTGAGCCAATGGATAGAAGACCTCTCTCTCTCTCTCTCTGTCTCTGCCTCTGCCTCTCCCTCTCTGTAACCCTGCCTTTCAAATAAATAATTTTTGTTTTTTTTTTAAACTTTTATTTAATGAATATAAATTTCCAAAGTACAGCTTATGGATTACAATGGCTTCCCCATAATGTCCCTCCCACCCGCAACCCTCCCCTTTCCCACTCCCTCTCCCCTTCCATTCACATCAAGATTCATTTTCGTTTCTCTTTATATACAGAAGATCGATTTAGTATATATTAAGTAAAGATTTCATCAGTTTGCACCCACACAGAAACACAAAGTGAAAAATACTGTTTGAGTACTAGTTATAGCATTAAATCTCAATGTACAGCACACTAAGGACAGGACAGAGATCCTACATGAGGAGTAAGTGCACAGTGACTCCTGTTGTTGACTTAACAAATTGACCTTCTTGTTTATGGCATCAGTAATCACCCTAGGCTCTTGTTATTCAAACAAATAATTTTTAAAAAATAGACTGTTTATCCTGATGCTTGTTTGGACCGAGGATTATTATTCCCTACTCTATGACTATTCAAAATGTGGTTATCACACTTGCAGCATCAGTATCACTCTGGCCCGCATTACAGAGTCAGAAGCTGGGCGGCACTCCTGATTTACTGAATCAGAATCTGCATTGTACTGAGATCCCAGCTGATTTTTTTTTTTTGGAGTATAAAATGTAATCTTGTATTTTTCAAGACAAACATTGAAAGATGTGGGGCATTTTGAACAGTCACAGAATGCATTTATTAAAAAAAAAAAAAAACAACCTCTAGAGAGACATTGCTTTAAAGTTCACAGACATTTTGCTGCATGAAGAGTCCTAATGGTCTTTGGATATTCATAGAGTGGGGAGAGCAACATTCGTGTATAAAAGCCAGAGGCCAATAGACAATTCATGGATTTCAGTTCTGTAACCAGCTCTAAATCAAAACTTTATCACGGAAAACAAGTTGGAGAAGTGCTGCTCTAGAGTACTACCTTTGGCTTTTGAGCCTTCTCTTAGCTACTTCTTTCTCTCTCATCTTCATTTGCATTGAAGAAGTCAATTGTCTTGCTACGCTACTAACCATACCTTGGCCACTATCATTTTTGGAGGGGTGGGAGGAGGGAGTGGGGGAGAGGATGAGACCTCAGAAACAGATACCATTTACTGAGTGCCTGTCCACATGCCAGGCATGTTTGACAGATGAGGAAATTGAAGCCATGTGACACGCTCAGAGCCAAACAACTGGTGAGCAATAGAGCTGAGGCTCCAGGCCAAGGACCCAAACTGCCCCCCCTCCACAGTACCCTATATAGTTTATAACAGGTCAGGACAGAATTCCCTCTGAAGTCTCAAGGGAAAAGAGAGGGGAAGGGGCCTCTGGGCACGATTTCCCCAGAGAGGAAAGGCCCTTGCATACTTCTTGTCCTACGGGAGCTTGCGTAAGCTCTCTCAGGGGCCAAAAATTACTGGAATTGGGGCCAGAGGCCAAGGGAAACTGGAGTGGGGATGAGGAATATTGTTCAGGCAACATTCTAAATTCCCAAGAGAAATTAGATTGTGATGCCCGAGCCTGGACTTAGAGGGTGTAACAAACACATATAGAGCTGCTGTGTGCCCTGGCTTAGTGTACTGGTCAGGGAGGGTATCACTTAGAGCCCCAGGTTGGGCCCAAGGACTTGTATATCATAACATGCTGGAGCTGGAAGGGTCATTTGTGACAAATGAGTTCAGCATTTTAATTTTTCATGGAATAAACAGACACCTGGAGAGGAGGAAATTAATGGCCGAGTTCCACTTGAATTCATGGCAGGTCCAGGCCCAAGCACCACTATTCCAGCATTGTTAATGGGCACCTCTTCTGGAGTTGGGGGTCTCTGGTATGATATTAGTTTTCTTTTAATATTCTTGGGTGCCCATGGAAGTGAAGACCCTACAAATATTGGCCCATATTACCAGTGAGCCTTGTATGTCAGCCTGACCCTCCCCTTGGAAAATCTCTTAAGTGACTTGCCTACGTGTATATAAAAGCAGCCACGGTGCTGCTCCTCTGAACCTGCAGGTTGCTAGGCCTGGCTGATCTGGGCTTTCCTTTTTCTGGGGGCCAGAGGACCTGCAGAGATGGCTGGGTGGGGTCAACTCAGTCCAGGAAGCACAGGAATTCTTTTAAGTGTATGTGTCTGGGGTATTTTTCTCTCTCACTTACGTGTATTTTTAAAAATTCTTTTTAGACACCAGCTTTATCTTTCCCAAACATCATTTCCTTGCTCCTTTCCTGAGTTCTAGTAGTGGCTGGGGGCCCAGCTTCCTTATTGGCCTCTGAGCTGTGGAGGGGGTGGGCCGGGGCTCAGAGGAGGTTGGAGTCAGGAACAGGGGGGGCTGTTTATGCTGCTGGGACTGCCTTTCATCCTTCCCTTTGCCACCAGGGCGCTGGCTGGTTCCTGGAGCAACGTCTTCATTCCTATCCAGCTCTTGACACCAGCTTTCCTTCCCTAAGGCTGTGGTCTCATAAAGGCCCAACCCGGCTGCTGGTCATACCTCGCCTTCAATGCTTCTCCTTTCTCTTCTTGGACCTGGGACTTAACTCTGCCTGAGCCCTTTGGACCACACTCAGGATCTTGGGCTGATGGCCCCTTGCCCCTCACACCAGCAACTTGTAATTGGAGGGCAGATAGGTCCCAGCTGAAGGGGGACACTCGCTGGAAGGGTTGCCAAGAGTGTGAGCTAGCTGGATACCCTGCTGTCTCCTAAGCCACCTCTCCAACCTGGGCAACTTCCATGGTAGGTACAGCTGTGGCTGCTGCCCTTCTCCCCTCCTGCTTGCTTTCTTCAATGTCCCTTTCCTTATGCTTCCTAAGAAAGGCATTGTGGAGTAAAGGATGATGGAGTGTGTGTTCAATGATAGTGCCTGATCCAGCTTTACGAGGAAGAGCAAGTACTGGGGTGGTGGCCTCCATATCTAGGCCTGGAGCGGTGTGGTTGGCATTTTCTTACCCGCCTTCCTTATTTCTCCTCATCCTCCCTCCTCATTGCCTAAGGTTTCAACTATAGGACCGCTGCAAGCTTCTTTTTTTCTGGCTGCTCCTTGAAGGAATGGCATGGGAATACTTGGGTATATATGAGCTTTCTGAGACAGATCTATCTTTGAGAAGGAGGACTCATGTGGTATCCTAGAAAGTGCTGGAGGATCTGGGTCTCAACCCCAGCTCTGCAGGTTACTGGGTGTGTGCTGGTGGGAAATCACTTAGGCTGCTTTCTGCATCCATAAAGTGAGTACAGTAACAGCTCTTACCGTGTAAGGTTGGAGTGAGATTTAAAACAGCTAATGCATGCAACATGTTGTTGTTGTTGTTTGAAATTTATAGAATATTTATGTCAGGTACTTTGCCAATTGATTTTAAACATGCACTTAATTCAGACTGTAATTTAGGAGAAAGGGATGCTCCTCTTCCTCATTTTACTGTTAAATAATCTACAACTCAGAAGGGACGTGTCTAAGGGCACAGAGCTAGGATTTGAATGCAAGTGTAGACTGATTCCAAGTCTAAGGGATATTCAAGAATAACAATACGCTGCCAAAAACTCTATATAGTGTCCTCTTCTCTCCCAAGTGAGGGTAGAAGGCCCTAGCTTTGGCTCCAGTTCCCTCAGTTTGGATTTTCCTCCTTCCAGCCTTTGACTTATCCCCCAGTGTCCCCAAATACTCCCTACCCCTCTTCTGCCTTCTTGGGGATTGTCTCCTACTCCTGAAGAAATGCTAGAGGGAGGAAGGGATCTTAGTAAGCTAACTTTCAAAGTGTGGCAAGGGAGTGCTATAGTAAAACCTTGGCAGTGGAGGGACAGATTAGTTTCCATTGTTGAGACTGTTCTTGAACCATCCAAAAGGACAAGACTGAGCTGAGAACCATGGATTCGGATGTGCTGACCATTTTCTATGCAACAAGCTGTGTCCCTGATGCTTTGAGATTATAAGTGCTCTTCACAAATATGTGGAAAAAAAAAACAGAATTAAAAGATAAGCTTCAAAAAATTTGAAATCTATGCCTAGGTTTGTTTTTATTTTTTCGAAATATGCATGTTCCACAAACTTTTTGAAGTACCCTAATAGTATCTCTAATCCCCACAATAATCTATCCAGGTAAAGATTATTGTGATTTAATGCTATAACTAGTACTCTAACAGTATTTTTCACTTTGTGTTTCTGTGTGGGTGCAAACTGTTGAAATCTTTACTTAATATATACTAAACTGATCTTCTGTATATAAAGAGAATTGAAAATGAAGCTTGATGTGAATGGAAGGGGAGAGAGAGCAGGGGGTGGGAGGGAAGTTATGGCGGGGGAAGCCATTGTAATCCATAAGCGGTACTTTGGAAATTATATACATTAAACAAAAGTTAAAAAGAAGACTATTGTTCACTTTCTCAGGTAAGAAAATGGAAGCTCAGATGGGTTAAGTGACTCATGAGGAATCCCACATCTGAAGTGGTAGAGTTAGGATCTGAACCTTGATCTATTTCATTCACTTTTGTCTCATTGCATACTGGCTTGGTATAGCTAGCAAGGTGAAACTACCACACATGAAATGATCATCAGCAGTGTAAAGTATCACATGGGAGCCAGTGCTATGGCACAGCAGGTTAAGCTGCTGCCTGCAACACTGGCATCCCATATGGGCGTTGGATCAAGTCCTGCTTGTTCCACCTCTGATCCAGCTCCGTACTGATGCACCTGGGAAGGCATTAAGTCCTTGGGCTCCTGCCACCCGTATTGGAGACCTAAATGGATTTCTGTGCTTCTGTCTTTGGCCTTGGCCCAGCTCTGGCCATTGTACCATTTGGAGGATGAACCAGAAGATGGATGACTCTCTCTCTCTCTTTCTCTCTTTCTCTCTCTGTCTCTCCATTCCTCCATCCCTCCCTAGTAGCCTTGCCTTTCAAATAAATAAATAATAATTTTTAAAAAAGTGTTGGGGCTGGCAATATGGCGTAGTGGATAAAGCTGCCAACTGCAGTGCCGGCATCCCAATATGGACGCTGGTTCAAGTCCTGGCTGCTCCACTTCCGGTCCAGCCCTCTGCTATGACCTGGGAAAGCAGTGGAAGATGGCCCAAGTGCTTGGGCCCTGCACCCATGTAGGAGACCTGGAAGAAGCTCCTGGCTCCTGGCTTTAGATTGGCTCAGCTTTGGCCATTGCAGGAATTTGGGGAGTAAATCAGAGGATGGAGGACACTGTGCTCTCTCTCTCTCTCTCTGCCTCTGCCTCTCTGTAACTCTGCCTCTCAAATAAAAATATTTATTTATTTATTTGAGAGGCAGAGTTACAGACAGTGAGAGGTAGAGACAGAGAGAGAGGTCTTCCATCCTCTGGTTCACTCCCCAGATGGCCGCAATGGCTGGAGCTGCGCCGACACGAAGCAAGGAGCCAGGAGCTTCCTCTGGGTCTCCCCCGTGGGTACAGGGTTCAGGCCACAGCCAAGAGCTGGATCAGAAGAGGAGTAGCTGGGACTAGAACCGGCATCCATATGGGATGCTGGTGCTGCAGACAGAGGATTAACCTACTGTGCCACAGCGCCAGCCCCAATAAATCTTAAAAAAAAATAAAGTATACAATAAAAGTATAAAAATCATACAGATTGGACACCCCTAATCCAAAAATCCATATTCTGAAATGCTCCAAAATCTAAGACTTTTCGAGTTGATTTTCAGACTACAGATTTTTAGATTAGGGCTGCTTAGCCAGTAAAGTCTTTGCAAATATTCCAAAATAAGAAACTTTGAAATCTGAAGCACCTCTGGTCCTACACACTCTGGATAAGGGATACTCAACCGGCATTATTATGGGGTAAATTGTGAGGGCCTGCTACTCAGGATGAGTCCTTGAAGGAGATGGTACTTGAGCAATGCCTTGAAGAGCAGGCAGGATTTAGGTTAACCAAAAGGGGAGGGCATTCTAGCCAAAGGGAACAGTCACAGGAATAACTGATATTGGTGGGAGGCTTAGCAGACCTGATTCTAAGTCCTTTCCAGCCATCGTCTCATTTGAATTTTTGACAACCCCATTAAGTAGGTACTACAGGTACTACTTTCTCTGCTTTCCTGGCATTGGAATCTCGGGCTCCAAGAAGTGAAATCACCTGTCTAAAACAACAGAGCTAATAAGCGGTAGAGCTGAGAGCTAAACCAAGGTGACTGAGCTCCAGAGCTTGGGCTAGAATCTACTGGAAAACCAACAGCCAAGGCACAGAGTCAGAAAGGGAGGTGTTGTGGCACAGCAGGTAAAACTGCTGCCTGTGATGCTGGCATTCCAAATGGTCGTGGGTTTGAGTCCTGGCTGCCCTATTTCTAATCCAGCTCTCTGCTAATGTGCCTGGGAGAGCAGCAGAAGATGGCCCAATTGCTTGGGCCCCTGCACGCATGCAGGAAGACCTCATGAAGCTCTTGGCTTTGGCCTGGCCCAGCACTGGCTATTGTAGCCATTTGAGAAGTGAACCAGCAATACAAAAATCTCTCTCCTTCTGTCTCAGAACTCTGACTTTCAAAATATATGAGTCTTTTTTTATTAAAAAAAAAAGGGGGGGGGAGTAAGCTGATTACAGGGTGTGATTGCTGCGAAAACTTGAGAGTTGGAGCTGGGTGGATAAAGATAGCTTTCCACAGGTGATAAAGCTAAGGGTGAGAAATAGGGAGTCAGTGGAGATTCTTGAGTAGGAGAGTGGCCTAATTCACCTGGTGTTTAATGTGATATGATCCAAAAGCAGTGACTGGAGGTGGAACGAGAAGAGAATGGCTGATGCATTACTTTGAACAGAAAATGTCAAGGGCCTAGACAAGAACAGGAGGAGGTGGGGGTGCAGTGCTGCGAGGGGATGTGTGATCCTGTGTCTTGATTGCGGTGAGAATGGCACAGCTGTAAGCACATCATAAGAGAAGACTTGGAGAAGTCTGTGTGTCATTGAACGGTGGTCTCATGGCTCACTCCTCATCTTTCGTACCCTGGACTAAAAGTTCCTGAGGAACTTCAGGAATCCTGGATAGGGGAAAAGAGCCACATTCCCCACCATGACCTCTGTGTCAAGGAGCACAGAAGACAGTAAATGTGGACAGCTCATAGCACGTAGTAGTACATTGTAGTTAATGGGGGATGCTTACTAAATAGTTGTTGGTCCCAGGGACTACTGCCTAATGACAGCTTTGTGAGTGAGGCTCTGGAGAAAGTACAAACCCCAAGCCCTTCCTGTACCTTATGTCCTCTCCCTGCTGGGCACTCTGAGATCTATAATATAACAAGGCAATGAAACAATAGGGGAGGCTCACCTGACTTACCTCCTCGTAGATCTTAGCCACAGCCAAGCCACTGCCCTGTAGCTCTGCCTCCTGGCCTTTGATGAGCGCCTCCCCGCCCCTTCCTCCTCCACCTGCTTGTCTATGTCTGGCCTATTCCCTCAGCAAACTCATTATCCCCCAGCACCCCGTTTTTAGATCATAGCCAGTCAGAGCCTTGCATTGCTGAGATCTTTGGCTTTCCCACCAGGATGAGGGGCCTTTCCAGCTAGGCTAGAATTGGCCAGCTTGAGTCTGCTTGGCATGCAAAGTGTGAACATATTAGTAAGCGTGAGGCACTTTGAAGAGTTGAGGGAAAATGAAATTAAAGGGTAAATTTATTTTGGTACAAAAATTTTAAAAATCATTGCATGCAGGCCGGCGCTGCGGCTCACTAGGCTAATCCTCTGCCTTGCTGCGCTGGCACACCGGGTTCTAGTCCCGGTTGGGGCGCCGGATTCTGTCCCGGTTGCCCCTCTTCCAGGCCAGCTCTCTGCTGTGGCCAGTGAGTGCAGTGGAGGATGGCCCAAGTGCTTGGGCCTTGCACCCCATGGGAGACCAGGATAAGTACCTGGCTCCTGCCATCGGATCAGCGCGGTGCGCCGGCCGTGGCGGCCATTGGAGGGTGAACCAACGGCAAAGGAAGACCTTTCTGTCTCTCTCTCTCACTGTCCACTCTGCCTGTCAAAAAAAAAAAAAAATCATTGCATGCAAGGGTGGGGGTTCTTCAAAAAGTTCGTGGAAAAGCTTACTATAAAAAGCAATGCAAATGTAGACTTAAAAATGTTTTATAGCAAAATAAACTTATGTTTTAATTCCATCATGCATGAGCCTATTAAAGTCCCCTTGTAATGAGTGAATAATTCATCATCTATGATCTCTCTGTCCTCTACTTATGTAGCATCTGTTTCTCTTATTCTGTCATTCATCTCTATGTATATCAATCTTATCTCTTTATTTTTCTTTTTTAAATATTTATTTATTTATTTGAAAGGCAGAGTCACACAGAGGCAGAGAGAGAGAGAGAGAGAGAGAGAGAGAGAGAGAGAGATCCTCCATCCGCTAGTTCAGAAACCTTTTATTTAAGGAATACAAACTTCATACATTTCATAAGTACAACCTTAGGAACATGGTGATTCTTCCCACCATACCCTCACTCCCGCTCACACTCCCACTCTTCTTCCTCCTCCCTCTCCTATTCCCATTCTTATTTTTTACCAAGATCTCTTTTCAATTAACTTTATACACATATGATTAACTCTATGTTAAGAGTTAAACGAATAGCATGGATAAAAAAAGCAGTTCTCAACAATCTTTCTTAGAGTTTTCTGTCTTCTTGTCATTTGTTTTTCAATCATTGCTCCCTCCTAGGCCTAGCATTTACCTGAAATTTCTGCTCCTTCTCCCTCTCCCTCTCCCTCTCCCACTCCCTTTCCCTCTCCCACTCCCTCTCCCTCTCCGCCTCCCCCTCTCTCTCCTTCTCCCTCTTCTCCCACTCCCTCTCCTCTCTCCCTCTCCCTCTCCTTCTTTTCCTCCCACTCCCTCTCCCTCTTCTCCCTCTCCCTCTCCTCTCTCCCTCTCCTGCTCCCCTCTCCCTCTTCTCCTCCTTCTCCCTCTCCCCTCTCCCTCTTCTCTTCCCTCTCCCTCTTCTCTTCCCTCCCTCTCCTTCTCCCCTCTCCCTCTCCCACTCCCTCTCCTTCTTCTCCTCCCATTCCCTCTCCCTCTTCTCCTCCCACTCCATCTCCTTCTCCCCTCTCCCCTCTACCTCTCCCTCTTCTCCTCCCACTCCATCCCCTTCTCCCCTCTCCCTCTCCCCTCTACCTCTCCCTCTTCTCCTCCCACTCCATGTCCTTCTCCCCTCTCTCTCTCCCCTCTACCTCTCCCTCTTCTCCTCCCACTCCATCTCCTCCCCTCTCCCTCTTCTCCTACTCCCTTTCCCTCTTCTCCCACTCCCTCTCCCTCTTCTCCTCCCACTCCATCTCCTTCTCCCCTCTCCCTCTCCCTCTTCCTCTCCCTCTCCCTTCTACTTTCATTCTTGCTGCCATGAATCAACTCTGTCCTCTGGCATTCTCCATGTCCCATGGTCCCGTGAGTGCTCCTCCACATACCATTCTTCCATGTTTGATTCATATGAATTATTCATGTGCAGTCTATAAGTCAGTCAGTGCAGAAGTTGTGACCCAAGCTTCCAGCCCTAGACAGACCCTGTAGCTGCATTCAGGACCTTGGCCTCAGACCTGTTTCCCTTTATTCACCCCTGACCTCCTGAGAGTGCCTTCTCAGCCAGCACCATGCATTCACCACATTGTTCTATTTTCCCTCACAGGAGCTGGGGTTTCCTGCCACCACTTGCTGCTCCTCCGCACGCGGAGGAGCCGCACCGGACCGGGCGCTTGTTGTTCCCTTTTTTTACAAGTCCTTTCTATAGTAAAGTAAGAATAAGTAAACAGCAAACTCCCAAAGCAAGAATGAGTAGAGAGAAATGAGAAAGAACGAAGTAACGAACTTCCCCGCGAACTCTCCAACGCACTCTCCAACCAACCCACACCACCATGCCGTCTCTCTCCTCCTATATAGTCCTCTCCACCAATCCCAACTCGGCTGCCCACACGCCGAGCACGCCGCTCTCCTCCAATCAGGAGCAGCTCCTGCAGCTTGTCAAGTTGGTGAGAGGCAGCTGGGTAGAAGCTGTTTACTTCTCTCCCAGCGCCATATTGTGGGAGAGCAGATGCATAGAATAAATCTTAATTCCAGTAACAGTATAGTCCGAATTGCTCCCCACAGATCCCCCTTTCTTTTTATTTTTTGGCGTTGATACGCGCCTGTGTAAAGTTCAGTGTGATCTTCATGC
This sequence comes from Oryctolagus cuniculus, assembly GCF_964237555.1. Classification (NCBI taxonomy): domain Eukaryota; kingdom Metazoa; phylum Chordata; class Mammalia; order Lagomorpha; family Leporidae; genus Oryctolagus; species Oryctolagus cuniculus. The sequence continues at coordinate 35,337,139 of NC_091453.1, read as the reverse complement.
TATTGACTCTTGTTTGTCGTGCTACTTCAGAGTTTGTTGAAAAATGTCCCGTATTCCAAAGATCCCAGGGATTGGTTATTCATTGTTTTCTTCCTCAAATGGAGTTTTCTTCTTCTAGATCTTCTGCTGGCAGGTTTATCAACCGAATTCTTCTCTCAGGGGTCCATATTGGTTGTGCCGCACCCTGTGGAAAAAAACAAACGGCGCCTCGTACTCTTCTGAGTAAGGGGAACGGGCCTTTCCATTGGTTGTCCTGTAAATCCTTCCACATTACCCACTGTATTGATTCCTTATCAACTGATTGAGTATGCATTTCTGCAGGTGTTTTACCGTTCTTTTTCTTGTTCAAAAAATTAATTGTATAAAGAGCTAGGGCCAAGACATCCTTGTTGGATGTGGCCATTTCCCCTATTCCCCCTTTTTGTTTAATTATTAAATTTTTTAAATATAAGTGAGCGCGTTCTACCACAGCTTGCCCTTGTGGATTGTATGGAATACCGGTAATATGGGAGATTCCAAATTCTTTCAAAAATGCAGCAAAACGCTTTGATGTATACGCTGGGCCGTTATCCGTTTTGATCACATGAGGAACTCCCCAGGCTGCAAAAGCCTGCAAGCAGTGTTGGATTACTTGTTGTACTCCTTCTTTATTCATGGCTGTGGCCATAATTACACCTGAGTATGTATCTACAGTGACGTGAACACAGCTTTGTCGCCCAAAAGAGGGGATATGTGTAACGTCCATCTGCCAGATATGTCCTGGTTTAAGGCCACGGGGATTGGCTCCCGCAGGAATCTTTGGAACTATGGTAACAACGCACTTTTCACAGGATCTAATGATATCTTCTGCTTGCTTGCGGGGAATATTAAATTTAAAACTTAAAGTGTGGGTGTTAACATGCCATTTAGAGTGATATTCTTTAGCTTGTTCCAAAGCGGTGCATGCAAGCAAGAATCTTGAATAGTGATCTGCCATCATGTTTCCTCGAGTAAGTGGGCCAGGTAAATTAGAATGAGCTCTTATGTGGCCTATGTAAATAGCATGCTCTCTTTGATTTAATAACCCCTGAATTTCACTTAGATAAGAATAGACTGAGGAGGATTTAAGAATAAGGCACTGTGTAGCGAGCATCTGAACTGCATTCACCACATATGCACTATCAGACAAAATATTCATGGGTGCGCTCTCTCTGCGTAATACTGTTGCGATAATAGCTAATTCTGCATGTTGTGGAGAAGGGGATGCTGTTAAAACGAAATATCGTTGATTGTTAAATATAGCTGCTCCTGTTCCGCCTTTAGCTCCATCCGTAAATACGGTAACTGCCCCTTGAATTGGATCCCTTCGCACCTTCTGCACCCGTTTTATTGAAACCTGTGTGCAGAAGTTAACAAATGGATGGCGAGGGTAGTGATTGTCAATCTCTATTTGTAGAATGAGAACTATGTATGCCCATTGCCAGCATTCCCTTGTAAAGGCTTCTACTGCCTCTTGAGCAAAGGGAACTACACATCGCTTTGGAGTCTTCCCCGCCATTTCTGTCGCCTTTTTTATTGCTGTTAATATTAAATCGGCCACCGCAATGCCTTGGGTGTATAGTACACGCGGTGCATGTGAATGTGGGTATACAAACAACAAGGGTCCTCCTTGCCAAATGACTGCGAAGGGATACAGCTGTTCCATAAAAATTAATATTTCTAGGGCTTGTTGTGGATCACATCTTTCCATCTGCATTGCTTTAATTTGTTTTTCAATTTTCTGTAACGCCAAGCGGGCTTCTATTGTCAATCTACGAGGGGAATCAAGCTGGGCATTTCCTTCTAAAATATTGAATAATGGCATCATATCTTCGGTAGTTAATTTACAATAGGGCCTCAACCAATTTAAATTGCCACATAATTTTTGGAAGTCATTAAGGGTCTGTAACCCATCTATTGCAATTTCAAATTCTAATGGGGTTACCTTTTCAGAAGTTACTTTAAGTCCTAAGTACTGTACTACTTCCCCTTTTTGTATCTTCTCTGGCGCTACTTGTAACCCAACTTTTTCCAAATATAATAGCAGCAGCTTATATGCTTCCATTAGGTGACTTTTACTTTCAGCCGTTATTAACAAGTCATCCATGTAGTGTAAAATTTGTACTTTTGGGCACTGTTGTCGAACCGGCTCTACTGCCTGGTCAACATATAGCTGGCATATGGCAGGACTGTTAGTCATTCCTTGGGGAAGCACCTTCCATTCATATCTTTTGTCGGGACCTTGATGATTAATGGAAGGTACGGTGAAAGCAAACCTCTGAGTGTCTTGTTCATGTAGAGGTATGCTAAAAAAGCAGTCCTTTAGATCGAGTACTATTAGTGGCCAATGCTTTGGGATCATAGTAGGAACCGGGAGTCCGGGTTGCAATGCCCCCATGGGTTGCATCTGCTGATTAACAGCCCGTAAATCATGCAACAACCGGTATTTCCCTGATTTTTTCTTTATCACGAATATTGGCGTATTCCATGGGGAGGTTGATGGTTGCAAATGGCCTGCCTCTAATTGTTGTGATACTATATCATTTACCGCAGCCAACTTTTCCTGGGTAAGGGGCCACTGTGGTATCCACTTTGGCTTGTTGTCCAGCCATGACAATGGCAGCGGCTGCATCTCAGTGGCCCCCACGAAAAACCCGTGTCCTGTCTTTTAAAATCGCCTATGGGCTGGGCTAGGTCCCTTCTGCCTTCTCTGGAGCCTAATCCTCTCTCCTGATATCCCTTTTTATACATAATACGCCGTCCTGTAGAACTCTCCAATTGATCCTCATTTGTTAACGTCAGTCCCAATTGTTCTAAAATGTCTCTTCCCCATAATGTGATGGGGAGTGCACTAACATAAGGTTGCACATTTCCCTTGTTCCCTTCTTGATCCTGCCAATGAAGCACCTGAGCACTCCTTGATGGTGTCATGGCCGCACCTAGGCCTACTAAAGTATTATCTCCTGGCTGAAGGGGCCATGACTTCGGCCAATCATTTTCCGAAATTATACTTACATCCGCACCTGTGTCTAGCAGGCCCTGAATTGACTTTCCTCTAATGGTTAAGGTCCACAGAGGTCGATCTGCTAGAGATAGGGACAAGGCTGCAAATTTCTCCCCTTGGGGTCCATTAACATCCTGCGCTCCAATCATGATCAGTATTTGAGCCACAGGTTCTTCTGGTTTGATTTGAATAATACCCTTTGTAGATTGTATTAGCACTTTTAACTTATCACAAGGTAATTGAATGACTCCGGTGATGACCATTAGGCCTCTCAAAGCATTTGTTTCTTTTCCTACGATTATTCCAAGTCCGTTATGCTCCGCTGAAATTGTTTCTGCCCTCACCTCTATGGCTTGTGGCCCCATTTGAGGTGTCAGTACCGAATATTCGGTGGCTCGTAACTCTGCGCGGTAAATATTTGGTTTTGGGACCGTGGCACCCACCGATTGTTTTGGCCCCGGGGTGCAGGGGCCCACATTCCGTTTTTTTGCTGTTGACCATATACACCTGATCTTCTTATGGGGCCCGGCTCATTTGGCATCCTCTGGGGATTGCCTGCGCTGTTTATTTTAAAGTAACATTCACTGACCCAATGATTTCCTCTTCTACAGCGTGGGCAAAGGCCTGGTCTTCTCGAGTTCTCTATGCCCTGCCGATCTCGGGCTGGAAATCTGGCCCTACATTCTCTCATTAGATGCCCTTCTCGACCACATCTAAAGCATATACGTCCCCTCATGTTCTGTCTAAATTGTCGGGTTACTGCTACTGCAGCATGTGATCCAGAAACTACATCATCCATGACATCCCTACAGATTTTCAAAAAGGTAGGGATGTCCTTATGCTGCCATGGTCTAAGAGCTTCCCGACATGTTTTATTGGCCTGCTCATACGCCAATCTTTTGACTAAGGGCATTGCTTCTTCCACGGTTTCGAAAATGTTTCCTGCTGCTTCCATTAATCGGTTCACGAAATCAGCGTAAGGCTCAGTAGGGCCCTGTACTATCTTAGTTAGGCTGTGTCTTACTTCTCCTTTTCTGGGTATCACCTTCCAGGCTCTCCTTACTATTTCTCGCACCTGTAAGAGGACAGCTGTTGGTAATCGGGCCTGCTCATCGGGACTGGCAAATCGCCCTTCTCCATTTAACATTTCCTCATCCCATGCTTGATTCCCTGTTTGATAGTTCTGCTTTGAATATTCTCGCGCAAATTCTTTATAGGCAGCTAGCCACAAGAGGAAGTCACCCCCGCCTAACACCGCCTTTACTAAGTTTCTCCAATCCTCAGGTATTAGGCCTTGCTGCCCGATGTTATCAAGGATTGCCTGAGTGTAACTTGCATGGGGCCCATACAATTGTACTGATTGCTGCAACTCTTTAAGTAATTTATGGTCAAGAGGCGTCCATCCCCTGTTTCCCTGTGGATCCTGAATTACAGGAAACACCTGGCCTGGTTCCTGGTACTGCTCCCAAGCAGGTTTTCTATAAACAGCTCCCCTTTGCTTGTTTTCGGTTCTTGGCCTTTCTAGCTCCTCCTGCATACCTACTCCCTCCATCACTCCTTCTTCCTCCCACTCTTCTTCAATCTCATGGGGAAAAAAGGGGCTTTTCTTTACAGGAGGAAACTTTGGTAGTACCAATGGGCGATACCGGGGTGGTGATTCATCCTTTATGGTTGAATTTGCCAGCCTTGTATGGCCAGGCATCTCTCTTGGGGGCGAGGTTCCCTCCTCAGCTTCCTTCTCCCCCCCATAAGCTTCCTGGCTCTCTAAATCCTTCTTTGATTTTCTTCTCACTTGTTCGTTACAATAGTTGCTCGCCTGGCTGCCCTGCCATAATTCTTCCTGCATTTCACTCCCCTCATTAAGCAACAACTCGATCCCTTCCGTGGGGTTCTGAAGCACCTGATCAACGAGTTGCCACAGCTTCAGCACTTCTATCGGTTCCCCAGCCTCGCGCATTTTCCGTCCCACCTGCCTCCACTGCTGTGGAAACCAGGGGGACGTCTCTACGATTGCTCTTACGAATGCATGAATTTTCCTCCCCCCTCGTTTCCCTTGCTTAGAGGAAAAGCTGCGACGAGGTGGGGAGTAGGAAGAGAGAGAGAGAGAAACCATATTTAGCCCATAAATGATCTTTAGGGAGAAACAGAGGATGGTGCCCAGGAGGAGGAAGAGGTAGCCAGTGGGCAAAGAGTAGCCAAAGAACTCCATTGTCTGTACCGTCTGTGACATGTTGGAGCAGTGAGCGTAATGGAAGACTGAGTCTCCCAGACGTTCCCAGTTAATACCTCCTTCCTAGCTTCTAATTTTCTTCCCCCGCGGCTTTTTTCCTAGGTTCTGACTAGCTTTTCACCGGCACTCTTTCCGTCCGGCCTTCCCCTAGGCTCTTTGCTAGTCTCTCTCTCCAGTAATTTCCCACTTCTTCCCGGTCTTTCCCTCCTAGGTTTCCTATCCGAGTCACGGCACCACTTGCTGCTCCTCCGCACGCGGAGGAGCCGCACCGGACCGGGCGCTTGTTGTTCCCTTTTTTTACAAGTCCTTTCTATAGTAAAGTAAGAATAAGTAAACAGCAAACTCCCAAAGCAAGAATGAGTAGAGAGAAATGAGAAAGAACGAAGTAACGAACTTCCCCGCGAACTCTCCAACGCACTCTCCAACCAACCCACACCACCATGCCGTCTCTCTCCTCCTATATAGTCCTCTCCACCAATCCCAACTCGGCTGCCCACACGCCGAGCACGCCGCTCTCCTCCAATCAGGAGCAGCTCCTGCAGCTTGTCAAGTTGGTGAGAGGCAGCTGGGTAGAAGCTGTTTACTTCTCTCCCAGCGCCATATTGTGGGAGAGCAGATGCATAGAATAAATCTTAATTCCAGTAACAGTATAGTCCGAATTGCTCCCCACAACCACTCTGACTGCACATTCCAGTGTCTTATCTTGTGCCCATCTCATCCCTCACATTTTCAATGCATTGACTGCTTTATTTGAAATAAAAATATTTGTTTTTTATTTGAAAGGCAGAGAGAGAGAGAGAGAGAGAGAGAGAGAGCGAGCTTCTATCCATTGGTTCCACCTCCTGTGGCCACAACAGCCAGGGCTTGGTCAGGCTGAAGTCAGGAGCCAGGAACTCCATCTGGGTTTTCCATATGGGTGGCAGGGGCCAAGTACTTTGGGCTATCATCCAGTGCCACCTTGGGTGTGCATTAGCTGGAAGAAGAAGTGGATCAGGGCTGACATTGTGACGTAGTAGGCTAAGCCTCCTCCTGCTGCACTGTCATTGCATATGGGCACCAGTTCAAGTCCCGGCTTCTCCTCTTGCAATCCAGCTGTCTGCTTATGGTCTAGGAAAGCAGTGGAAGATGACCCAACTCCTTGGGCCCCTGCACCTGTATGGAGACCTGGAAGAAGCTCCTGGCTCCTGGCTTTAAATCAGCTTAGCTCTAGCCATTGCAGCCATTTTGGGAGTTAACCAGTGGACAGAAAACTTTCTGTCTCTTCCTCTCTCTGTAACTCTGTCTCTCAAATAAATAAATAAAATCTTCCAAAAAATAATAAGAAGAAGTGGGGCCAGGACTCACACCCAAACACTCTGAATTGGGATGTGGGGATCCCAACTGGCATCTTAATCACTATGCCAAACACATGCCTTTACCATGTTTTATTTGAATTAGCACTGTATTGCGTGTATTCTCTCTTTCTGTCTCACTAACCTCTAAGCTCTCAAGGACAAAGACTATGAGGGACCCTCAAAAGGATCATGGGAAATGCCTATAATGTAAAAACTTTGCGTGGATTTCAAAGTGTTTTTACAGCAAAATAAACTTATCTTTTAATTCTATTTTCCCGCAAAGTTTCTGAAGTACTCCGGTATGTTTGTTTCATCTCTGTATCCTCAGAGCTACACATAGATGGAGCACAATAAATATACGGCAAATGCTGATTGAATGAATGAGTAAATATTGGCGATTTCACAGCCCAGTGTTGACTTGCTGCTCATTCAGCTGCAGCACTCATGTATTTTGCAAATATTTATTGAGTATCTACTATGCACCCAGAACTGTTGTATGTGCTTAGAGTGCTCCTGGGAATGACACAGCCCTGCGAAACTGACATTCTGTGTCTCTAGGCATCGTCCCTGGGGGTGAAGGACATTTGAATCCTGGGAGCTGAGGAGGGCCACTCAGATTCCCACACCAGCTCCTTGCAAGATGTTCTCCTTCACTCAAGGGAAAGAGGGGGTGGGGGGGTGGGGCGGAAGCTGCCTGGGAAGTGATTTCAGCCCTGGTTCCCTTAGCCAACTTCCTGTGCCTTTCTCGCTCTAGGAGAAACGCCCCTGTCAGTAGGCCACACTCATGGCACGTGGCCAAGCTGCTGGAGGGATGCCCTGAAGCGGCCACCACCATGCACTTCCCTTCTGAAGCCTTCAGCTTGTCCTGGCATTCCGGCTGCAACACAAGGTGAGCCTAGAGCCCTTCCCTAGAGACAGGCTGGAGGATAGGCACTCGTCCTCTTCTGTGCGAGTGCCTGTGGGCTACTACAGTGTTATGACAGGGAGTCCAGAGGACCTGAGTTCTAGTCCTGACCTAGTGCCAACTCTCTGTGACTTTGGGCCCTCTGCACAGCGTTTCCTTGAAAGACCTCATTTGGCTGGCAAGATACCACACTGCCCTGCTTCCCATCCAGTTCTGCTAGTGCTCTTTCTCAGTTGCCTTTCCTACTGCCTTCCATCCCCCTGCTCTCTTACTGTAGGAGGAGCCCTGGGCTTAGTCCGGGCTCTCCATCTGCAGTGACTCACTGCCGGCCTCATCCAGTGTCCATCAGCCCCATCACAGAGCCATAGCCTGTGAAACCAGGCTCTCTCTGAATAGCAAGGTCTCTCTGCAAATGAGAATCACTTAATTCTGGTACCTGGATGTTATCTGTTGTTGTTGGAATGGCTGTCCAAGAGGCAGAAAAGCTTTTTTGGTGAGCTCGGAGCCAGCTGAGATGCTGTCCTTGCTTCCTTTTCCCTTCCACAGCAAGAGTTTCCCTCCATAAAGGGATTTCTGTTGAGGAGGCTCAGGAAAGCTAAGGGTTGAGTTTGTCCCAACTCAGTGACTTTATTTGGCATTGGAAGCCAGGGACTCGGGGCAGAGGCAGTTTTTGTTCTGGAAGAATACACAGAAACATTCTGAGCTTGGCTCCTGTTCCAGTGGGCGTGTGGTTTGTTTCAGCAGGAAGGGTGGTGGGGTGGGTAGCAGGTTCCCTTGCCAACAAGGAGTTGATGGATTCCTAGCTCAGAGGACAAGTGAGCATAATGGCTAAGGGGCCAGGCAAGGAGCAAGAATTAAGGGAAGCTGACATGAGAGTCTCATGGACTGCTGTCATAGCTCAAATCTGGCTTTCTGGACTGTGGCCTTTCTCAGAGCAGCCTGCAACCTCTGGGGTTCTAGTCAAAGGGAGTTCCTGGCACAACTTGGCTCAGTTTGGCCTTGTGTGTGGGAAATGGTGCTTAAAATTCAAGATTGCATCTGATCCTTGGTTTTCCTGGTGTGGCTTTGCTGTGGAGGAAGACAGTGGCATGGGTGGGCAGGGGCCACTATGACATCAAGGGGACTCTGCTAACAATGGTCAACGATAATGACAATGAGCAGAGTGGCTGCTGGCACATACTGAATCTTTGCTAGGTGCCTTGGCTGTGATGAGGGCTCTGTCCTTCCTCTCAGATTTCTTCTACACAGCAACCTTCTGACATACATATTAGCATTATTTAAATGATGGTATAGCAAGAGAACTAAAACAGTGGACACTGCCTCTTCCTTAGTGGCTTCGTGAACTTGTCAGTTGACTTTGCCCCTCTCACTGTTCAGCTTTCTCAGTTGAAAAGTGAGGGTGAAAATATCTCCCCCTTTGCTGAAAATGAGACATTGTAAAGTTCTTGGCACATTGTAGGCCCTTGGTAAATAGTCGGGATTGCAATTATCAAGAAAGGAAAGTGGGGACACCTAAATTCCAGCCCTTTCTCTGCCACTAGTTAGAGCCTGGTGAGCTTGAGAAAAATCACCTGTTGCAAATCACTTCCCTTTTAGGGCTGGCTTTTTTTTTTTTAACAACACTGGTTCTCTGGGACCACCACCACCAGCAGCACCTGGAACATTGTTAGAAACATCCACTGGGACCCAAAACTTTGAGTCCTGTGCCCTGTGTTTTACAAGCCCTCCTGTGATTCTGACAGCAGGTTCAAGTTTGAGAATTTGACTGATTTACAAAATGATCTGGCTGCAATTGAATCATCCCATTAGGATCCCTTCTCTCATCCTGATATTCCGTGATTCTCTCTCCTGGCAGAGAGCCCCATGTTGATTCCCTGAGTGCAAGGGTGACCCAGAAGCAATTTCAGACGTGCTGATAGCAGAGTATCACCCCCATAGAGTTCTCCCTCAAGTTTAGTCTGGGATGTTTGCCATTCTTCCATATGTCATCCTGTCTCCAATCTTCCTTGCCCCTGTGGTGCCTCAAGGTCCATCCTCTTCTCTACTTCTCTGTCTTCTCTTTTGCCTTTTTCCTAGGGGCTCTATGTTGTCCTTCCTTCTCCCATGGCAAGGGCTGACCGAGGTGGGAAAGGGATCTGGTGACTTCCGACTAACTGACCAGTGTGCCCTGTGTCTTTCAGTGACGTGTGTGTGCAGTGGTGTCCACTTTCCCGGCACTGTAGCACCGAGAAAAGCAGCTCCATTGGCAGCATGGAGAGCCTGGAGCAGCCAGGCCAAGCCACCTATGAGGGCCATCTCTTGCCTATTGACCAGAACATGTACCCAAATCAGCGTGACTCAGCCTATAGCTCCTTCTCAGCCAGCTCCAATGCCTCTGACTGTGCCCTTTCCCTGAGGCCAGAAGAGCCAGCCTCCACAGACTGCATCATGCAAGGTCCAGGGCCAAGCAAGACTCCCAATGGCCAACCTAATGTGGCTGAGACCTCAGGAGGTGGCCAGCACACCAGTGGGGACCGCCTGACGCCAAGCTCCCAGATGTCACCCCACTCACAGGAGAGCCACCACTCAGCACCTGCCAAGGCAGGCAGGGGACCACCCCAACCTCCAGTGAGACGGGACAGCCTTCAGGCCTCCAGAGCCCAGCTCCTCAATGGAGAGCAATGCATGGCTTCTCAACCTGTGGATTCCTTGCAACAAAACGAGAAACCAAGCCTGGACACAGCACTAGCCCCAAGGAGCCCGAACAGGTTCTGCTGCCTCAGTGAACAAGACCAAGTGACAAGTGAGGACCATCCGAACTGTGAGCTCAGCCAGCCTCCTGAATGTAACCAGCAGAACTCCAGGCATCTACTGATGGAGGCCTCTACCAAAGCTGTGGGATCCCTGAAATCCTGTGACAAAGCTTCCAACAGAAATTCCAACCCTCTCAATGAGCCTTCAACTGAGCTCTCTAAGGCTCTGTCCTTTGGCAGCCCCCCACACCTCACGGGATCCACAGGGCATCGCCATAGTGCCCCTGAACAGCTGTTGGCATCCCACCTGCAGCAGGTACACCTGGATCCCAGGGGCAGCAGCAAGGGGATGGAGCTCCCAGCTGGGCAAGATGGGCACCAATGGACTCTGTCCCCTTTACATAACAGCCACAAAGGGAAGAAAAGTTCATGTCCCCCCCCAGGAGGAAACCAGGACAAACTCAGCAAGGAAAGAAACACCAGGCCAGTGGATGATCACCCTCTGGGTTCAGGACATCAGAGCCAAAGCAGTTCCCCTCATGGAGAGGTCGATGGACATCCCCTAGAGAGAAATTTCCTGGACCCAAACACAGCAAGCAGAGCAGGCAATGAACTGGCCAGCCAGCAGCCCTCTGTCTCTGGCTCCCATGTTCAACAAACCAGGGACTGTTCTTCAACTGCTAAAGTAGCCCGTAGTGCAGAGGTGACAGAAGAAGGGGACAGTGAGTCCAAAGAGTATGGCCAGACGGGTGGTAGGCGAAGTGGAGGGACCCGGGGCCGCTCCATCCAAAACCGGCGGAAGAGCGAACGTTTTGCTACCAACCTGCGTAATGAAATTCAGAGGAGGAAGGCCCAGCTCCAGAAAAGCAAAGGTCCGCTGTCACAACTGTGTGACCCTAAGGAGCCAGTGGAAGAGACCCAGGAGCCCCCAGAAAGTCCTCCACTCCCTGCCCCCAACTCTTCGCTTCTATCATATAAAAATGCCCCTAGCTCCAAAGACAAACTCTTCAACAAAAGCATGATGCTCAGGGCGAGATCTTCAGAGTGCCTCAGCCAACCTCTGGAGAGCCACGAACCTAGGACAGGCTTGGAGGGCCGCATAAGCCCTGGGCAGAGGCCTGGCCAGTCCTCTTTGGGCCTGAACTCCTGGTGGAAAACATCTGACCCATCCTCCTCAGCCCCTGAGAAAGCAAGTGTTCACCAAGGAGTCCGTGGAGGTCACTGGAGATGGTCTCCAGAGCATAACCTGCAGCCACACATGGCGCTAACCATGGAAGGCCCTTCCAGCTCATGTGACAACCAAGAAGTGAAGGCTTCTACTGCCCAAGCTGGGGAGGAAGCCATCCTCTCGCCTTTTGCCGACAGAATAAAGTTCTTTGAGGAGAGTAGCAAATCCTTATCTACATCTCATTTGCCAGGGTTAACCACTCACAGCAACAAGACTTTTACCCAGAGACCAAAACCTATAGACCAAAACTTCCAGTCCATGAGCTCTAGCTATCGGGAGTTGAGGCGCCATCCTATGGACCAATCGTATCATTCCACAGACCAACCGTATCATGCCACAGACCAATCTTATCATTCCATGTCATCCCTACAGTCGGAAACTCCCACTTACTCAGAATGTTTTGCAAACAAAGGTCTAGAAAATTCCATGTGTTGTAAGCCACTGCACTGTAGTGATTTTGATTGCCGCAGGACCTGCTCTTACTCCTGCAATGTTCAGGGGGCTGTGGTCCACGATCCTTGCATTTATTGCTCTGGGGAAATCTGCCCTGCCTTGCTAAAGAGAAATATGATGCCAAACTGCTACAACTGCAGGTGCCACCACCACCAGTGCATCCGGTGTTCAACCTGCTACCATAATCCTCAGCACAGCACCCTCGAAGACAACAGCTTGGTGCCTGGCAACACTTGGAAACCCAGGAAGCCAACAGTGCAGGTAAGGACTTGGTTCCTGGGTATGTGAGCTTCGTTATTCTCTTTGCGAGAAAGAGGTGAGGTAAAGAACTTGACAATATCGTAATTATAATTCCTGAAAACTGCATAGTTCTGGATTCACTGGATGGCAGGCAGCTCAGCAACCTGAGGCAAGACGCACAACTGCCAAGATTTCAGGAACCTCATCTTTAGAGTGAGATAAAATAACTTTGGCTTCATCAAATGAACAGAACCAGAATTTGTATCCTGACTGTCAAATTAGTGTCTGAATGACCGTAAGCAAGTCATTCAGCCATCAGAATTTGAAGCTATTTGATTTTCTGAAGGGAAATTTTTTTTTACCTCATAAAACAGGCAGTACAAAGAAAAATATTATTACCTTATCTCTAAAGTAGAGGAAAAAATTTGCCGCCTCATGGATCAGTTTTGAGGATCAAATGAAACTGTGCATATAGAATGCCAGGCCCAGTTCATGATACGAAATAGCACTTATTGCCTTCCATTTTCTGCTTGAAAATTATTTGTAGCAGCAGAATTTGCAGTTGTGAACCAGACTTTCAGAGATCGGACTTGTCTGGTGTTTTCCAAGGACAAATTCCCCCCTCCCCCTTCTCTAACCTGTCTCTATTGGAGACCCAGGTCTAACCTGGTGAGTGCTATGCCCTGGTTATGGCCTCCAACCTAACACAAGCTACCACCATCTCTCAAAGTATTTCTGGGAGGACCCACTATGTCCTTGCCTGCTTAATGTCAGATGTTTCTGCCACCTTTTAGCTAATACACTCAAACCAGCAATTGATTTCTGTGTCAAATTATTGTCCAATAAGCAGACATTTCTGAAATGCAAAGTTCTAAAACAGCTATTCCATGGGAAAAAGCATTAAGAACAGTGCTTGCAAAGGGTGGTAGTCCAGAGATTGACTGGAAAGGGGCATGAGGGCATGTTCTGAGTCTTGATGAGGGTTTGATTTACACAGGTGTATTTGTCAAAATTCAACTAACATGCACTTGCTATTTGTACAATTCTCTTTAATAGAAGCCTACTTCCAAAAATTTGTGGAGAATGTCACTGAAAGATAAGTTTATGTTGGTGCCAAACATTTTTTTTTGGAACCCATGCATAGGTTTTATTTTCATAATGTGAATTTTAATAATATGCATTTTTCCATGAATTTTTGGAGCCCATTGGTGTGTATACTGTTGCAGGCATTTGGGAGAGTGAACCAGTGGATGGAAGATCTTTCTCTCTCTCTTTCTCTGTTTGCCTGTTTCTGTCTCTCTCTGCCTTTCAAATAAATAAAAATAGATAAATGAAAAAACTTTTAAAACTCTAACAACTAAGAATAAAAGAGCATTTCCCTGGTCTGATAAAAGAGTATCTACAAAACACCTTCAGCTAACATCCAACTTAATAGTGAAAGATTAAGCGCAAAGCTAGATGGTATAGCACAGCAGGTTAAGTACCACTTGAGATGTATGCATCCTATTACCAGAGTGCCAATTTGAGTCCTGGCTTCCTGCTAATGCATACTGAAATGTATCAGGTGATGTATCTAGTGCTTGGGCCCCTGTTGCCTTCGTGAGGGACCTCGATGGAGTTCTGGGCTCCTACATTTGGCCTGATCCAGCCCTGGCTCTTTATTTCTGCCTTTCAAGTTTTCAAGTAGCAATGTTTACTTCAAAAAAGAACAAACTAGCCATGTGCACTTTGTCCAGGTCAAAGTCAAGAGCCAAGAAGTCAGTCGAGGTCTCCCAAGTGTGTGAAAGGGACCCAAGTACTTGAACCATTGTCTGCTGTCCCACAGAGTGTGCAATGAAAAGAAGCTGGAATCTGAAGCAGAGCTGAGACTTAAACCTGGGAACTCCAATATGGGATGCGGGCATCCCAAATGCCATCTTAACCACAGCAACAAGATGCCCAAAGAATTTTTGTCAGGAGTGGATGCTAGGCTTTTTTTTTAAATGCTTTTTTTTTTGTATCTATTGACAAGATCATATACTTTTCCTCTTTTAGTCTGTTGGTATAGTGAATTACATTGATTTAGTTTTGAAGTAAGTGCCAGCCTAGCATTGCCAGGATAAATTCCACTTGGTCATGATGCAGAGTCCTTTTTATATGTCACTAGATTTGATTTGCAAACATTTTGTAAAGGCTGTTTGCATCTGTGTTTATTAAGGATTTTATCCTGTAGTTTTCTTGTAATGTCTTTGGTTTTCATAGCAAGGCAATACTGGTCTTAAAGAATGAGTTGAGAGGTGTTCTTTTTTCTTGTATTTTCAGGAAAAGATTGTTCAAAATTGTTAGTGTTTCTTCCTTCAATGTGTGACAGAATTTATCACTGAAACCAATTGGGCCCAGAGTTTTCTTTGTGGGAAGGTTTTTAAGTACAAATTCAATTTCCTTAAAAGACATAGGGTCATTTAGGTTATCTGTTTCTTCTTGAGTGAGCTTTAGTAGTTTGTTTTTTTAAGGAATTTATCCATTTAATTTTAGTTTTCAAATTTGGGGGGGATGAAGTTTTTTGCAACTTACTTTGAAATGCATCAAAAATTGAAGATGGACTGGTAGGTGAATAGAGACATGAATAGATTTGTGATAAGGCAGATATGACAGAATGTTAATTGTAGAATATAGGTGGTTGGTTTATCAGTGTCACTGTAAATTTACAGTCTGTATGTTTGAAAATATTCATGATATTGATAAAGGAGAGGACATACAGGATAATGGTTTGAGGGCACCAAGGCTAGAACCAGACTGCCTGGTTCAAGTCCCTGTCACCTCCCCTCACCGCCTCAGTTTCCCCATATGATAAAAATGAAGACAATAACAGCACCTACTTGTTAAAGTTAGTTGTGAGGAATAAATGATGTGGCAAACATGAGGCACTTAGGAGGACAGTAACTGTCTGATAGTAGTCACCTTATAAGTGACTTATTATCTCTTAAAAGTCAAATGGAGATGTTGGTTTAGCTTTAGAAACTTTGGCTGAAAGAAGAGCCCGCAATAGACAATAGAGAAGCAAGGGCTGAGGTTGAGGGACAGGTGGAGGAGATCGTGGTTGCTCTGTAAGGGAAGGAGGACATCTTGCATGTTGCAGCGACTGGTGGCAACAGTGCAGGTGAGCCTGTGCTTGGGCCATGCCTCTCCCTGTGTCCTTTGAGGGACGGATGCATTGGGCTCCTAATGCCTGTTAGACATGCTGAAGTAGATCTACTTAGACACTAGGTTTGCAGACACGTGCCACATGAGCTTTCCATCCCCAGGCCCCACACCAGACACGAAGAGAATCTACAGTTCTGGTTACATACCCCAGCTCTGGTGACTAAGCAGTGGTGGTCATGACCATCTGAAATAGGAAGATCCTTTTCCTTATGCCTCTGGAGAAAGTTGGGGAGCTAATTAGCTCCTGTTTAGTGGTGTGAGGAGAACTTAAATCAGCACACACACAGCCTGCATAAATCATGCCGGTTAGTTTTGCCTACCTTATCCAAATTAGTTCATGTAACAGTTGAATATGTTATAATAGGATCTCCACTTTACAGCTGAGGAAGCCAAGGCTCAGAGAGGGTATACACCTAGCTAGTGGCAGAGCCAGGGTTTGAACAACATAACACTTACTAATACCTGATTGTGTACTGGGCGCTAGGTACTTACTGTTCTAGGTGCTTTATATGAGGGCATTTGCTTCACAGAAAAATCTAATTAAATCATAAGTTCATTTGTTTTTTTTTTCTAATGTATATTTAGCATGAACTTTCTAGAGACCCCTCATATACATGTATTTCAATTTTTTTGCACAAAAATGATCTAAATTTCATCTTATATGAATGTTTGGAAGTATGTTGGTGTGAATCAACTCATTGAGTCCTCAAGCAATGAAGGACTCTGAGTAGGTACTCTTAGGATTAAGATCACACTGTTCTGTAGCTCCAGAAAGTGAAATAGGAGAAACTGAGTAGCTTGCCTGGAGGGCAGCTGTAGAATTTGAAGCCGTGCTGAAGTAGCTGATGGCAACACTCAGACCCTCCCAGTGTGTCAGGAGGCTTCCTAGCAACATCACTTCCTCCAGGGCAGCAAGTTCCACCAGGATCCCTAACTGCAACCAGCCCTGGGGATAACTGCCTCTTTGGTTCAAAGGGTACAGGCCATTTACAAGAACCTTAAATGGCTCAGGACATAAAGGGAAGTGATACTGGGGACCTGGGAAGGCTGTTGGGAGCGGGTATCAGAGTTTGTTTGGCTTGGCCACTGCTATGTACTGAGCACTTCCACAGGACTAGACAGGGCATGGACAGGAAATCCTGGCTCCCAGTGTGGCTGAATGAATAACCGAATAACCACCACTCTGACTTTGCCAGCAGGGATATCTCACAGGGGTGTCGGGACAGAGTCAGGGCAAGTCATTAGAACTGCTCTGATGTGCCAGATGTGGTCAGGAAGTGCTATGGTCCTGTGAAAGCTGGAGCCAGGACATCAACCTCAGCTTTTCCATGGCTATTCACACCCAGTGCCTCCTATGTGCCAAGCACGGTGCCGGGTGTTCTCTTCGCATGTCTCATTTGATCCTTACTACCAGCAGCCCAGCAAAGTTGGAATATTTATTTGCCAGGTAGGAAATTGACATTCAAGGAGGTGATATGACTTGCCTTAAAATAACAGAGCTAGCGTCAGTGAGTGTGATTGACACCAAACACCCATGTTCATTCCACTTCACCAAGTGGCTTACCCCCAGAGGGAAGGCCAACTGGAGCAAAGGTAATGAAACTGTGAACGAACCCAATAATAACAGTGCTGGAGAAGGAGGGATTTTGGAAGATCAGTGAGGTTTAGGCAAAGCTGCATTCCTCCTGGGCTAAGCTCCAGGTCTTTAGGTAGAGGATTCTGTCAGCAAAATCAAGGAGACCCTGAAAGGTAAATTTGCATAACACAATACCTGTGGCTGGGTGTTGTATTACAAAAGAAGTTTTAGAAGTTCAAGAGCATGACACCAGCATCTGCTCTGCTCTGCTCTGCTCAGCTCTGGTGAGCATCCCCTTGGCTATATCATACCATGGCAAAGAAGCCAAAAGGGAAATGACCACGTGCAGAAGAGGCAGAAGAGGCCAAGCACACAGAAAGGCCTTACTTTGTCACAATCCAGTCTCTGGAGAACTAACTGGGGCCTTACAAGAACTACATTTATTCCTTGCAAGGGCAACTCTGCCAGTGACCTTCAGGAGGCACTGCCTCCTACAGATCCCTCCCCCCCCACCCCACACTGCCACACTGAGGACCAAGCCTCCAACACACAGAGCCTTGGGGGATACACTTCAGACCACATTCAACCCACAACAAATAGGAAGGTTGGGACATTTTTACAAGGGACACAATGTGGCTTGGCCCAAGAAAGAAAGAGTTGCTTGGGCATAGGCCTTAACGAAAAAAATGCCCAGGGTAGGGTGTCTACCCTTGTAATATGGGGACCCGGGCACCCAGTGCCCATGTTCCGTAGAGGTGAACCCACCTCAGGCCCTGCCAGCAGGTGTGTGTGGAGGGGGAGGAGTCATTGCAATGCAGATGGTGCGCTGGCATGCCTGCTCTCCCCTCTGTCCACCCTGGGAGAGGGTTGCTGCCATAGGAGCTTCCATTCCCAAACCTCCAATTGCCCAGTGGCCGGGGGTTATACTAAGAAGATGCTTTTCTCTGTTGGAGGAGGAATGCTCAGGTTCCTGAAGACAAACAAACAAAAAGACCTCTGTCCCTTGACTCGGGCAGCAGCCAGAGCAAACAGCAAACATGCTAAACTGGTTTTGATCAGGTTTTAGGAGGGGAGTGGAGAAAAAGGGAACTGCAATGCTTTGAGTGCACAGTGGCCAGGTTCCTGTGTGCTCTCTGGGTCTCTGTAGGCCTGCAGCAATTCAGCAGGTCTCGCGACAGGAATGCAGCCTTCCAGGTGCACATTTTACTGCCTGCATAGGAGAGGAGAAGGAGCCAGCTGGGGGACCTGGCTAAGGACAGGCTCCGACCTCTTGACATTTTGAGGCCATCTGGACACCTGGCTACTCAGAGCTCTCTAACTTATTAGAATTTTGCTTTGCAGGAATTTTCTGGGGACAAATGGAACCCAATAACAGGAACCAGGAAGACCAGCCAGTCAGGGAGGTAAGTGACTGCTCAAGGAGTACAGATGAATTGATCCTTCTGATGCTTCGATAGAAATTCAGGGGCGGGGGGGGGGGGGGGGCGTTTGGCCTAGCAATGGAAATGCTGATTGGGACACCCATGTCCCATATCAGAGTATCTGGGTCCAAGTCCCTGCTCTGGCTCCCTGATTCCAGCTTCCTGCTAATGTAGACCCTGGGAGGCAGCAGGTAGTGGGTCAGTGAGTTGGGTCTCTGCAACCTACATGGGAGATCTGGATTGAGTTTCCAGCTTCTGGCTTTGGCCTGACCCAGCCCTGGCTGCTGTGGGCATTTAGACAGTGAACCAGCAGATTGGAGTTTCTCTCTCTGTCTCTGTCTCTGTCTCTGTTTTGCTCTCTCTCTCTCTCTCTCTCATAAAGAATAAATAAAAATTTAAAATGAAAATAGCTAATGTCTTCTGTTTATTTAGTTTCCTTTGATGAAACTGGCCTGGTAGCCATACCAAGGGTTTGGCAACATAAATGCAATCATCTAGCCTGTTCCCTAACAGCTGAGTTCAGACCAGACAGCCAGGACATTTTGGAATATGCAGTTATCAGGCTATATTTTGGGACATTGAGCCCATCAGCTCAAAGGCCTGACATAGCCCTGCCCTGGCACAATGAAATTTGGGACCAGACTGGACTAAATAAAAAATTAGAGGGTAGAAAGTGTGCCTGCTTGCCACTGGCCATGGATCAGTTGGAGCAGGCGGAGAGCAGGTAAGAGTTTTCAACTACTGCTGTGCCTTTGCCCCAGAATTGTTGGCGGTACCTGTTTCTCAGGCCATGCAACCTTTCTTTCTTTCTTTTTAAAACCCTAACTTCAACAATTTTCAACACATAGGCTATCTTTTTTTTTTTTTTAAGATTATTTACCGGGGCCGGCGCTGTAGTGCAGCAAGTAAAGCTGCCGCCTGCAGTGCCGACATCCTGTATGGGCACTGGTTCGAGTCCCAGCTGTTCCACTTCTGATCCAGCTCTCTGCTATGGCCAGGGAAAGCAGTGGAAGATGGCCCAAGTACTTGGGCCCCAGCACCCACGTGGGAGACCTGGGGGAAGCTCCTGGCTCCTGGCTTCAGATCAGCACAGCTCTGGCCATTGTGGCCATCTGGGAAGTGAACCAGCAGATGGAAACCCTCTCTCTCTCTCTCTCTCTCTCTCTCTCTCTCTCTGCTTCTGCCTCTCTGTAACTCTGCCTTTCAAACAAATAAATAAATCTTAAAAAAATTATTTACCCTTTATTTGAAAGGCAGAGTTACAGAGGCAGACAGAGAGAAAGAGATCTTCCAACTGCTGGTCCACTCACCAAATGCGCAATGGCCAAAGCCGGACCCATCCGAAGCCAGGAGCCAGTAACTACTTCTGGGTCTCCCACGTGCGTGTATGGGCCCAAGGACTTGGGGGCCATCCTCCGCTGCTTTCCCAGGCACATTAGCAGGGAGCTGTATCAGAAGTGGAACAGCCAGGACACGAACCAATACCCATATGAGATGCCAGCACCTCAGGGAGCGGCTTTATGCACTACGCCACAGAGCCAGCCCCTGCCACCTTTCTTTTAATAGGGCTTGTTGAGAACTTTAGGCTTGCTCATGAAGTCCGGAAACAGATCATACTGACCACACACTAAAATTACTGGAGGAAAGCAAGGTCATTTTTACAAATGGCATGTGGGACTTGGGCTGCATGGGAATAGCCCTTATGGAACATATTTGTAGGGTACAGCAGCTACTCTTATAATATGGGGACTGTGACATGTAGCACCCCCAGTTCTCCAGAAGTGAGGATGCCCTAGGTAAATCTAAGGAAGAAGTTAATTTTACCTGGGTCACTGTCCATCAGCCTCCTTGGAACCTCTTTTGTGAAACTCATTGATATACTATTTCAGTCAGTTCTTCTTGCCCAGGTGATATAAGAAGCCCCTAGATGCTACTGATTCTTAACTCAAACTCCAGAAATAAAGGCAAGCGCAGGAAAGAAGGCTCCAAGCTATGTTTCTGTTACCCAAGGTGGGGCCACCAAGAGAAAGGACCAGAATCTTAGTGTCCTGACCCTTGAAGAGTCCAGAGTTCTTTCTGGGGGGGTCTCTCTAATCTCCTGTGATTTGATCAAATAGGAATAATTTTAATGTTCCTTCAACTCCTAAATCTGGAAAACCTATCAGTTTTCTGGTTCACAATGGGAAAGGCAAGGAACCCAATTTTTATTGGTCACCTAGTGTTAGCCACTAGGCTGAATTTTTTTTTTTTAGGATTTATTTATTTATTATTAAGCAGAGGTACAGAGAGGCAGAGGCAGAGAGAGCAAGAGAGGTCTTCCATCTGCTGGTTCACTCCCCAAAATGGCTGGGCCGATCCGAAGCCAGGAGCCAGGAACTTCTTCTGGGTCTCCCATGCAGGTGCAGGGGCCCAAGCACTTGGGCCATCTTCTACTGCTTTCCCAGGCACATTAGCAGAGAGCTGGATCAGAAGTGGAGCAGCCAACTCAAATTGGCACCCATATGGGATGCCGGCACTTCGGGCAGCGGCTTTACCCGCTACGCCACAGTGCCAGCCCCAGGCTGAGTGTTTTGACACTCACAATTGTATTCATTCTTCACAATAGTTCATTTTGCCACCCATTTCATAGTTGAGGTCCAGAGCGTTTATACAACTTAGCTGAGGTCACCAAGCCAGCAAGAAATAGAGTCAAGATTTGGACCTAGGTTTGTCTGGCCCCAGAGGTCATGTTTTCTTTATTATTATTATTATTATTATTATTATTGTTATATAGGTCTCTATTAATAAAGATTCCTAAGGAAAACTTCAAATGAATCACTTAGCATCATGCTTAAGAGTCTAAATCCTGGGTGAGGATTCCATGGAATTCTACGGCTGGTCTTGATTTCCCAGCCCCAGCCTGGCTTGCATTGTGTCCTTGGAGAAGTCATTTCAGTGTAGCAGGCCTGCCAAGTTTCCTAGATTAGATTGAGGCCCTTGACAGAAGAGACCATGCCTTGGTTGTAGCCTTATTCTCTGTGCCTGGCTTTGTGCCCGACACAGAGAAGTTGCTCAAGAAGGGTTTGTCATTTTCTTGCCAAAGGAAGAAACAAAACCTCCTGCCCCATTGAATGGGTGAAATGACACAAAAATAAGCATGCTAAGTAACATTACTTGAGCAGTGTGGTCTGTCCTAGGCACCATTCAAAGCACTTTGCAATTATTTCTCACCATGAACTTATGGGGTTGGTACTGTTCGTCTCTACGTTTGACAGAGAGAAGAAACAGAAGCACACAGAGATGCATTCGTTGACATAAAGTTTCACAGCTAGACTAGACCCAGGTGGTATTGCTTCAGAGATATTACTCCATCCTACTGTGCTTCTCCAAAATGGTTTACTGATTAGTGAAGTGAGAGGACTTTATTGAAAACCAAGTAAGAGTAAGCAGAAATTCAAAAAAAAATTTTTTGCACAAAAGTAAGCTTATGTTTTAATCCCGTTTTCCATGAACTTTTGACTCATATATGTGCTACCTTTTAGTAGGCAAGGTGGGAAATACAATTGAAAGAGCAGCAGGAAGCACGGTGCCTGCCAACAGCTTGAGCAAGGAAGACTAACCCACATAAAGTTAAATAGCAGTAATAATAAATTACCACTTGCAACACAACCTTTGTGCTGTGAGCCGAGTTACACATGTTGGGCTATGCTTTGTCTTCCCAGCGGCTCTGTCAGGTGGGTATTTTGTAACTAGGGCAGAGGTTCTTAAATGAAAGCATACAATAGAAACCCCTGAAGAGCTTGTTGAAACACAGATGGACAGTTGGGCCCTCCCGCCCCGAGAGTGTGATTCGGTAGGTATGAAGTGGGGCTCAAAATATCCATTTCCAACAAGCTCCTAGGCGATGCTAATGCAGCTGACCCGAGCTCACACTTGGAGAGCCACTAACTCAAGTAAAGAGTCTGAGGTTCAGGGAGGCTAAGGGATTAACTCAAGGTCTTCCAGTGAGTAAGGGGAAAATCCAGAGTTTAAACTCAGCTTTTGCTTGCTCACACAAGCTGCCAAAAGATGAAACCTTGTCAAATACAGGAATTAAACAAGAAAGTTCACATAGTAAGGGGGTTAATACACGATAAATATCTTACTGTACCTTCTTTAAGCTCACTGGAAGGTAAGAACACTGAAGACTGGAAACCACAGGGAGAAAGACCCAGAGAGAAGGCTAAGCATGTTTCCTCAAGGAATAAACCCTACAGGTTAAGTTCTGGCTTTGAAGTCAGTCTTCCTAGAGTTCAAATCATACCTGCCTCTCTCTCCCCTCCCCTACTTCCCTTCATCCCTCTCCATCCCTATCTCAATTTTCTTCTCTTTTACCCTAAAATAAGGGAAGAAAACCTAACCTCAAATGGTTGTTGTGAGGACCAAGAGAGTTTGTGTACATGGATTTCAAAGTAAACTTATCTTCTCATTCCATTTCCCCCATCAACTCATATATGCAAAGCATTGAGAAGAAGGCTTGACACACTGTTAGCCCTCAGTTAGTGTTGGCTGTGTTCAGGAGGAGGAGGAAGAGGAACAAGCAGTAGGGAACAGTAGAGAAGAAAAAGGAAGAGTGATGCATTGGGCCAGGATATAGAGACCTCACATACTAGATAGAACCACAGAACTTAGGGGCAATTAAAGGCTACTCATTATTAGGCAAGTGACATGATTTCATGTGGCACTTTAGGCATCTTGTCAACATTGGAAACCTCGATGGGCTGAAGGGAGGCCAAGATGGGGCGACGATCCAGGCAGGGAAGAATGTAGCCCTGATAGGGGAAACACAATAGAAGTGGAGCAGAAGAGATAAATACTTTTGATATTTTGGTAGGGGGCGGAGGGGAGCCTTGTTTATTGTGAGAACAATATTGCAGGAAATTAAAAGCAAGAGAAAAGGTCGCCTTATTCCTATTGCCTTAACACCCTGATTGTTTTTATTTCCCTGCAAGCTTTATCTGTAGGTGTAGAGATTGTTTGGGGCACGGTTGTAATAACTATGTAGATGTGCTTTTGTGTGTCCTGCTTCTTTTCTCCCCACTAAGTATTAGTTAATAAGCAATTTTTCATGTTGCAATGGAGGCTTCCTCAATAGCTGTAATTTTTATGGTTGTATAATATTTCATCAGCTTAAAGTACTCTAATTTGCTTAATCACTCCCAAATTGTTGGATAATTAGGTTGTTTCCAATTTCTTGCTATTATAAAGCAATGCTGCAGAAACATTTTGAGAAGCTATAGCCTTTTTCTCATTTTGAATTATCTGATTAAAAATAGTTATTTAGAGTTGGTATTACTGGTTCAAAGAATATAAACCTTCTTGTGGGTCTTCATAGATTTCACCAAACCACTTTCCCCAGGAGCTGTTTCACACTGCCATTAGCAATATAGGAGAATACCATTTTCCCCATTTTTGCCATTATTGAAAATTTTCTTTTTCAAATGCAGTATGTATAAGCAATAACTATTATTGTTTTTTAAATCTATTTTAAAAGATTTTATTTTTATTGATTTGAAAGGCAGAGTTACAGAGAGAGAAGGAGGGAGAGAGGTTTTCCATCTGCTGTTTTACTCCCCAAATGGTTACAATGGCCAGGGCTGGTCCAAGCCAAAGCCAGGAGCCAGGAGCTTCATCCAGGTCTCCCACATGCATGCAGGGGCCCAGAGACCCAGGCCATTATCTGCTGCTTTCCCAGGCACATTAACAGTCCAGGAGCTGGATTGTTAGTGGAGCAGCCAGGGCTTGAACTGGTGCCCATATGGGATGCTGGCATTGCAGGCAGTGCAGGTTATATCAGCCCATTATGTCACAATGCTCCCCCCCCCCCATTATCGCTTTAATTTGCTTACTTTAATGATTTGAATTTGAACATTGTTCATGTGTTTCTTTAATACCTTTACTGTTTCTTTTTTTAAAGATTCACTAATTTATTTATTTGAAAGGCACACTGACAGCGAGGGAAGAGAGAGAGAGAGAGAGAGAGAGAGAGAGAGAGAGAGAGATGGTCCATATGGTGGTTCATTTCCCAAATAGCCTCAAAGCCTGGGTTGGGTCCAGTCCAAAGCCAGGATCCCAGAACGCCATCCAGGTCTCCCATGTGGGTGGGAGAGGCCGAGGACTTCTACCATCTTCCTCTGCCTTCTCAGGCAAATTAGCAGGGAGCTGCATCAGAACTGGAGCAGCTGGGAATCAAACCTTGGCTCCAATATGAATTGGGAGTTGCAAAAAGTTAATATATTTTGCCATAGAATGCTGGCACACTCTCTGCTTTTAAAATTAATTAATATATATTTTAAAGTTAAGCTTTAACATGATTGGAACAACAGTGGGTATTGTGGGTATATGGGGACTGAACTAGCTGATGGGAAATATCTCTCTCTCTCTCTCTCTCTCTCTCTCTGTGTGTGTGTGTGTGTGTGTGTGTGTGTAGCTCTGTGTCTGCCTTTAAAATTAATAAAATTTTCTTTTTAAAAAGTGACACTGTGGGATGTGCATTTGGTGCAGCAGGTATGATATTTCTGGGGATGCCCGCATCCCACATCCCACATTATAGGGCCTGGTTGAAGTCCAGGCTGCATTCTCATCTCCATCTTCCTGCCAATACACACTACAGGAGGTAGCAGGTGATGGCTGAAGTACTTGAGGTCCTACCACAGACCTTGGAAACCTGGATTTTGCTCCTGGCACCAGGCTTCAGCCTGACACAGCACTAGCTGTTTCAGAAATTTTGGGAGAAACAGAAGATGGGTGATTTCTGTCTGTCTTTCCTTCTGTCTGTCTCTGTCTCTGTGTTTTTCTTTGTTGTTTTAAGATATTTATTTGGTTGAACAATAGAATGACAGAAAAAAAGGGGAGAAAGCCTCAAAGGCTAGGGCTGGGCCAGGCTGAAACCAGGATCTCTGAACTCTAGCCTCATCTCCCATGTGGGTGGCAGGGGACCCAACACTTAGACCATCTTCTGCTGCCTTCCGAGGTGTGTTAGCAGAGAGCTGCATCAGAAGTGATACAGCCAGGACTTGAACCCGTGCTCTGATATGGGATGCAGGCGTTGCAAATGATGGCCTGATCTGCTGTGCCACAACTCCAGCCCCAATGTCTGTACCAGTTCTCATGTGAATTGTCTATTCAGATTACTTGCTCAGAAATCTGGGGAACCTTTTGAGGGGAAAGTAGAGAAAACCTCTTGACTAGAACTTTGGAGGAAAGGAGACCATTGAAAAACAACTCTGAAGCACAGCAACTTGGAGAAAGTTAGTGCCATAGAAGGGGAGCTGATTTGTGGAGAACATAAGTTTGCATTGGGATATATATATTTTTTTATTTTTTATTTTTTGACAGGCAGAGTGAACAGTGAGAGAGAGAGAGACAGAGAGAAAGGTCTTCCTTTGCCGTTGGTTCACCCTCCAATGGCCGCCATGGCCGGCGCACCACACTGATCCGATGGCAGGAGCCAGGTACTTATCCTGGTCTCCCATGGGGTGCAGGGCCCAAGTACTTGGGCCATCCTCCACTGCACTCCCTGGCCACAGCAGAGAGCTGGCCTGGAAGAGAGGCAACCGGGACAGAATCCGGCACCCCGACCGGGACTAGAACCCGGTGTGCCGGCGCCGCAAGGTGGAAGATTAGCCTAGTGAGCTGCGGCGCCAGCCGCATTGGGATATATTGTAGGAAGGCACTTCAAAAGTTCATGGAAAATGGAATGAAAAGATGAGTTTATTTTGGAATGCCCTCATGTTTGAAGCTGATGAGATATGCAAATAGATTCTTTGGTGGAGGCTTGTTAGACACCCAGCCAGAGGACAGGATGAGGAAGAAAAAACAGCAGAGGAACCCAAAGCATTAGGTGGTAGAAGGAGAAATCCACTGGTAAACTGTAATGCGAAGGCAGATGATCATTAATGAATAAGTCACCTTCAGGAAAGCAAATTTTGTAAAGTGGTAGGCATAGAAAGTAGAAAGCATATTGGTCTAAAAGGAAGACAAATAGTGAAGAAATGCAATGGCTTTGCACATCACAAATTCACTATTTTAAGTATCCAAGTCAATGATTTTTTTTAGTAAATTTACAGTGATGGGCAATCATCACCACAGTCCAGTTTTAGAGCATTTTTGTCACCCTAAAAGACACCTCAGGGCCACTTACAGGCTCTCTCCATTGCCACCTTCACCTGCAAGCAATCAGGAATCTGCTTTCTGTCTTTATAGATTTGCCTTTTCCATGAATTTCATATAAATGAAATCATGCAATATGTGTGCACTTTTGTCTGACTACTTTCATTGAGCATGTTGTTTTAGCAGTTCATCTATGTGACAGTATGTATCAGTACTTCATTACTTTTAATTATTAAACAATATTCCTTTAAAAATAATATTCCTTTGTATGGATAAACCACATTTTCTTTATCCATTCATCAGGTGGTGGATTATTTCCACTTTTTGGTTATTGTGAATCTTCTTTGGTATATACTTAGGAGTGAAATTGCTGGGACATATGACAACTTTATGTTTAAATTTTTTGAATCAACACATTATTTGTACATACTTTGGTTTATGATGTACAGTGTGATATTTGGATGTATGCATATACAGGGTAATGAGCAACTCAGGGTAACTTTTTGAGGCACTGCTTTCCAAAGCAGCTATGAAATTTTAAATGGCCACCAGCAACAAAGAGGGTTTGTTTCTTTTCAGTAGTTTTAATACAATGATTGTGTTACTGTGTGATTTTTTTTTTAGTACTAAAAAAGAGTAAGATTTTAAAAGACAATGAAACATCTTTTTGAGAAGTTTAAAAAGAAGAATTTGGGAGAAATGGGGTGGTTGTTAGAAGGGAGAGAAATTGGTTCTGATTTAGTGGATCTCAAAATGTAGTCCCAGGCTCACACACCCCAGTATCAACCGAAGACTTACTAGAGATGCAGTCTCTTGGGCCCCACTGAGATGTACTAAATCAGACAGTGGAGTGTGGCTCAGCCATGCAGGTGATCTTGATGCGAGCTATATTTGAGAGCCACTGGTGTCAGTGAAGTTTCGCTTAGCATCTCGGAAAGTCGATCGTGTTTCTGTTTTAAAATAGAATAGAGAGGTCAATGGAAAGGAGAAAAGTATGTCTGTGCTGAAGTTGGAAGGGGCGGATCACAGTTTGAGATCTCAGGGAAGACGAAAAGGACTGGGAAAGGGCCAGGGAAGGGATGAGATTTGTAAGCAAAAATCCTGGTGGAGTTTCTTCTCACCCGCCCACAACCACACACAAACGCACGCATACACACACACACACACACACACACATTTTTAACATTTATTGTGTCATTTCTGTCAAACTGCAATGATGGGCGTAGGTGGGAAAATCAGCTGTAGTTCTCAAGCCACTCTCTCCGCCTGGAAGCCTGCAATGAATTGAAAATTCCAGGTCATTACTCCCTTGGTTCTCTCCCTCCGCCGTCATTTAGTTTGTGTGCCGAGAATGCAAACTGATTTTAATATTAGCAGGAGAGGGAAGAGCTACACAAGTGTTTGTACTTGTACTTAAAATCCAAAAGATATTATTTTCTGGATTAACTCTGTTGCCTTTCTGTACCTATGAGTGCCTGCCGTGATCCTTTTCACTTTCCCAGTTTGCATAGAACCTTCGAATGTGTGGGGGTACTTTTAATATGTGGCCACAGTAATCCTTACAACACTGGTAAAGTTAAGGCTTATTTTTCCCATCTTATTGATGACGAAGCTAAGACTCAGAAACAACTTATATTGTAAAAATATTGTAACATGTTTAAAATCTGTATTTATTTGGATGTTTTATTTGAGAGGCAGAGAAACAGAGACACAGTCAGAAAGAGAGCTTCTATCTGCTGGTTCACACCCCGAATGCCCACAACAGTCAGGGCTGGGCCATACTAAAGCCAGGATCCCAGTACTCCATCCAGGTCTCCCATTGATTAGCAAAGACCCAAGTTCTTGAGTTGTCATCTGCTGCCTCCCTGCATCAGCAGGAAGCCAGATCTGAAACAAAGAAGCCAGACTTGAAGCCAGACACTCAATATGGCATGCAAGAGTCCCAAGTGGTGACTGAACTGCTATGCCAAATACTGACCACCTATTACAGTATTAACACCAAGTATAAAAGCTAACATTTGGGGCCAGCGCTGTGGCTCAGTGGGTTAAGGCCCCAGCCTGCAGTGCCAGCATCCCATGTGGGCACCGGTTTGAGTCCCAGCTGCTCCCCTTCTGATCCAGTTCTCTACTGTGGCCTGGGAAGGCAGTGGAGGATGGCCCAAGTCCTTGGGCCCCTGTACCTGTGTGGGGGACCTGGAGGAGGTTCCTGGATCCTGGCTTCGGATCAGCTCATCTCTGGCTGTTGTGGTCATTTGGGTAGTGAACCAGTGGAATGGAAGACCTCTCTCTCTCTCTCACTCTACCTCTTCCTGTGACTCTGTCTTTCAAATAAATAAAATATTTCTTTTTTAAAAAATCTAACATTTACTGTTGATTATGTGTTAGACAGTTATATGCATTTTACATTATTGTATTTATTATTTGCAACGACCTACTTAGACAGTTACTATCTACTGACCAAATTTTACAGATGAGGAAACTGACTCACAAAGAGTTTAAAGTCACTTGTCACTTGCTTAAGGTGAAACAAGCATGTGACCTCAGAGCCCATTGCTTCTGGGATAATACATGTACAAGCAAGTACATGATGAAACTAGAGTTCTCAATTTTCAGTGTAGCGCTCTATTCCTTCCCTTTGTCCTACTACATCATGAGCAGAGTGTAGAAGATCCAGTAGACATGTCATTACTGATTAAGTAAAGAAAAACAAATACTTTAAAAAAGAATATATTCATTTATTTGAAAGGCAGAGTGGCAGAGTGACAGAGGAGAGAGAGATCTTCCATTTGCCGGTTCACTCTCAAAATGACTACAACAGCTTGGGCTGGCCAAAGCCAGGAGCCCAGAACTCCATCTAGGTCTCCTGGGTGAGTGGGCAGAAACCTAAATAGTTGGGCTGTCTTCTGCTGCCTTCCCAGGCACATAAGCAGGGAGCTGGATTGGAAGTAGAGCAGTCAGAAATCGAACTGTGGCTCCACTGTGGGATGTTGGAGTTGCAAGCTGTGCCACAATGCCAGCCCCAAACGAATCCTTTAGAGCTGAATCTAATTTCATTATGAATAGTACACTTTTCAGGAAGCCTTTCCCACCTAAGAAGAATGCCACATTGAGAGGCAAGGAAGAACTTGTCACAAGTATGACAGAATAAATTTAAATACTTGTGTATTCATTTAACACTGGACACTAAGAACTTATTGAAGGAAAATTATAAAACTCTAAAGGGGAGAAATAAAGTCATGAATTTATGCATTGCTGCATTCTGCTTCCTTTGGGGAAGATTAAATAAAATAATGATTACAGGTCTCCCTGAGTTACTATATAAATATAATTCACTACAATTAGAGTCACCGTGGGATGCTTTGTAAAACTTGTCAAATGCATAGTGACATATATCTAGAAGAACAAATGGGCAAGAATACCAAAGGTAATGATCATACACTTATTCTAGTGACGATTATCAAAACCATATGATAGGGGATTTTAAAAAGTCAAAGAATGGGGCTGGTGTTGTGTAGCAGGGTAAACCTCTGCCTGTGATGCTGGCATCCCATATGGGTGCTGGTTCAAGTCCTGGCCGCTCTGCTTCCAATCCACTCCCTGCTAATGGCCTGGGAAAGCAGTGGAAGATGGCCCAAGTGCTTGGGCTCCTGCTACCCACATGGGAGACCTGGAAGAAGCTCCTGGCTCCCAAACTCAACCTGGCCCAGCCCTGGCTATTGTAGCCATCTGGGGGTTAGGAGGTGAACTAGTGGATGGAAGATCTCTCTCTCTGTCTCTCCCTCTCTGTGTAACTCTGCCTTTCTTTTTTTTTTTTTTCTTGGAAATGCTGTGAATAGGTGTTATTTTTTAAAAACTTTTATTTAGTAAATATAATTTTCCAAAGTACAGTTTATGGATTACAGTGGCTTTTTCCCCCCCATAACTTCCCTCCCACCCACACCCCTCCCATCTCCCGTTCCCTCTCCCATTCCATTCACATCAAGATTCATTTTCAATTTTCTTTTTATCTGCCTTTCAAATAAAGAAATAAATATTTTTTAAAAGAAAAGTCAAATAATGAAATAAAAAAATGATTCTAGGAACAGACTCAAGCTACTGTAATACTATAGAACATACTGGAAGCAGCCCTGAATTGAGGAAAGCAGTTATGCCTTCTTTAATAAATGTTTGGAATGTTGATATCAATATGGAGAGTAATTAACTTAGATACATAGCCCAAACTTTACTTAGATACACAG
The DNA here is from genome assembly GCF_964237555.1 of Oryctolagus cuniculus. Taxonomy (NCBI): domain Eukaryota; kingdom Metazoa; phylum Chordata; class Mammalia; order Lagomorpha; family Leporidae; genus Oryctolagus; species Oryctolagus cuniculus. The sequence goes on along the minus strand of NC_091453.1, from coordinate 35,306,448 downwards.
CATATACTGTTCAGAAAGTGGGTCAGTGGAATAGCATATTTATTCCAGCTGTGGATGGAAGATAAATTTGTGTCTGTTAAATGAAGGATGTCATCAGAGGCAAGATGGATGGATTCAAATATACACAAATTGGAAAAAAATCTTTGTACAGCAAAATATGATAAAAAGTTAAGCAGCAGAATGAGGAAAATGTCTGCGATCAGTGTCACTGATTGCAATTGGCTGTCCAAGAAATATAATGAATGGATACAGATATATAGGGTCAGCTTCCTGACCCAGCTTCATAAGTGGGCAAGGAAAATGAACATGCATTTTCCTTTACAGATATGGCAATAAATGCAGTAAAAATCATTGTAAAAAATAAAACCTCTCTAGCAATTGTGGTGTAAATAAAGCAACTTCAAGGTATTGCAGCCTGCTCTTTAAACTACCAACAATTAGTAGAGGTGATAAATAAATGTTATAGAGCTCTATCTTGGCAAGGGAGTAAGAAAACAAAATATGTTTCTGAGAGCCAAATAAATTGGCTCAATCTTCCTAGAGGACAATCTAGAATGATCTTGTAAGAGTTACAAAACTATACATACTCTTTGACCTAGAATATCACCAAGAAAATAAACCACAAGGGAAAAATAATTTATTTAAAGATGTTCGTGGTAGTGATATTTATAATGATTGAAAAAGTTTACTAGTCTAATATGTCATCATAGGGGAGTAGATTACAATAACCATGAACCACGGTAGGTATACAAATATTGAGTCTTGAGTCTTGCACAGAAGTGAGTATCTGTGATAATATTTACCAAAAAAGCTAAATACTAAACCATGCATGGAATCTAATAGCAGTCATTGATGAAGAAACTTCAGGATGGAATCTGATAAAATACAAACAACTGGGCTTGAAGTACATGGTGTTCTTTGGGTACATGTCAAAATACTGGAATTTGTAATATAAAAAAATCTGAAGAGGCAGCCCATGGTAGTTTAATTTAGGCCTGGGAAGTTAGCTATCAATGACTTTGGAAATCCTCACCCCCTTTACCAATGACAGATAGTGTTACTGACCAGACATGCTTGATGTCACTGCTAGCTAAAATTGGTTTGCTCAGATTCTCTATCAACCAGAACCTCTGCTTATCTAAATCCATGAGAACTCTGACATTACTAAGGCAGTTTTTCACCAGACCTCTGTAAATCTCCAAATCTGTCACCACCATTATGACATGACACCTCCCCACCCTGTCCCCACATCCACCAGTAAACATTTTCCTCTCCAGCTCACTTTAAGAGCTTTCCATTTCTCTTCACTTCCATCAGCAGTAGTTTGCATTGCAGCGCCATTATTCACAAAGAACCACATACCCTATCTACCACAGTCACTGCATATGTATGTATATCCTGAGAACAAATAGAAAGTTGGGTCACTGGAGAGAGGGAGCTCAGCTTCACCCAGGGCAACCCCAATAAAACTAGAACTTCTCTGATCTCTTCAAGGACACTTTGCATCAGCCTTCTGGGAACTGGAGACAGCTCAGGACGAGTCATGCTACCTTGCATTTGTGATTGCCAGGCTATTTGTTTCACTCTGGAAGTTTTGTAGACCCAGGGTCCTTTTCCTCTCCCTGCGCGGTTCTCCTTATGTCTCGCTTCCTGGATCTTGCAAACATTTCCTTCAGTAATAACCTGGGAGTGGCTGTTTCTCCTGGGGAAGACTTATCTTTTGGCTACTAAAGGAAGGGGAAGGCGAGAGGGGCTGGCCCTATAAGCTCATGCTGCTGAGATCCTGGAATGCCGTGCTATTGTGGTGAGTTTAAAAATAAAATTTCCAAACAGGAAGACTTCAAAAGGGCCAAGGAAGAGAGAGTAGGAGATTTTTGAGTCCCTGAAAATATTAGTTTTCATTTTCAATCACTATTAGCCAGAAATATTTTTTTATTTGACGGGCAGAGTTAGATAGTGAGAGAGAGAGAGAGAGAGAGGTCTTCCTTCTGTTGATTCACCCCCCAAATGGCCACTATGGCTGGAGCTATGCTGATCCGAAGCCAGGAACCAGGTGCTTCCTCCTGGTCTCCCATGCGGGTGCAGGGCCCAAGCACTTGAGCCATCCTCCACTGCCCTCCTGGGCCACAGCAGAGAGCTGGACTGGAAGAGGAGCCACTGGGACTAGAACCCGGCGCCCATATGGGATGCTGGCACCACAGGTGGAGGATTAACCAAGTGAGCCATGGCGCCGACCCCAGCCAAAAATATTTGTTAACAAAAGAGAAAAACCTGGAGAAAAGGCAACCTGAGCCAGGAGGAAAAAGAGATGAACAACCCAGGCCTTGGCAGACAATGTGCTTTTGTTTTTGGGGTGGAGTCTCCTTGCTGGTATCAACTAAACTATTTCTCATATTTACTTTTTGTGTTTGCTCCATTTTCTGTAGCTGTGAAGTTTGCACCCTGTGCGGTTTGCACAGCCATATGTGGCCCTGAGTAAGGGACTTCACTCTAACCATAAAGATAGTACTGTCATTTATTTGGCTCCCTTTCATGTGTCTAGCATCATTTCTTTTATTTTTATTTTTATTATTTTTATTTTTTTGAGAGGCAGAGTGGACAGTGAGAGAGACAGAGAGAAAGGTCTTCCTTTGCTGTTGGTTCACCGTCCAATGGCTGCCGCGGCCGGCGCACCGCGCTGATCCAATGGCAGGAGCCAGGTGCTTCTCCTTGTCTCCCATGGGGTGCAGGGCCCAAGTACTTGGGCCATCCTCCACTGCACTCCCTGGCCACAGCAGAGAGCTGGCCTGGAAGAGGGGCAACCGGGACAGAATCTGGCGCCCTGACCGGGACTAGAACTGGGTGTGCTGGCGCCGCAAGGTGGAGGATTAGCCTAGTGAGCCGCGGCACTGGCTAGCATCATTTCTAAGTCATTGTGATACAGCTAATCCTCATGGCAGGTACATATGGTAGATACTTCATGAAAATTGAGTTTAGGGCCAGCGCCGCGGCTCACTAGGCTAATCCTCCACCTTGCGGCGCCGGCACACCGGGTTCTAGTCCCGGTCGGGGTGCCGGATTCTGTCCCGGTTACCCCTCTTCCAGGCCAGCTCTCTGCTGTGGCCAGGGAGTGCAGTGGAGGATGGCCCAAGTACTTGGGCCCTGCACCCCATGGGAGACCAGGATAAGTACCTGGCTCCTGCCATCGGATCAGCGTGGTGCGCCGGCCACAGCGCACTGGCCGCGGCGGCCATTGGAGGGTGAACCAACGGCAAAGGAAGACCTTTCTCTCTGTCTCTCTCTCTCTCACTGTCCACTCTGCCTGTCAAAAAAATAAAAATAAAAAAAAAAAGAAAATTGAGTTTAGTTAAGTAATGTGCCCCAAATCATACAGTTCTTGAGTTAGGGAGCGAGATTTTAAAATTGTGCTGGAGTTCAGATCAGACCCAACTCTTTCTGACCCTGAATGCTTTCTGCTCTGCTACATGCCCTTTCTTGTGCCCTGGCTAGGGAAAAACAGTAAGAAGTTCATTGGGTTACTGTCATGGTGCAGAGTTCTTCTCACCACAGTTGCCAGTGGGACCTCTGAAGAGAGTGCTGAATTTCATGAGCTCTAGATCGGAGAAGATGGCAGGGAAAGGGGAGGAAGACAGGAGCTAGGAATAGGTAATAGAGTGTATGTGTGCTGGTTGAGGGTTGGGGGTGAGGGGCAGGGCAGGATGTGTGGTTTGGGACACAACTTAACTGGAGCAAATGGCTCTGCCCCAAACCACCATACTCCCATCCCTTTCACACTGAACCTTTGTTTCCTTATCACGGTCCCTAAACCACACAAGTTAGCGTCTTTTGGATCAGAGGGCGCCGTTGGGGCACAGCCAATTCAGTCCTGATGCCTGTGATGCTGACATCTCATTTGAGCACCAGTTGGAGTCCTGGTTGCTCTGCTTCTGATCCAGCTCTCTGCAAATGTGGCCTGGAAAGCAGCAGAAGGTGGTCCAAGTGCTTGAACCCCTGCCACCCCTGTGGGAGACCTGGATGGAGTTCCTGACTCCTGGCTTCAGGCTTGCCCAGAACTGGCCATTGTGGCTTTTGGGGGAGTGAACCAGGGGATGGAAGATATTCATCTCTCTCTCTCTCTCTCTCACTCGCTCTGTCTTTCAAATGCATAAATAAATCTTTAAAAATACCTCTAAGGTCAGGGTGGACATTTGGCCTACTTGTTAAATGCCAGGTGGGATTCCAACATCCCTTACTGCAATTCTTGGGTTCCAGAGAAACCCTGACTTAAGGCAACCACAGGAAATGTTATTTAGCCTAGCAGTTAAGACACCTGCACCCTACATCCAAGTACCTGCACTCAATACTCAGCTCCAGTTTCTGACTCCAGCTTCTCTTCCCTCAGGCTTAGGTGTGCAGTAGGAAGTGATGTGCACCTAAGGAAGGTTTGCACACGGCACCAGCATTGATCAAAACAGAGAAGCTCCATGCAGCTCACTGGAAGGAGTGTGCTGCTCTTTGAACACCATAATAAACAATAGTCCAGTAATAGAGTTAGGTGGCTTGATAAGATTGAGCAAAATGCATCATTTCCATTAGCCTGCACCACCCCAAAGAAATATGCTATTTAGGTAAAAAAAAAAAAAAACTGCACTTGCTATGCAGAAAGCCTCAAGATAAGTCCTAGTCCCTCTCCCCAAACCCTAGTCAGATTCTCAAGCAGTTGGACAACTGCTGACTGCCTGACCTGCCACTCATTGTCCTTGCCTGTCGGCCTGGGCCTCAGCATTAGAGTTCAAGGGTTCTAGCTTTTCTCCTCCACCATCATCACACAATCTGCACTGATTCCACACTGTGGTCATACCTACTGAGCACCACCATGTGCCAAAGCACTGTGCTGGACATTCATGAAACAGTAGTAAATAGGACATGGCCTTCTCTCTCAACATGGTCGCATGGAAGGCACAGATGACTAAGCAGTGCTGTGCTGAGAAAATGAATATGGGTGCTGTTAGGGCACAGTCTGGGCACCTACTCCATACTTGCTAGAAGCAGGGAAATCATGTCAAAGTGGAAATCTGAAGTGTAAGTCAGAGATGGGGAAAGACAGTGAGTCGTAGGGTACAGAGCATGTAAAGGCAAGAAATGACAGGTGCAGGGATGGCAGCATCTTTAAGAGCTGTATACATAATAATAAAGGTCTGTGCTTTATGGATAATGTAGGCTTTAAGCAGGGAAGTGTATGAGTATACCATAATTGGTCTTAGGCTTTATTTTTTGGTATATAAATTTTTTGGTAATTTTTAATTAAAAAGCTATAAATTCCTTTACCGTGCACACACACACAGTATAAGGCAGCCTCATCTCAAAGTATCAGTACAACTCTTCAGAGGACGTTATCAGTAGTTTCTTGTATATCCTCAGGAGTGTGCAGGTCTACACACTGTAGTTTCCAAAAACATAAGTATGTAGTGCACACATTTTCTGTTCTACATCTTTTTAATTGTAATGATTGTTCCGTATTACAGATTTACTGCATAACTTTTAACAGCTATGTAGAATTCCATATCTAGATATTCTCTAGTTTTATTTAATTAATCCCTATCGAAAGACATTCAATTTATTTGTAGTCTTTTGTGATCACACACAAAGCCACGATGGACATCCTTCTGGACTTCTCTCTGTGCTCACATTGGAATATGTCTGTGGGATAAGTCCCTAGAAGTTGAACTGCTAGGTCAAAGCTACGCACATGTGACCTTCTTTTCTTTCCAATTTGTCTTCTGAAGGACATCATTTTTCATTCCCACCAACTACATATGAGATCACCTGTTTTTATACATCTGCATCAATTCTTTTTTTAAATTCAGAAGAATTCTCATTATTGTTTGCATTTGCAGTCATTTAATTTTAGGTACAGTGGAATATCTTTAGATATGTTGATAATGTGTGTTTTTCTGTGAACTATACTCCTTTTTACTATTGAGTTGCTGATCCCTTTTATTGATTGGTAAGTGTGTTTCACATATTAAGGCTATTGATGTATGTTGTTAATATTTTTCCCAGTGTATCCTCACCTTTTGATTTTAGTTACGGTATTTTTTCTGTATCTAAATAATTCACTTCTAAGCAGTCACATATATCAGCTTTTCCTTATTGCTTCCATATTTGGTATCTTGCTTAGTAAGAACTTATCTTGCCCAGATTATTTTTAATGTTTTCCCATATTTTAGTATCCTTATATTGTTATTTTTTTCCTTTTTTTAAAGATGTATTTATTTTTTGAAAGGCAGAGCTGTATACATCATAATATATATATATATATATATATATATATATATATATATATATATGAGAGAGAGAGAGATCTTCCATCTGCTGGTTCACTGGTTCACTGGTTCACTCCCCTAAATGGCCACAATGATGGCCAGGACTGGGCCAGGATGAAGCCAGGAGCCAGGAACTCCATCCAGGTCTTCCACATGAGTGGCAGGGGCCCAGGTACTTGGGCCATCTTCTGCTGTTTTCCCAGGCACATTAGCAGGGAGCTAGTTCGGAAGTGGAGCAACTGGGACTCGAACCGATATCCAAATGGGATGCGGGCACTGCAGGTGGAGGCTTAACCTTCTACACCACAGCACCGGTCCCTATTGTCAGCCTTATTTTTCTTTATTTCATTGTAAAGAGTGATGTAAGGGTTCAGCCTTATTTTTCTTCCAATGGCTATCCAGTTGTATCAAACCTAGGTATTGAATAATCTGTCTTTTAACTATTTCAAATGCCTCCCTTATCACAAACTAACTTGCCCTATGCATCTGGATTTACATCAGTGTTCTGAAGTTCTCTGTTTTGTTTCATGCATCCATCTATTTATGAGACCACATCTCTTACTGTGACTTTAAAACATTTTAATCATTGGTAGGGATAGTCCTCTGTCATCACTGTGCTTTTTTTCCTACTGTTCCTGGCAATTCTCAGAACTTTATTTTCCCCATATGAAATTTAGAATAATGTTCTAAAATACAGTCCGTTGACAGTTTTTATTGGCTTTGCGCTAACTTTATAGATTAATTTAGGAAAACTTGACAGCTTTACAATATAGAGTCATTTTTGCTAGTAAAGTGTATATCTTTTCATTTATCTACATCTTGCTTCGTGTTCCTCAATAGAGTTTTAAAGTTCTCTGCATGTAGGTCCTGCATATTTCTTGCTAGGTTTATCCCTGGGTATTTTATCTTTTTCATTGTTGATATAAATGTGGTCTTTCCCTCCATTAGCCTTTTCTGATTGTTGCTTGCAGGAAAGTTGTGGATTTATATATATTAATTTTACACCCTGACACCTTACTGAATTTTCTTATTGTTAGTATTAGTTTTTAAATTGTTTCTCATGAATTTTTCAGATAAATAATCATATCACCTACTCATAATCAGAACATATCCCCCTCTTACAATGTGAATGTCTTTATCCTGTCAGGTTGTATTTCCAAGTATTTTCAGAACAATTTCAAATATTCGTGGGGAAAGTGGGTGCCTCTGCCTTGTTCCCAGTGTTAAGAGGGAATGCCTCTACTGTTTCACCATTAAGCATACATAATGTTGGTTTTTGGCTTTTGAAAAAAGGTATGATGATAATGATGATGTTACAGAAATAGCCATCTTTTTTTTTATTTATTTGACAGATGGAGTTAGACAGTGTGAGAGAGAGATAGAGAGAAAAGTCTTCCTTCCATTGGTTCACTCCTCAAATGGCTGCCATGGCCAGAACTACGCCGATCCAAAGCCAGGAGCCAGGTGCTTCTCCTGGTCTCCCGTGCAGGTGCAGGGCCCAAGCACTTGGGCCATCCTCCACAGCCCTTCTGGGCCACAGCAGAGAGCTGGACTGGAAGAGGAGCCACCGGGACTAGAACCCGGCACCCATATGGGATGCCAGTGCTGCAGGCAGAGGATTAACCAAATGAGCCACAGCGCCGGCCCCAGAAATAGCCATCTTTTCCTAATAGTTTTTTGTTAATCTGGAAAGGACTTGTTATCAAATATATTATAGCAGACTGCCATGGAATTTGACCCTTTGATTTATTAATGTTGTTAACAATACCCATAGATTTTCTTTCTTTTTTAAAAGATTTATTGTATTTATTTGAAAATCAGTAATGGGGGGAGGGAGAGATTGATCAATCTTTTATCTGCTGATTCATTCTCCAAATGGCCGCAACGGCCAGGGCTGAGCCAGGCTGAAGCCAGGAGCCAGGAGCTTCTTCCAGGTCTCTCACATGGTGGAGGGGCCCAAGCACTTGGGGGCCATCGTCCGTTGCTTTCCCAGGCACATTAGCAGGGAGCTGGATCAGAAGTGGGGCAGCTGGGACTCTAACCAGCACCCTTATGGGATGCCAGCATTACACGCAGCAGCTTTCCTTGCTATGTCATGATGCCAGCACCTAGAAGTCTTTATACCCTCCATGTTCTCTAGACTCCAGAATCTAGAAAATGGAAATAACATTGGTGTTATCTCATCCTTGAATATAGGTAAAATTAAAACAAGACATGGGATTGTACTTTCCTTTGGTCAATTTTTTCTATAAATGGTAGATTTAGGTAGTCTTATTCTTCTACAATCAGTTTTGACCATTTTTACTTTCTTTTTTTTTAAGATTTATTTATTTATTTGAAAGTCAGAGTTACACGGAGAGAGAAGGAGAGACAGAGAGATCTTCCCATCTGCTGGTTCACTCCCCATGTGGCCACAAAGGATGGGCCTGGTCCAGTTGGAAGCCAGGAGCCCGGAGCTCCATCTGGGTCTCCCACATGGGTGGCAGGAGCCCAAGTACTTGGGCCATCTTCCACTGCTTTCCCATGCGCATTAACAGGGAGCTGGTTCAGAAGTGGAGCAGCCGGGACTTGAACCAGCGCCCATATGGGATACCAGCGTTGCAGGTGGCCACTCAACTCCCCACACCACAATACCAACTCGTTTCTAGCTTTTTAATATTTGCATTTTCTATAGCTTTTGTGTTATGAAATTTTTAAAACATTTATTTATTTGAAAGAGTTACAGAGAGGCAGAGGCAAAGGCAGAAAGAGATAAAGGTCTTCCATCTACTGGTTCACTCACCAAATGGCCGCAATGGTTGGAGCTGGGCTGATCCGAAGGCAGGAGCCAGCAGCTTCTTCCGGGTCTCCCACTGCTTTTCCAGGCCATAGCAGAGAGCTGGATGGGAAGTGGAGCAGCTGGGACTCGAACCGGTGTCCACATGGGATGCCAGCACTGTAGGCAGTGGCTTTACCTGCTACGGCACAGTGCTGGCCCCCTGCCTTATGAATTTTAATGCTTTTTTTTTTGATGTCTAAAGATTCACGGTAGTTATATCTTCATTGTACATTCTAATGATTAGCTTAATACCATTCTTTGCCTTGTTTATTGATTTGGCCTTGAATTCAGTTTTTTTTATATTTGGCGTTAATTCATTTATTAAACAAATATTTATTGAACACCTACTGTGTGCTGAAGACACAGAGACTAGAGGAATGACACAAACAAGATCCCTGTCCTCATGGAGCTTTCATATTATGTTAGTGAGTAGATCCCAAAAGAAATAAGTAAAACTGTGTATGTGCTATAATATCACGTGACAATGAATGCCTAGTCTTTATTTTAGGTAAGGTGATCAGGAAAGTCCTCTGTCTGAAACACATTTGTAATCCTTTTATTTCCACTCACCACCTTTTTCTGTTTTTTTTTTTTTTTTTCCCTGTGAGGTTTGGCAGGTGGAACAGTTGGCACACAAGGGATCATTATAATCTCAAGGACCTTTCTCTGGGCTAAGGCCTAAGTGAGGAGAGAATGGGGCTGTCTGGATATGAATCTCTTAGCCATGTGAGGGATGAGCTCCTCAGCATGGGGGCTGGAGATGAGGGGGATGAAGGACATTTGGCTTTTCATTCTATCCGAGCTTGGCTGCCATTGTGTGTGTTATTATTTTTAAAGAAATAGTCTGTCTTCATCATGACTATTGAATGGCTAGGTTGTGTGATGATTTGATTGAACCCTTGGAACTCCTGTCACTAGGCAGGATTTAGCATGAGGTTGATTGCTCACAGGCTGCAGCAGGAAAACAGCTCTTGTGGCTTCCAGGCTTAACTCTTTATATTCTGAATCTGACGAAGTAGTTTTAACTTTGGTCACTCTATTATACAGAAGTTTGACTTTGTAGATGTAGTCAAATAAACCTGGACTTCTTTCTTTGGAGATTTTCTCCTGTTGCTTATAAATTGAGAATCTTATTTCACCTCACAAGTGGGAGTCTTTTAAGCTTCCTGATAGATTTTAAAATTGTAAGTGTATTAAATACACGCATATAATATACACACATTTATGAATATAACATAGATATCAAAATTATGCACACAAACACGTGTATCTGTGGTATGTATTATGTGATGCAGTTCTAAATAGCATTGCTCTCAGTGATCTTAAAAAGATTTATTAAATAATATTTCTTTATATCCTAGTTTTTGGAAAATGTTGTATATATTCTATTTTTATAGATAGTTTGGTTTCTGGACTTTCTAGTCTGTTCTGATACACCCTGTTTTAATTAAAATTATTTTATAATATACTTAATCCCTTATTATCCCCTCACTTATTCTGTAGCAGAATACTCTTTAATATTATATTCTGCTTTGTTTGCAACTTGACTTTCAAATTATTATATAGCTACAGCATTCCTGTTGAGAATTCTGGTTGGAATTACATTAGAAAGATACACTAGAAATCCAAAATAGCAACTATTTGTGACCTGGTGATTTTTGTTACAAATACAATAACATAGAAATGATACACAACTAACTCGTGATACAACTTGCATCTACACAGGCAGTAGATGAATGGAAGTAGGGAGCAATACAAAGGGTTTATGTCTTATTTCTTAAGAATTCATGAAGCACAAATAGCAAAGTATTACAATGTGCTAATTTTGGGTGGCAGGGGGAACATGAGTGCTTATTGTGACAATATGCACATTTCTAAACATTTGGAATTTTTCATGATTAAAAAAAAAAACACACACGCAATAGATGAAGTAGGATGGGCAGGCATATAAGTCCAAAAAACAGCATATCCCATGGTAGGGCTGTAAAAAGACTGGAGTGGTGGATATCTGTCCAGAATTTGCAGCTAGAATATTCAAGTTCAAATCCTAGCTCTACTACATACTAGCTTCGTGACTCTAGGCAAGTTATTTAATCTGTGCATGCCTCTATTTCCCCTAGAAAATCAGGACAATAATAATAGGTACCTCCTAGGGTTATTGTGAGGATCAAGTAAGTTACAACATGGGAATCACTTAAAACAAGGCCTGCTATTTAGCATATGCACTGAAATGTCAGCTATCGTTGTATCATTATTATATGTACTACATAAATTACATTGTTTTGGTGGCCATGTTAAATTTGACATAAATGATGACATCCCAAATACGTGACCTTCTGCAACTTGCTTGTTTGACCCAACACTTGCGTGCACTTTTGCAGGGAAATGGCTCATTCCAAGGCTAGCTTTCCATGGGCAACCCCCTTCCATCCATGCCTTGAGAACCCAGCGCTGGATTTATCAACCTACCGAGCGGTTTCTTCTCTTGACCTCCTTGGAGACTTCAAACACGCCTCGAACAAAACGGAGGAACCTTCCGTTTCTGAGGAGAGCACCCTTGCCTCCATGCCTCGCCCACTGCGCAGCCGCGCTTTCTCTGAGAGTCACATCAGCTTGGAGCCGCAGAGCACCCGGGCCTGGGGGCATCATCGGAGGGAGATCTTTACCAAAGGTGATGAGTCCCAACCAGATCCTCTTGGAACCAGGAAAAAGGCCTTTCCTCCTCCTCGTCCTCCACCTCCCAACTGGGAGAAGTACAGGCTATTCCGGGCAGCCCAGCAACAGCAGCAGCAGCAGCAGCTGCCGCCGCCGCCGCCGCCGCCGCCGCTGCCGCCGCAGCCACAGCAGCAGCAAGAGCAGCAGCAGCAACAGCAAGAGCAAGAGCCACAGAAGGATGAGGAAGAAGAAGGCGAGGAGGAAGAGGAGGAGGAGGAGGAGGGAGAGGAGGAGGAAGAACTGCCGCCCCAATATTTCAGTTCAGAAACCACTAGTTCCTGTGTCCCCAATCCTCAGCAGGTCCTAGAACAGCCACAACCGCCGAGCCTTGGCCACCTGGAGGCCCCGAGGCAGAGTTCACAAAGCCTTCCAGCAGAGCAAGAGTCCTTTGCTCTCCATTCCAGCAATTTCTTGCCTTTAGGAAGAGGTCACTTGAGCTCTCAACCTGACCAGGCTCAGCCCCCTTGCTACTATGGCATCGGTGGGCTTTGGAGGACATCGGAACAAGAGGCCACTGATTCCCCCAAGTAAGTGCTTATGAAAGATACTGGGTCCCTACAAAGGCAGGCAGTGTGACTTTGAATTCTGCTGCCACCATTTACTCGCTGGGTGACATAGGGCTGGCCAATTAATCTGCTCCCAGCCTCAGTTTTCTTACATGGAAAATGGGCACAATGACACTTGCTCCATGGGGTTGTTGTAAATATTTAGATGAGCTACATAAAGGACATAGCTCCATACTTAGCACATAGTAGATACTCAGGAAATCGGAGTTATTGATGTTCTTATCCCTAAACATCATTATTAAAATACTGTGTGATTTCTGTTTATCTTTAAGGAATGCATCAGAGCCCCAGCCCCTGCTTCCAAGGGCATTAAACCCTCATTGCCTGTACTAAGGCCTTTCCTGGAAACCAGACTCAGGCGCTGTTCTGCCCTTTCTTCTGCTTTCCCTCCAGAACAAGAGGCCAGCTCCCCAGCTGACTCGCCTCCACTCTGAGTAGGCTGGGTTTCTCAACTTTTCTCCTCAACCCTATTATTAACTGCAGTCCTGGGTCTACTGCCATAGCACCCTGAACACGCCTGATCTTGTCTGATCTATAGTGCTGGGACTGGGTGCTTTAGGCCCTGGTGATTCTTCCCAATAGCTAAAAATATTTTTTTCTCTCTCTTCTCTTTATTTTCTCCTTATTCTCCTTATTTTCTCCCTCTCCTTATTTCCCTGGCCCATGGCCTTTACTTCGTAAGCAATAGGCAAAAGTCCACGGGGCCAGCTTCCTGGACACAGAGGCCAAAGCAGGAGTGTGGTTGTCTGTTCACTGCACAGTGCTAATTCTCATCTGTGTGCCCCGCAGGGACTGGTTGTCCTTTTTGTCCCAAACCCAAAGCGCCAGGATCATCATTTCTTGGTGCTGTGACTCTCAGAGCTGCCTGCCTTGCAGTGGAGAGAGCACAGCCCTCCTCTCTGCTGCAGGTGGGGTGGGGGGTGGGGGTGGGGAGACTGGTGTCTCTTCAGTGCTTTCTTTAAATCTCTTTATAGCCAGAACTTGACTGAGACTTGTTGCTAGCAGAAGTACCTTGTCCTTGTGGCTTTTGTTAACACACAAATCTATGACATGGCCATCTGGAGTAGTTGAGCAGATCCCCAGCCTGAGGTGCTCCATCCAACAGCATTTACAGGGCCAGGCTCCCAGGCATCATGAAGCTCTTAGCAGATCCTTCTCAAGCTGTCCATCCAGCTGGGGAACATTCTTACTGTAATTGAAAACCATTTGGGGAACGTGACGGTGATCATTTCCAATCACAGCAGGGAGAAGGGAAAGGTGGCCTAATTAATACTTAGGAGGCTGTTAATGAGTATTTCAGAAGAATGAAGAGATGAAAGAATAAACATGTATTAAGCACTTAGTACATGCCACACACTGCAGCATCTTCTCTCCATTATTTCATTTAATTCTCCTAACAGCCCAGTTGGCCATTATTATCCCCACTTGACAGATGAGGAAACTAAAGCTTAGCAAAATAAGGGATGATCTAGCTCATAATTATGCAGCAGAGGTTCAATACCCTATCTGTCTTACTCCAAACCCCAGGCTTCTTTGGCTTTCCACAGCAGCCAGTCTCAGGGAGAACTTGTTCTTCCAGTAGGCCAGGCCTTCAGGGGACCCTCTTCTCTCCCATTGGGTATTGTGTATCAGACATAGCAATCACAGGCCCTGGCTCTACGTCCTTTAGGCACCTTTCATCAGAGAAAAGGAAAATGCCGTTATTAGAGAGCTTAGAACTTTTGCTCTAGAGATTTTTGATTTTTAATGACTAAGGTTACCAGGGAAAACAACCCTGTTTGTTTGCAAACAGCCCAGGCTTGTAGCTGCAAGAATCCATTGGAGATGCTTGTTTGAGTGATAGCGATTTCAGGAACAGCATTCTTCCCAACCAAGCTAGTATTTTTTTTTTTTACTTGCTTACTACGTGCCAAGCATTGCTCTAAACCTTTTCATGTCCACATGGTCCCTGACTTACAACGATTTGACTTCCACTTTTTCAGCTTTATGATGGTGCCAGAGTGATAGGCACTCGGTAGCAACCATACTTCAGATTATCACTTTGGACCACATCTAAGCTAGCCTATGCAGTTTAATCCTTTCGCATGATGCTGGGCAATGGCAAAGGAAAATGCTCATGCTCTACAGTGTGCTGTGCTGCTCAACCGTGGTTTACAGTAGGTTAGGGGGATTCGATGCTATTTCCACTTAGGATGTTTTCTACTTGCAATGGGTTTATCATAAGTCAAGGAACATCTGTACATCTGCATTGATTGGTTTAATCCTCACATCAAACTTGGGAGGTAGTTCCTATTAGTGTCCTCCACTTTTTAGACGAGAGAAGTGAGGCCCAGAAAGAGAAAGTAACTGGATCACAAGGTCACAGGCAGCAAGAACCCAGGAAGCCCAGCCAAGTATGTATACTCGAATTAGAGTTACTTTAATTAACCAACCCTTCATAATTCCACAAAAGTGCTTCTATATGTATCCCAGCATTTTGTAACTGAATAATATGTGGGCTTTAAGATGCTGTGGTTTCACATAGCTGGAATTAAATAGCCTTGTTTGCATTTGAATTGCACATGCTACACATTTTGAGGGGCTCATTAAGTAAAATAACTCTAATTCAAATACACATGACTTCCATTATGGATTTTATACATTTCCTCTCAGTTCTCTGTGGGAAAAATCAGATGTTTGCTTCAATATTCTCTATCAAGTTCAGATTATGTTGTCATAACTTTACCTGTTATGGAGGTGATGAGAAAAAAGTTCCATTGCCAAATATGACACATATATAGGTTCAGAATCTTTAATTCAAAAATCCAAAATGCTCCAAAACTCAAAAGGTTTTGAACTTTGGGGCATCTTGGATTTTTGGTTAGGGATGCTCCACTCATAAAGCCTTTACAAATATTCCAAAAATCTGAAAGTCTCTGAAATATGAATAATAATGGATACTCCACCTATAGTGCAAAATAGAGCTGTCTCTTTTGGGGAACTGAGTCTCCAAAAAGCATACACATTTTGAGTCAGAACTTTCACGTATGCCCTCAATATTTTTCTTGTAGATAAGAATTTTCTAAGCTCATGCCTTCGTATTTCCTCTAAAATGTTCTCTCTTTTCTGCTACCAGAAATATACTCTAGCTAGAAAATTCCTTACGTGTAGGGTTTTGTTAAAATGTCAAGTTGTCCCTTTGGCTGTGTGGCATTGTGGCTAAAAGCACAGGTTCTGGAGTTAGGTTTCCTGGGTACAAATCACAGGTCTGGCTGGTGACTTTGGGAAAGTCGCTTTACCTCTGGGTGCCTCTTGTCCCTTATCTATAAAATGGTTGTCATGGGCATTCAATTATTTCTGTGTATCTGTGTGCATCTATCTTGGGACAGTTTCTAGGGCACAGTAAGCCCTGCGTGAATGCTAGCTGGTACAAGTATTGTTTCTCTATCAGTGTTACAAGCTTGAAAAATGTAAAATGAATGTACCTGGGATGAGGCATATTGGCATGCCCAAGTTTCTTTTGTGTGATGAATTAGGAGACAGCATAGCATGAATCAGTAAATAGCTGTGGAGCCTTTTAACCATTATTTTTGACCTTTAGCTAAGAGCTGCAAATAGCTACAAAAGTGACTAATGAGTTTTTCCTATTTTCCGTTGCAGACAGCTAGAGGTTGGCACAGGGGTAGGGACACGGACAGGTGGAGGGTGGTGCTGGCTGGCAGGCAAAGAGAATATAATGGGGCTGGGGGGAGGTGTGGACCCTCCCTTGCATAAACCATGGGTGCAATGATTTGTCCCTCCATCACTGAAACCTGACATGAGAGCATTTCTCTTTACTTCCTCACTCCAGACCAGAAGCCTTGGTGGCAGAAGAGTCCAAACCCAAGTCAGCATGGAGCCAGAGCTACTTCTTCCCTGCAGCCTTTGGTGAACCCAAGACAACAGGGTCTGCTGCCACACTCCCTACCCCCACCCCCACCCTCTGTTACACTGGTTCCATTTGTCCCTCTACAGCCACAAAGGATGTTGGGGCCCTTAAGGACATACTGTGGGAGTGGAGAGATGCTCTCCCTTCTTAAGCCCAAGGCCCGCCCTACAGTAGGAAGTCTCAAAAGAGCTCATGAGAGATATAATAGGGCATGAAAACTCCCTGGCAGGGGTGCTAACCTCAGCCTTCAATATGGTGACCACTGCCAAAGTCATGTGTGACCGATTTGCTGTGGGACATCTGCAGTAGCGTGGATATTGCAAACGGGGGTGGCATTGGGAATGACAAAAAAAATGCTGAGTGCGCCTTTGTAAGCAAGCAGACTAGAGAGAGCAGGGGTGGGCAGAAGTCCAGGGATGGGCAGGAGAGAGGCCAACAAGTTTGGAGAACCAATGCTTAAGTTCTTGGGTAGTTCCTCAACACCTGGCTCCTTTGTGCTCCATATATTGGAGCCATCTTTTGGGACCAGCCAGATTTTCTGGATTTTAATAGAGTGTTAATAACCAATCAAAACATTCTCAAAAGAAGTCCCCCTAGCTGCTGGAGTCAGGGACTCCGAAACAGCCTTCTGGGCTATTAAGGTTTGCCTTTACTTGGCTTCTAGGTGGCCTTCATGTGGTCTGTTTACATTTAAACAGTACCTCTGGTCCATTGGTCTCAAATTCTTTGATGAAGCAGGGTCCCATTTTACAGATGGGGAAATGAAGGAAGAGATATGTTATTAGTCTGTCCACAGAGCTGCTCCAGTGGTCACTCTTTTTCCCCACAGACAAGAGTTTCAGCACTTCTCACCTCCTCCGGGAGCCCCAGGAGTCCCTACCTCTTATTCAGCTTATTACAATATTTCTGTGGCCAAAGCAGAGCTGCTGAACAAGTTGAAAGACCAACCAGAGATGGCAGAGATTGGCTTTGGGGAGGAGGAAGTTGACCATGAACTGGCTCAGAAAAAGGTAAAGTTTTTTGATATGCTCTAGAGATTTTCAGTACTTACCTTTGGTGTGTCTGGAGGGTGAGCTGCTTAACATCGAATACCTTACATCCCCATATTTTCAGTACGGAAGTCAAACAGCTTCTCTGGATGTCTCACAGATCCAACTCCAGTCTCTTTTGGACCCAGGCAATAATAATGATAATGATAATAATAATAATAGGAGGAGGAGGAAGAGTACTCTCTTATTCTCTATCGTCCTTACAGGTGTGGGGAAACTTTTTTGTGCCAAGGGCCATTTGGATATTTACAACATTACTTGCAGGCCATACAAAATGCTCAAGTTAAAAATGAGCCTGCTATAGAATTATTGAATTCTGAGTCCCACTTGCACTTGCCTTAGCAGGGCCAGACCAAAGGATTTTGTGGGCCTTAGATGACTCATGGGCCAGAGGTTCCCCACCTCTGCTAGAACAACCCTGTAAAGTGCCTATAACTAGGCCTTTTTAAAGACCAATTAAGGGGGCTGATTTGTCCAGGGATAGCAGACTAAATGATAGATCCAGGACTTGAAGTCAAGGCTGTCTGAATCTCTGTGCTATTGCCCTACCCTTCTGAGTTAAGCCAGCCTTGTAAGAAACTCACCACCCAGGGCACACCAGGGTTTCTGCCAGTGAACTCTAGCCAAAGGTAGCATCATGGATCATTATTCTCTGTGTCACTTTCCATACACGAGAACAGAATAACTAAGGAAAATACAGACAAATTATAGACTAGCAAACTTTAGTATATATTTGCAAAGATGGTCAATTATCTCATGAAAATACAAAATAGATGGAGATGTTGTTGTTCAAAAGTCTCTCTGTCTTCCTCTAAGTACCTCTAGCCTGGTGTTCTAATCAAATTCCTGGAATCGCTTTGCCCTCCCTGCACTTACCCATTTTATTTCATAGGCAAATAGAGTTTCCATGACAACCCCAAAGGCCCAATTTACCACTTTGTGGACATCTGAACCCAATGTAAATTGCTCTTCTGCCCGTATTTCTCTTTTAGAATAGGACCTGTAGGAAAGTACAGGCCATTTGCAAGAACTCTCCCTCCAATTTCCCATCGGAAGCAAAATATCAGGGAAAGAACTAGAAGCATGCTAGTGTCAAAGTGTTATGGATTCAGATGCCGGCTTCCTTGGATTCCATGTTTTCTGACCATGGCAGGGTTGCTTCTAGTTTACTCATGGCCTGGCCTCTGCAGGGGCAAACCTAATAAAAGTCTGACCAAGATAAGAGACAGATGATCAGAAGTGACAAAGCACAGAATAGCAGTGACTCGGTGGGGTTGTGGTTGGGTGAGGACAGTTTTTATCTCTGAGGAAGAAAGGCAGGGAAGGTCACCGATTTGCAATATCCCAGAAACAAACAAGCTCTGGTTGTGTCTGTGAGACTCCACATCGCTGTCCACTGAACTTTCTCTAGGGTTGAAGTTCAGGTGAAGTTTAGGTTGAAGTTCGGTCTCAGACTCTGAGAAACAAAGGACTTGCTCCATTTTTGTCCTTCCTTCACCACCAGAGCCTGGGAACGAGAGTGGGTAGGCAATTTGTCAAGTGTGTCATCCTTTGTCCCTAACACTGAGTTTTGTTTGGGAGAGCAAAGGATAGAAATACAACTGGGAGCCTGGTGACATCTAATTGTGTTGCTTCGTTCATATATCATTGAGCCCCAATTCCCATTACGTTTTGGAATTTTCACCATATGCAAACTTATTACACTTCAGGCTAAGATTATGGTAATCTTCTGACTTTTGAACAGTTCTAAATTATGCCAACAGGCCCTGGAACCCAGAGGAGGCACTGTTAGCATTGTTCACCTTGGACGTTTCTCAATAAACCACTAAAGAGGAACACATTCTAGAAAACCACAAGCCTATGGTCCTAGAGTGCCTGAGCTTGAATAATAATAAAACAAACACTGAAGCCTACTTCCTATTCACAAGAGACTATTCTACGCATGGAAAACATGTTGACTCATTTAGTTCTCATAACCACTTTATGAAGTAGGTACTATGGTTCCCCTACTTTTTTAAAGATTTATTTCTTTAATTTGAAAGGCAGAGAGGCAGAGGCAGAGAGAAAGAGATTGAGGTCTTCCATCCATTGGTTCACTCCCCAGATGGCTGCAATGACTGGAGCTGCACCTATCTGAAGCCAGGAGCCAGGAGCTTCTTCCGGAGCTCCCACGTGGGTGCAGGGACCCAAAGAGTTGGGCCATCTTCTACTGCCTTCCCAGGCCATAGCAGAGAGCTGGATTGGAAGTGGAGCAGCTGGGACATGAATTGGTACCTATATGGGATGCCGGCACTGCAGGTGGCAGCTTTACCCACTACGCCACAGCACCGACCCCCTATGTTTTTTAGATGTAGAGATTGAGGCACAGAGAGGCTGATTAGTTTGCTCAAGGTCACACCATTGCTTTGTGAGTCTCTGACTCTGAAACTCCACTCACCCACACTGTGGCTGCAGAGGCTTTATACAACCCCCGATGAGTCCATTCCTGCTAGAAACTTGCAGCTAGACAAATGGCTGCTTCCATATTCTTCAGGGCTCAACCCTGAAGAATAGAAACAGCCAAAATGAGGAAATAGATAGAAAGCAGGTAGAGCTAAAGAAGCAGCTCAGGGGGAAAGGTGTTGTAGCAACGCAGGTCGGGCTGCTGCTTGGGGAGCCCACATGGCATATCACAGTGCCTGGTTCAAGTCCCATCTACTCCACTTCAGAGCCAGCTTCCTGCTCATGCACATCCTGTGAAAGCAGCAGATGATAGCTCAGGCATCTGGGTCCCTGCCACCCTCATGGGAGACCCAAATGGAATTGCAGGCTCCTGGCTTTGGCCTGGCCCAGCCCTGGCTATTTGTGGGCATTTGGGAAGTGAACCACTAGCCCAAAGATTTCTTTCTCTGTTTCTCCCTTTCTCCTTCTGTCTCTGTCACTCTGCCTTTCCAATAAGTAATTTTTTTAAGAAGCAGCTCAGTGGGGCCGGTGCAGTGGCATAGTGGGTAAAGCCACCGCCTGCAGTGCCAGCATCCCATATGGGTGACAGTTCAAATTCCACTTCAAATATAGCTCTCTGATGTGGCCTGGGAAAGCAGTAGAAGATGGCCCAAGTCCTTAGGCCCCTGTACCCGAAGAGGAGACCTGGAAGAAGCTCCTGGCTCCAGGCTTCAGATTGGCACAGCTCCAGCCGTTGCGGCCAACTGGGGAGTGAACCAGTGGATGGAAGACCTCTCTCTCTCTCTGCCTCTGCCTCTGCCTCTCCTTCTCTTTCTGTGTAATTCCTAATTCAAATAAATAAATAAATCTTTTAAAAAAAGAAGCAGCTCAGGAATACAAGAATGAGTGGACAGAGGAGGGTAAAGAACGAATCCTGAATGATTCTCAGGAATGACATTAGGATGAGACTGAATAATAATAATAGCAACCTAGCATTTATTGAGCAGGTACTCAGTGCCAAGCCATTTTCATATGCCACCTCCTTGAATCTCCTTGAATCCTTATTACAACCCAGTGCAGTGGGTACTTCTGTCACCCCCATTCTCCATGCATAGAAAGTGAAGCTCAATAAACTCGAGTCAGCCAAGCTTCCACAGCTCAGAAGTGGCAGAGCTGAGGCAGTAGAACTAGAAGTCAGACCCAATCGTTTTGACCCCAGAACTCACACTCTTATTCACACGGCCTCAGAATGCCAGCAGAGGAGACAAGGATCCAGCTCGGCGCCATAAATATAAGAGGTACTTACATGACTGAAGGACAGTGAATGAAGTGCTAGTCAAATACTTGATAACAGATGATTTGCCAAGTTCAGCTCTCCCAGACCTTCTGGTCCTTTTTGGTTAAATAGTCCCAGCAAGCATTTATCAAGCTGCACCTGGCAAATGAGGGTAAGCCTTTGGGTACCACTTACCTAATGCCAAGAAGTTTGTTGGTGACACGGAAACAGGGAGAGAAGGTTCCTGCCCCTACAGCTGGCATTTCTCACAGCTTGCTCAGGTTAACTTTGTTTCTGGTGACTAGGGTAGAGGCCACTCTGTGCTACTTGGATTCCATCTGGCTACAGGGCCAGATGAGTTTCAGTTGGTCCCCATTCTTACCTTTTGTCTCCCGGTAAACTCTCCTAGATACAACTCATTGAAAGCATTGGCAGAAAACTTTCCGTCCTGCGAGAAGCCCAGCGAGGGCTGCTGGAGGACATCAATGCCAATTCCATCCTTGGGGAGGAGGTGGAGGCCAACTTAAAAGCTGTTTGCAAATCCAATGAGTTTGAAAAATACCGCTTGTTTATTGGTGACCTGGACAAAGTGGTCAACCTGTTGCTGTCACTCTCTGGACGACTGGCCCGGGTGGAGAATGCGCTCAACAGCATCGATTCAGAGGCCAACCAGGAGAAGGTAGAGTTGGGGTCTCTAGGGTGTGGGTGGAGGTAAATGCTGTTTCTTCTCAGGGCTTCCTCTTTCCAGTTTGGATATTATGGGAGGTAGACTGCATAGTTTTATAAGTGTGAGCAGGGGCCCGCATGGTGGCACAGCAGGCTAAGCCACTGCTTGCGATGCTGGCATCCTATACCTGAGAGCCCATTCAAGTCCCAACTCCTCTGTTTCTGATTCAGCTTCTTGTTAATGTGCCTGGGAAGGCAGTGGATGATGGCCCAAGTGCTTGGGTCCCTGATAGTCATGTGGGAGATCCAGATGGAGCTCTTTGCTTCTGGCTTCAGCCTGGCCCAGTCCCAGTCCCAGTGGCCATTTTGGGAGTGGACCACCAAATGGAGCATCTCTCTCTCTCTCTCTCTCTCTCTCTGTCCCTCCCTTCCTTTCAAATACACACATACACACACACACACACACACACACACACACACTTCCTAGCTGTGTGACGTAACCTCACTCCATGTCTATCTCTTCATCTATAAATTGGAGTGGACACAGTGCCTGCCTCATGGGGTTGTTGTGAGAATGAGGTTAGATAATCCAGGTTAATGACTTCAAATGGGACCTGGTACAGCATGAACCCTGGGTTAGTACTAGCTGCCAGTCATAGCGATAGTTGTAGCAGAAATAATAGCAGCAGCAGCGGCGGCAGTTTTGCCTCACTCTCTGTAGAGTTGGACGGAGAGATCTTGTCAAGAAGTTGGGATAGGAAGGCAGTCAGTTTCATGGCTTGGCTCATTCATGTACATTCCTGAACCAAAACTACATTATGTTTTCCTACTAATGTGGTTTGGATACAACTTGGAGTCTACAAGGCTCATACACATGGCCATATACACTCACACAGACACACCCACTGTAGAGAAAGCATCTCCACAGTGATGGTGGCTCACTGGATGGAAGGGGACACAAGCCAGCTTTGCTAGAACCTTCCACTAACCCGCATCCAGTGGCGGCTCAAGAATTAAAGACAGCCTCAGAGATAGAAAGAGATGGCTGTACATCCTCCTCCTGCTACAGGAAAGAAAGGTATTTTCATGGAAGCAGACTTTAGGGTAGGGAATCTAGTCCTGATCAGTTAGCAGAATGGAGAGCTGCTTCGTGACAGCTTCCATGGTGGAGCACTGAAGACTTGCCTGGTAACTGAGATAGCCTTTATTTGCTCCTCTGCTTCCCCAGTTGGTGCTGATAGAGAAGAAGCAGCAGCTGACGGGGCAGTTGGCAGACGCTAAGGAGCTGAAGGAGCACGTGGACCGCCGGGAGAAGCTCGTGTTCGGCATGGTCTCCCGCTACCTGCCTCAGGACCAGCTGCAAGATTACCAGCACTTTGTCAAGATGAAATCTGCTCTCATCATTGAACAGCGAGAACTGGAGGAGAAGATCAAGCTTGGGGAAGAGCAACTCAAGTGTCTCAGGGAGAGTCTACTCCTGGGGCCCAGCAATTTCTAAGGCTACCAGCAGTCTGCCACAGCAGCCCTGCCCAGGCACAGTGGGAAGTGCTTTCAGTCTTCATTAGCAGTTTGCTAGGGAGTAGATAGCAGTTAGTTAACAGGTTGTTCCAGCCCTTCACCCTGGATGTCTCTCACTGCCCCTTTCCTAGCAGTGTTTCTATCCAGTGAGGAGACCCTGGGGAGCCTGCGAACGTCTACCCTAGGGAGCTGCAACAAGATGTGAGCATACAACTGCACTCTCCTTCCCACAGTGTGCACGGGCAAGCACTTACTACACACAGAATCAACCAAGTGCCTTCATTTTTTTTTTCTACTAAGACACCAAAGAATCACAAACTCACCCCTGCAGCCCCTCCTGGAATTAGCCTTGTAAGGCTCAGAGAGAAGCTGCCTGTGCACCTGCACTGTACTCCAGGGCTCTGGGCCCAGCTGTTTCTGGGCCCAGAGATCTGGCTGCTTTGAGGGCATTCACTTAGCACCAGTTTCAGGGCCTCACCCAAGCTTTGCAGTAGGAAACACAGAAGGAGGAATTACACTTAATTAGCAGAATGCAGCAAAGATGGAGTGTCCCCAGGTGCCCCTCAGGAAGGAGCCAGATGTAAACAAATTGGCTCCACCCCCACCTTCCCCAGCAGCTAATTGAGAGGGAAGACGCCTACTCTCAGCCCTCATCGTGTCCTAAGACTCTGGGCCTACCTTTCATTTCTGGGCATTACAAGTGCCTAGTCCAGGGCCTCCCACTGTGGGCCATTCATTGTTCTACTAAAGTTGACTTCTGGATATAGGTCTCATTATTGGGGGGGGAGGGGGTTCGTATTGTTATATTTTAAATGGCCTTTTAATCTTATTTATTTTTATGTTTTGATTGTTTCTTTTCTTTTTATTTTTAACTAATAAGGCAAGAAGAGGAAAGTTGGAGAGGGAAAAGTTAGCCCAGAAGGAAAATCTTTTCTGCATATCAGCCTGATTCCACCATGGCTAGGTAAGCGAGTGCCAAGGCATTGAATTCTTCCTACCATAGCTACAGGTGTCTAAGAAACAAGTTCTCTCCTTGAACTCAGAGCTTCTGAACCATGGCCTGGCCCTGTGCCTACCCTGATGTCTGGGTAATCATGAGCTTAACATTCCCTAGCAAGATTCTTTTTTTTTTTCTTCTTGTTTTGAAACCAAAGAATTTCCTGAAACTGACAAAGACTTGTTCATTTCTCTGCTGTCTCCAAGCTATGGGGTGAGTGGAGGTGAGCTCAGGAGGAGCTCCTCTAACAATTACTTTCTTAGCCTGTGGCCTGCCACAGGGAACCAAAATTCACCATAGCCAGGGCCAGCCCCCCAGAGCAAATTATGATCCAGCAAATTATGATGCTGTGGTTCCTCCTTATCCACAGGGACTATGTCCCAAGACACCCCCCCCAATGGGTGCGTGCAGCAGATAGCACTGAACCCGATGTATACTGTGTTTTTTTCCTATATACCCTGTAGCATTGGACAGAATTAATCATCCTCCCATGCCTTATGCCCTGATGTTTCCTTGGCATCACGACTCTTGCACTTTGGAGCCATTATTAAGTAAAACAAGAGTTCCTTAAACACAAGCACCATGATAGCAGGCCAATCAATTTGATAACCAAGAAGGCTACTAAGGGACTGATGGGTGTGGATTGGCTGGACAAAGAGATGATTCGTGTCCTGAGTGGGATGAGCAGGATGCTGGGAGATCTCCACATGTTACTCAGAACAACGTGCCACGTAAAACCTGGGACTTACTGATTACTGAGATTTCCCATTCAATCTGTCTGAACCACAGTTGACTGCTGGTCACTGAGACTGGAGAGAGTGAACGAATGGCTAAGCCGGGCGAGGGGGGGGGGTGACAGGTTTGGGGGGGGGGGGCAGTTGCACAAATTACTAAAGCTGTGGCTGTTGCTGAAGCCTTATCACTGGTAGCCAGCTTCTGTCCTGGAAGAGCACTAGGGTGGTTGATGGCAGAAAGAGAGTTGTGACAAAACTCTACCCTTTAGCCAACTCAGTTCTCTGTTCCCTGTTCACTGTGGCCAATCCTTGGTGTGTTACCCAACCCAGCCCCCCAACACACACTCCCACCGCCCCCAGCATCTGTCCTCCTTACTGCTGAATTCCTCAGAGTCCTTGGAGGTTAACTGTGGCAGCAGGAGTACCTCATTCAGCCAAAGAATTTGCCAAGGAACTTTGCTGCTGCTACAAATACTGCTCACTGACTTCCCTTTCCTCTTCATTGTGTTGGAAAACAATGGAAGAATCTGGGCCAGAAGGATGTCTTGGGAGTGGGTAGGAACCCTTTCTATGGGGCCCTGGGGGTGCTCTTAGTACTGCTGCTGCCAGAACCACTGTTAGAATGTCACGCCCCCCCCCCCCCCCATTCTCCCCTGCAGTGGAAGATTCTACTCTATTCAGGAAGGCTGATGGCTCATAAAGGGCTGAGCTTGTCCAAGCCAAGGTTGAGGAAGGTGGGGGAGTGCTTGAATAGAGGCTGTGGTTGCCATCTTTTTTAAAAAACATCAGTCTGTAAGACAAACAATAAGCGAGTTGCAATGTCCATATTTGGGAGATGAGGCTGATGTGTTGCATCAGTCTAAGACTTGGGGGCTTTTTGGGAATATGGACCCACAGAAAAGAAGGCTCACTTTACCTGGACACCATGGTCATAGTCTGGGTTTTTCTACTCATCTTAGATTGGCTATACCTTAAGTTTAGGACACCCTAAATACTATGAACTCTGTTATTTTTGTCTCTCATGCCACTTCAAATTAGTTTCTGGATTTGGAATCAGACCACAAGAATTTTCATTTTTCATGCAGAGGGACAATTTCTGAAGCACTTAAAAATTAATCCCAATGATATACTGAGCACTGAGGCTCAGCAGACAAGCATAAACTACTAAGCAGACACTGGCATGCTGTTGTGAGCAATAGTACTGCCATACTACCCAGCATTACTTAAGATGCAGTGGCTCTAACCCATCTCAGTCCCTGGGCCCATCCCTACTCCATGGCCTGCCAGGGGCCTACATTTTAGAAGGCATACCAAGGGATTTGCCCAAATACAGTTATAGATCGTGACTTTTGCTCTCTTCCTTCAAGTATTTACAGAGGCCCCAGTGGGTGGGAAGTAAGAATGGTGGTTGATAGATAAAGAAGGGTCAGTGTAAAAGTTAAGATCACATGTTCTCCTTTCCCTCCTCCCCCAGGCCCTGGATAATTGATTCTCCTTGGTTCTCAGAGCTGAAAACTCAGCTAGGATATAGCAGTAGGTGCCCAAGCAGAATCTAAGATAATGAGACAGACACTGAATTAAAGCCCTAGAAAGGGAGAGATTGGAAGCAGAGGGAAGGAGATGAAGTTCCTCTTTCAAGGCCAGGTTCAGGTTGTTTTTCATTTAACTTCATGTGCCAAAAAGCTGCCTGGGGTCCACATCCTGAACCCCAGCCTCCCTGAAGGTGCTGCTCTGCCAGTAGCAGGCCCCAGATGGAGGAAGCTGGGCACATTTCTTGCCACTTCCCACCCATCTGGAGCTTGGAAACTCCTGCTGTCCTTGCCAGAGGAGTTGCCTATGCTGATAATATTTCTGTAACAGCATATTGTATTATTTGAAGATTAGTAGATCTTTGGGGAGGGGGGTGGGATGGGGTGGTTTCTGTAGATAAAGAACCAGTGTTTGTTGGGGGTCACCTATCCCATGTGAAACTGTTATTTTTCTGAATCTTATTGTTTCTGCATTTGTGTC
This sequence comes from Oryctolagus cuniculus, assembly GCF_964237555.1. Lineage (NCBI taxonomy): Eukaryota > Metazoa > Chordata > Mammalia > Lagomorpha > Leporidae > Oryctolagus > Oryctolagus cuniculus. The sequence goes on along the minus strand of NC_091453.1, from coordinate 35,279,466 downwards.
CTCCACCTTCTCAGCTGACATAATTATGCCTACTAGATTGTCATCAAGGGTCATACTTCAATAAAAGGTGCTAAGGACAAAAAAAATAGTCTCATGTGTTTTTATTTAGGTGATGAAAACTCCTCAATCCTGCAGAAATGTGCTAAAATTTCGTCATCTATCCATAGTCCTTCTAGATAACCGTATGACCAGAGCTTTATCCCGTCTTGAAACCCTTACCTTGGCCACTTAGGGATGATATTGATGCTATGCCATTCAGTACCCCCAATAAAATAGAGGGGTCTGATATAACACTTTTAGGGGAAAACATTTTAGACATTTATTCCAAGAGCTCCCTAAGTAGGAGCCACAGAGTTTATGCCATAAGTTATTTTTGTTGTTACCACTGGTTTGATCTAACTCAACATTTAGAGTGAAGGCAGATTCAGTAGGTGTAATCTCAGGTATGGACCTCAGCGGTATGCAGAGTCCAGTTCTCGAGTGTAGCCTGATCAGAGCTAAGCCACCTTCAGGACCTCCCCCAATGTTGAGTTCTTTTTAGCAGTATCATTTGTAGCTGATAGTCCGGTGTCATAGATTTACTCCCAACTCCCTAGAAAACAAAGGCTTTGACCATCAGTTCTACGAAACAACCTAGAGATGTAGACCTAAGTGCGTTATATATAGATAGTGACTCTGACACCATAAACCTTGCCCTTTTCTCCTGATCTGTACTCCAGTCACATTCAGCTCTCTTCCTACTTCAGCGAGCTGGTGTGGTAGAGTGGAAAGAGTCCAGCTTTGGCACTAAAATGAACTGTGTTCAAATCCTGATCCTACCACTTAGCCCGTGAACTTGGGCTACTTGCTCAACTTCTGACACTATTTTCTGCTCTGAAAACTAGAAACAATAATACTTGCATTATAAGGTTATTGTATCTTAGTAATCATAACTATTCCTACCTACTGAGGAATAGATAGAAAGACAGAATCCCAAGCCCATCCCCCAAACCTGATGACAGCAGTCTGAATTTCAACTAGTTTCCCAGGAGGTTCATGTGCCTAGTATATAAGTTAGAAAGTGCTGGCTTGTCACAGAATGCTCTACATGCCTACTACCATAGTCTGGATTTACTCAATTCATTCTTTCCTTATCGTAGACATGTTCTGGTTTTTCCATATTGCTCACAACTGCCTGGCTAAATGTGGGCAGCAAGATTGCAGACTGTAAGGTCAATATATGTCTTTGTCAGTTTAATGCTGCTGTAAGAGAATCCCTAAGACTGGGCAATTTATAATGAATACACATTTATTTCTCAAAGTTCTGGAGGCTCAGAAGCCCAAGATCAAGGGGTCAGCAACTTGTGAGAGCTTTCTTATTGCATCAGGCCATGGAAAATGGCCAAACAGAGCACAAGAGAGGGAGCCCAAGATGTCAAACTAGTGGCCTCAAGCCCTTTTGTAATCAGAACCCCTGTTGCAAATGAGGATTAAGTTTCCTACTGATGCTTTGGAGAAACACATTCAAAACATACCAATACATGGTTTCGCCTTGACTTACAATAGGATTATTCCCTGATAATGTCATCATAAGTTGAAATGCATTGAATACACTTGACTTACTGACCACCAGAGCTGAGCAACACAACACACTGTAGAGCATCAGTTGTTTCCTTTCTGACCCCGGGGCTGACTGCTGCTGCCCAGCATCTCAAGAGATTATCGCATGCAAAGCACTAGCCTGGGGAAAGGGCAAAATTCAAAATCCAAAGTATAGCTTTACTGAATGGCAATCACTTTTACACTATCATGGAGTTGAAAAACCGTAAGTTGAACCATCATAAGTCAGGGACCACTTGTATAAAATGAAATGAACAATCTGAGAAAAAGATAATAAGAAAGTAATTCCATGTACCACAGTATCACAAACAATACACTACTTAGGAATAAACTTAGCAAACAAGTGTCAGACTTTTACGCTGGAAACTACAAAATGCTATTGAAAAATGATGAAGATTTAAGTAAATGGAAAGACAATCCCCATCTTCATGGATTGGAAGACTTAATATTGTTAAGATGAAAATACAGCCCAAATTAACCTAGAGATTGCCCAATTCTTTATAACATTGCAATATGAAAATGGCAGGACTGGCTCTGTGGCTCAGTGGGCTAAGTGCCTGTGGCGCCAGCATCCCATATGGGCACCGGTTCATATCCTGGCTGCTCCACTTCCAATCTAGCTCCCTGCTATGACCTGGGAAAGCAGTGGAAGATAGCCTAAGTGCTTGGGCTCCTGCACCCACGTGGGAGACCTGGAAGAAGCTCCTGGCTCCTGGCTTTGGATCAGCACAGCTCTGGCCATTGCGGCCAGTTGGGGAGTGAACCATCAGATGGAAGACTCTCTCTCTGCCTCTCCTCTCTCTGTGTAACTCTGACTTTCAAAAAAATAATCTTTAAAAAAAAATAAAAAATTTAAAAAATAAGTCACTTGATGCTTCTCAACCTTAATTTCCTCCTCTGTAAAAGGAAACTAAAAAAAAAAAAACACACCTCAAAGTGTTACTCTGGATATTAAATAAGGTTACCCAGAAGAAGCCCTTAAAACAATGCCTGTCATGTAATAAGTATTCAATAAATGTTAGCTGCTAGATGTTCTACTTTTGTTGAAGTGAGATTGAAGCAAAAAAGAATGTAAGGAGAAGTAAAGCTTCCTCAGCTTTGGAGTCAGTTTTCTTAGTGTGACCTTCGGGAGTCACCTCATTTATCAGGCTTTAGCTCTTATGTAATAAGGGCAATAATCTTTGCTCACAGAGGCAGTTCCAAGCCTGCACTCAGGAAGCCACACCATCTAGGACTGCATACTTACCTCATCACTTACAAGTTGTGTGACCTTGAGCGTAGGTAACTTTCCTGTACCTGGCTGTCTTCTTCTGTCAAGTGGTAGTAACAAAAATACTCATCTCCTTGGGTTAGAGTGAGGGATTATTGAGCTGATTCATATAAACTACTTGACACAGTACTAGCATAGAGTCAGTGCCCAATGCATGTTAGCTATTGTTATCAGGCTAAAGTAGGAATCAAACGAGTCCTTTGGTAGAGCTGGCCATATGGTACATCCTCAGTAGACAATGGCTCCCTTCCTCACTCACCCTGCTCTGTGCACAGGTCCAGATTTTTTTGGACTTGCAGATGAAATGTTTCAGACTAAGGAGTTTCCCATAGCAGGTAGAATTTTCTCGAAGGCTCAATACATCCATCTGATGAGAATGATGGATTCCTTTTAACTGCCTGCAATATGACTGCCTGTGCTCCCAAAAAACACTCCATTCAGAACAGTAGGGAAAGAAGTGCTGTTTTGCACATGGATTACTTGGGTTCCAATTTGAAGATGATTTGGGGTCACCTCTACTCCTCCTTACATTTGGATTCAGAATCGAGTTAAATATTACTCTATTTTGTACCCAAGTCAGACACTTTCAAGTATCTTTGCTCCCATTACTTTTCTAACTATATATTTAAAAATAAAAATCTTCATTCAATCTTTACAGCAGCTCCATGATTTTTAAACACTGTATTAAATAGAGATTCAGAATTGGGGCAGCATTTTTGTTGTTTGCACATTAAATAAAAGTGCTTTCAGTGTGTGATGCCATTCATTCATCAACTGATGTGCCGAGTATTATTTAATGCTCCAGGATTCTCAGGTGGAAAAGACACACAAAGTGCCCACTTTCATGGAGCTTCTCTCATAGTGAAAGAACTAGATACGTGTAAATATGAGTATTCAGTTACATATTTTGAATATAAAAATACACACACATAGACTAACATTTTACCCTAACACAGCAATGCAGCAGATTCTGCCTTAATTTCTATAGCTATTGGCAATAGACTAGATTCATGAATGAATCCATTTCCTACTGTAACAGCTAAGATATTTTACATGAATTTTCACCAGAGAATAATGTTGCAATGAGCGTGGGAGTGCAGATATCTCTTCAAGACACTGATTTCATTTCCTTTCAATGTTTATTCAGAAGAAGGATGCTGGGTCACATGGTAGTTCTATTTTTAACGTTTTGGGGACTTCCACACTGTTTTCCAAAATGGCTATACTAATTTACATTCACACCAACAGTACCCAAGGGTTCCCTTTTCTCCATCCCTGCCAGCACTTGTTATCTCTTGTCTTTTTGATAATGAACTCAGAGGGGATTATGTTAAGTGAAATAAACCGGACAAGGAAAGATAGATACTGCATACTCTCACTTGTATGTAGAATCTAAAGAAATTGAATACATAGAAAGAGTATAATTGTGGGTACCAGGTGCAGGAAGGTGGGGGAAGTAGACTTTGGTCAAAGGGTACAAAGTGACAGTTGTATAGGATGAATAAATCTGGAGGCCTGATATATATCATAAGGACAATAGTTAATGCTGAGAGTTTAGGTTCTCTCATCACACAATTAAAGGTAGCTATGTGAGGAAATGTTTAATATTCATGACTGTAATAATCATTACACTATGTGTATGTATATCAAAACTTTATGCTGTACACCTTAAATGTACACAATAAAAAGTTTCCAGGGGTGGAAGTTGTGGTGCAGTGGTTAAGCTGCTGTCTGGGACACTGCATCCCATATCTGAGTGTCTGGGTTCAAACAGTGGCTCTACTTCCATCTGTAGCTTCTTGCTGATGCACATCCTAGAGGCAGCAGGTGATGGCTCAAGTACTCGAGTCCTTGTCACTCATGTGGAAGACCGGATGGAATTTCAAGCTTCTGGCTTCAGGCTGGCCCAGCCTCAGCTGTTGCAGGCATTTGAAGTGAACCAATGGATGGGAAATCAGTATTTCTTGTCTAAATAAATAAATATAAATAAATAAATAAATAAAGTGTGGGAGTACTTTATTAGAACATTTTCACCACAGATATTTTCTCACTCTATGGAATTTGTTCAGGAGATTTCTAAAACGTGTAGCAAACGATGACAAACTCTATCATTGAAAAACTCAGATTTGAAGACAGTTTAAATTTAAATTCCCCTATTGATAAAGACAGCCAACTTATATCACACAGAAGGCTTTCCCATTGTGTGCATGGTTCAAACACGATCAAAAGCTAAAGCGTTCTGGAAAAGCGCCTTACCTACTGGGCAGTGTAAACTTCTGGGGACATGCTCAGTCTGTAAGCTGCTTTATGACATTTCTTAAACAAGGCTTGTCCTCCTGGAGTTGCTCACTGCTCTTAACCGAGTACAATAACATGCTTTGGGAATTGCATTTTCCTCCCAGCTACTGATTTTCTATCTGAAAAGAATAATTAATAGATCTCACCTCCTCAGACGCTGAGTTGATTGTATTTTTTTTTTACAGAGGAAATAATTTGGGGAAAGGCCATGAGTGAAAAATCTTTCCAACTTGAAAATGCATTTGGTTGAATGTGAATAAGTCAAAATGCTAAAACAAACAAACAAACAAAAAACCCCCAGCAATTTGTGCTCTGATTTCTCCCCACTTTTCAGTTTGATGAAAGTCAGATTGCAGGCCAAACTCAGTCGATTCAAGAAATGCTAGCTCGTAATTGAGAAAAATCTCTTATTTGGGCTAAGTTTAAACAGTTACTGCTTACAAGTCTCATAAATGGCTATGTGTTTAAGGACCTTTTATAAATATGGAACCTTTATTTTTCTTTTGCAAAAGTGTATAGTGGGCCCAGTGCACCACATTAAGCTGCCACCTATGATGCCAGTGTTCTATATCACATCTCTGGTTCGAGTCCTGGCTGCTCAGCTTCCTGTCCAACTCCCTCCTTATGTATCTGGGAAAGCAGCGGAAGATGGCTCACGTGCTTGGGCCCCTGCACCCAAGTGGGAGACCAAGATGGAATTCTGGGCTTCTGGCTTCAGCCTGGTCCAGCCCCAGCCATCGCGGCCATTTGGGGAGTGACCCAATGAATGGAAAAATCTGTCTGTCTCTCCTCTGTCTCTTATTCTGCCACTCAAAAAATAAATAAATAAATAAACAAACAAATAAATCAATAGGAAAGCGGGCAATGGTAAGAGTGAGGTGAGGCAAAGAGAGAAGAGTAATGAAATTTTAGAGAAATTAGCTAGTTTTTTTTAAACACATTTTCACACATTTAAAACACAATTTTCATCACTTTCCTACAGGCTGGTAATGTTATTATATCAAGGAAATCTACCACAGGTTACTAAAGTGTTTTATAGACAAATCCAGTTTTCGTTCAACATAGCCTAAAGCATGTGTGTTATTGAGACAGTTTCAAAATGCAGAAAATTTCTGGACCTTGCTGGAATGGCACTGAATACCTTTAGACCTGGCGCCAGCTCTGCCCTCACTTTGTGACCTGTTCGTGTTCTTTTATTGGTTCTGTGAAGGAGATACAGTCAGCCCTCTATCTTTACAGTTCTTGCAAATCAGGATTTAACCAAGTGTAGTTCATTTTTTTAATTGTGTCTGTACTGAACATGTGCAGACTTTTTTCTTGTCATTACTTCCTAAAGTATACAATGTAACAACTATTTCCACAGTGTTTTCATTGTGTTATTATAAGAAATAGAGATGATTTGAAGTGTACTGGAGGATGTGTATAAATTCTGTGCAAATACTATGCCATTTATATAAAAACCTGTAACATCTGCAGGTTTTGGTATCTGTGGGATGGGTGACCGTCAAGGAAACAATCTCATATAGATACTAAGGGACAGTTGTACTTTGTTGGTCAGTTTTTGAAGATTCATTTTTATTTGTCTGAAAAGAAGAGTGACAGAGAGCCAGACTGAATGCAGGAGCCAGGATCTCCCACGTGGGTGGCAGGGGACCAAGCACTCGAGCCATCATCTGCTGCTTTCCCAGATACATTAGTAGGGAGCTGGATCAGAAGCAGAACAGCTGGGATCTGAACCTGTGCTCCAATATAGGATGCTGGTGTTGCAAGCTGTAGCGTCAACTATTGTGCCACAACACCAACCCCTTTAGTGGTTAATAAAGTGAAAATTAACACCCTGCCTGTCTCCAGGCTCTAAGTAGAAGATACACATAATGCCATGCTCTAAATCTGATCCCCAGTGGCACCCCAGCCCAACTCCTTCAAATTAACCTCATTGCCCATAGAATGAAGATCTGACTCTTTGCATGCAATGCCCTTTGTGGTCTGTCTCCTGTGAACTTTTCCATCTGTGATTCCTGACACCTTACACTCATCCTTAGGTGTAACTGATTCTGCAAATGTGTCGTGCAGTCTCCTGCCTTCATACTTTCACAAAGGCTGGTCCCTCTACTTGAAAAGCTGCCACCTCCTCCCCACTTCCTAACTCACCTATTTGGCTAATTGCGGTTTGTCCTTGTGTGTCAACTCAGCTCTCACCTTCTTCAAAAATAGACCTTTATTATGATACTGTGTATGATATTCTGATGTGGTCACAGTTTGTACTTTCTGTCTTTTCCTTTAGGTTGTGAGCTTCTTTGGGACAGAAATTAGTTTATACCTCTAGCACTTAGCACAGCGCCCCCAAGCTTATAGTAAACATTTCAGAAGGTTTTACTGGGGAGTTCATATTCCACTGGCTTAGCCTCCTCAACGCAATTAGGAATTGTCAGAATGTCCTGAAGCTTGATCCTTATCCCTCTTCTCTTTCACTGGACTGCCTCTCTCTCTCTCTCTCTCTCTCTCTCTCTCTCTCTCACACACACACACACACACACACACACTTCTCTCTCCCTCTCAAAATTCACCTGTACCCATGGTTACAGTTTAGGTCTCGTATAAAGCTGGCCCCCAAATTGATCTTCAGTTCAGATCTTTTCTTAGCTCCATGGCTTTCTATCTGCTTGGATGACTCAAGACTTTTCAACTGCATGTGTCCAAAACTGAACACTTGATCTTTGCCTCTCAAACCTGGTTCCCTCTGGTGTTCTTTATACATCAGTGAATGATACCCTTATCGGACCAACCAGGAAACATTGAAGTTTTAAGCTGATCCAGGAATCCACCTCTTCTTCCTCCCTCCTATGTAGAATCCATCAGCAAACCTATCAATTCTCTCTTTTAAATATGTCTCAAACCTATTCATTTATTTTTCCACAACTATTTTCTTCTGAACTACATCATTTGCCTTATAACTTTTCTTCCTGTTTCATTTATTGCTTTCTGTAGTCTATTCTTCATATTGTAGCCAGGTTGATCTCGCCCGAACCTCAATATGATTATGTCACCTCTTTTCTTGCTCAAGTAACTTTAATGGATTCCAAAGCCTTTCCTTTGCTTATAAGGCTTTGCATGTCCATGTATGTATTATCATGCACCAACTTAAGCCTCAACTTCATTTTTTGGCCAAATCTACTTTTCAGGTTTACCTTTGGCTTTGATATTTAAAGGCTGAATATCTCAATACTTTCTTCAGCATTTAATTAGTTAGATTTTGCAGCAGCAACAGTCATCAAATTTCGGTGGTTCACAACAACAACCATTTCCTGTTTATCTTATATAAATTAGGCTACTGATTAACCACAGCTTTGCTGGACTTACTGAGTTTAGGTGGCTCCATGAATCTTCTCATTCAAGGACCAACACTGAAGGAATGGCCACTCTCTTGGACACACTCTTCAATTGTTGGAAGTCAAATGCTCTAAACAGACAGGGCTAACCCATGAGAGTATATTTAAAACTAGTACTATGATGTGGGATATATTATGACCAGTATAGTAATCTGTTGGATTAGACATTACCACAAACTTATTGTCTCACAATAACACATTTATTATCTCCCAATTTCTATGGGTCATGAATCTGGATGTGGCTTAGCTGGGTCCTCTACTTAAAGCTTGCACAAGGTTGCAGTCAAGATGTCAGCCAAGCTGTGTTCTTACCTGGAATCTCATTTGGACAGGAATTCACTTCCAAGCTCACTAAGGTTGTAGGCAGAAGTAAGTTCTTGTGACTGTGGAACTGAGGACACTGGTTCCTTATGACTGTCAACTAAAGGCTACCTTTGGGTCCTAAAGGCTGCCCTTAACTCCTAGGAGAGTCTTACAGTTCCCACCTAGATGCTTCTCGCAGTTCCTTTAGGCTCCCCCCCCCCCTATTTCCTTACAATGTAACAACATGGTTGCATGATTACTTCATCCAGCTAGCAAGGAGAGGCTCCAGAATGAATAGATCTTGTGTAATGGGGCTTCAAAAAGCTTGTGGAAAACAGATATAAAAGAAAAGTTTATTTTGGTGCAAAAATCTTTTTGAAATCCATGCATAGTGTTTTCATAATACACATTTCCATGAATATTTCCATGAACTTTCCCTGATACAATGTAATATAATCACAGAAGTGACATTTCATCACTTTTGTCATATTCCATCAGTTTGTAGCTTGTCACAGATCCCCTCCACACTCAAGGCGAGGGGATTATACAAAAGCATGAACACCAGAAGGTGAGGATCACATGTATCATCCTGGAGTCTGCTGATTAAAGCAAGCCACCAGCTGCCCAATCCTGATGACAATGGGGACAGTTAGGTATACTCAGCCTGTAAGGTGGGAAGAAATGAATAATTTTTAACAAAAAATGCAATCTACCGAAAATATACTACTGTCATTCTTAAGCTTTGCTGTGATCAGTGATCAGGGGATCACTAAGGCTGTTGTCATATTCATTAGCATCACAATGACAATAATATGAATGATAGGAGTCATTTGGGTTTATTGTTGATATTTTAATGTTCACTTTCAGACATAGATAAGCATTTCTGATATAACTTGTAGAGAAAAATCATATGTTCTGTATCAGTGTTTTAATTATATCAATAATTTGAAAGATAAATATTATCTATTCTTACAATAGTCAAAGGTAACAGTAATTAGTGCTGATTATATTTCCATAAAACTTGCCAATTTCCCAAAAGTTAAATGTGGAAGTAGAGTGGTAGTTAATATAAATTTTGAGAGAATGCACCCACTAGGTGACCTTAGAAATAATATCATATCAACTTTGGGTCAATAAGTCTTCTAAAAGCTTAATTAATAAAAATCCAATTATAGCATACTTCTAAATTAATAGCATAGTTCTGAATTATAGACTTGTTTGAGGTATTAGCATTACAACACTAATCAAAGTAATCTTTGAATATATATTTACTTTTAATTAATAATTTCATAATTATTTTAAGAGTAATCTTCTTGGGAATTTTTCACATGATGATGGCTTAAAACCAGCATATTGGGCCCTGTCCTATGGTGTAGCGGATAAAGCCACCGCCTGCAGTGCTAGCGTCCCATATGGGCACCTGTATGAGTCCTGGCTGCTCCACTTCTGATCCATCTCTCTGCTGTGGCCCGGGAAAGCAGTGGAGGATGGCCCAAATCCTTAGTCCCCTGCACTCGTGTGAGAGACCCGGAAGAAGCTCCTGGCTCCTGGCTTCAGCCTGGCCCAGCTTAGGTCGTTGTGGCCAATTGGAGAGTGAACCAGCAGATGGAAGATGTCTCTCTGTCTCTCCCTCTCTCTCTGTAACTCTGCGTTTCAAATAAATAATCTGTTTTCAGAAACAGAAGATAATCATGAGTGATATCCCATCACCTTTGCCATATTCTTTTTTTTTTTTTTTTTTGGCAGGCAGAGTGGACAGTGAGAGAGAGAGAGACAGAGAGAAAGGTCTTCCTTTGCCGTTGGTTCACCCTCCCGTGGCCACCGCGGCTGGCGCGCTGCGGCCGGCGCACCACACTGATCCGATGGCAGGAGCCAGGTACTTATCCTGGTCTCCCATGGGGTGCAGGGCCCAAGTACTTGGGCCATCCTCCACTGCACTCCCTGGCCACAGCAGAGAGCTGGCCTGGAAGAGGGGCAACCGGGACAGAATCCGGCGCCCCGACCGGGACTAGAACCCGGTGTGCCGGCGCCGCAAGGTGGAAGATTAGCCTAGTGAGCCGCGGCGCTGGCCACCTTTGCCATATTCTATTAGTTACAGTCACACAGGTCCCCCCCACATGCACAGGGAGGGAATTACACAGAAGTGTGAATACCAGTAAGTGATGATCATAATGGTCACCTCAAAAATTTGTCCTCTACAGAGAGCCATGGTGGTATAAGGTAAATGCTAGAGGTTCACCCATTAATCTATAGTTTGGCCAAATGCTGCTTGGCTAGGTATCAAAATCAATATTCAGCCAAAACTAAAACCAAACACAAAAATCCTCATTATATATTGAAATAAAATCAAAAAAGTGTATTGTTAAACTGTTGGTAGCCAATTTCTAATATTTTACATTATAATCTGGAAGTAAAATTTTTAAGTACTTGGCACCTGCATTGTTGGCATAGCAGATTATGCCTCCACCTGCAGTGCTGCCATTCCATATGGGTGTGGGTTCAAATCCCGGCTGCCCCACTTCTGATCAAGCTCCCTGCTAATGTGCCTGGGAAAGCTGCAGAGGGCAGCCCAAGTGCTAGGGCCACTGAACCCATGTGGGAGACCCGGAGGAAGCTCCTGACTCCTGGCTTCAATCTGGCCCAACCCTGGCCATTAAGGCCATTTGGGGAGTGAACCAGCAGATGGAAAATCTCTCTCTCTCTCTCTCTCTCTCTCTCTCTCTCTGCCTTTCCCTCTCTGTAATTTCATCTTTCAAATAAACAAATAAATCTCTAAAAAAATTTTAAGCACTTACACTGCCTACCAGACTGTTGACCTTTCCTTCGCAGGATTTCTATAGCCACAGCATTACATTTATTTATGTGACTAGCTGATTGATATTTGAGTTCTGTGCCATACTATAATCTCCAGGAGAGCAGGAGCCTGTGTCTAGTTTTGCTCGTGAAATTACTTTTAGTGTAATAAGGTTCTTGACTGTCATATTCCCTTTGCTACTACAAATCCTCAGCTCTCATTGGAAAGGGAGACCTTTAACATCACAAAATTTCATCAAAGTTATTTTATATGAGGTAATCTGTAAATAGCAAGAGGGAGCTTATGAACAAAGGAATTAACTTTGATTTTTTAATTATTGTGAAAATTTTGGAAACTACATAGATGTCCAACAGTAGGGAAATTGTTAAATATACCATAGTATATCAAATCTATGCAATGATAATGTATGTTACTTCTCCTTTTATGTTTATTGGGTTTTTACCTTGCCCAGGCACAAAGAAAACAAATGAGACTGTTGCCCAAGCAGTATCACATGCATTTGCTAATAATAACTAAGCAAAAAAAAAAAAAAAAAAAAAAAAAAAAAACTTAGCTCAAACATATCTAAGTTCAAACTCTAATTCTACCAATCTTGGATGGCCACACGGAGATCTGCCTATCTGAAAGAGGTTTATCTAAAGCAGTAGTTCTCAAAGTGTGGTCGGTCCTCAAAGCAACAACAGCAGCAGCATCTGGGAACATGTTAGAAATGCCAGTTTTCAAGTCTGAGCCCAGACCTACCAAATGAGAAACCATGGAAATTGTGCCAGCACCGTTTTAACAAGCCCTGTAGGAGATTCTGATACATACTCAAGTTTGAGACCCCAAATGCAAGCCACATGTTTTTTTTTAACCCAAGACCCATCTTGGTTGTTTTGGTCTCCAACCACAAGGTGGCAACCTTTGCCTAAATTCCTATGAGCTGACCAATGGTTACAGTGTGTCTGGTCTAGTCAATCTAATTGTGGAGAGGTGGCAAGTAGCAATGTGATAGGAAGATGTGAGGAAGAGGTGGAAGATAGACAAGGATGAAAGAGGAAGAATGGTGGCTGAAGGGGGGCTTTATCTTATCATTTCAAAGGGGGCTTTTACTTTTCAGCAAGTAGCTAGAGTGAAGGGCTGGGAAGGTGCTAGGGGTGCTGATGTCAGATTATTTACCACCTAACAGTTCAGCTCATGTTAGAAGCAAAACAGTATGAATCAATGTTGGGGAGTTTGGGGGCAGTCAAATCCACCTGTTTCATCCTTGTAATCCCCAGACACCCCCAAAGGCAAGTAGCTCCTTGTATCATCACCCGTCTTCTTCCTACGCTCATATTTAATCATGAATTTCTTCCCCAATTCTATTCCATCAATGATTCTTATCTTTTTTAACCTTTCCACAGTTCTCCCTGGAACTTTGTTGTACAATAAAGTAAGCTGACCTCATGAATATGTACAGAAATGTTGTTATTGTCCCTTTTATTTGAACATTTCCTCCACCTCCTTCCTTAACTGAGACCTGATATTCCCCTTGAAGATTGTACTCCCCACACAGCCTTCTTTGATTAAATCTGTTAATTTTATCATTCCCCATGAGTTACAAGGTTTGCTAAGAGGGAAGATGGTAGGAAAACGCAAAGACAGATGTTTCAAAGGAGGATAAAATTTTCTCATCTCTGGCAATGGGATCCATGGAAACCTGTCAGCCAGCACCTTCACTTCTCAGTCCATTGACTGTCTCAATTCTATTTCACCTCAGCCACTGTCTCCTACAACTTCCCAGTGGATGTGTGCAGCACTTAGAGGAAATCCACTTTGCCAATCATTTTTTTCTCATGTATCTTCTTCTTCTCTCATGCTTTATATAGGATAGAATGAATTTTTACCTACCAGTTTCTCTTTTTTTTGTTCTTATTGTGGTTGCCCTTAACAGCCGTGTTTATTTAACCTTATTAGCTGATAAAATTTGTCAATTTTATATATACATATATATATATATATCCTCTTAAAAATACAAGTGTTTGATAATGTCCTCATCTTCTTTGAGTTCTACCACACTTCCCCTATTATTTTGTTAATATTAAACACGTGTAGTTCTTGTTTACTGTGGACATATATTCTTTCTACTTTTATGTATTTTTAAAATTTTTCAGGTCAGCAGCATCTCCTGTATTTTTTTCTTCTCCTTTGAAGACATTTTCCATAGTTGTCTTCAATGAGGGTCTTTTCATGTATTCCAGAATGTACTACGCTGATATATTTAAATGAAAAATGACTGAATATAAAAGTACAGGCTCAGAGTCATTTTAAACATTAGAGGTCTAGTCCTTTAAAAATACTACTCAGTTCTCTTCTTGTATTAATAAGAAATTTGTTATCCATCCTGTTCTCTCCTTGATAGACACTTTTATTTGGAAGCTTTGAAAAGTTTGTCTTTGTTTTGACATCTTTAAATTCTATGATAGTGTATGTGTACGTGTGTGCCCATGGATGCACGTACACATACACATATGTCTTACCTTCTCTCTCTGTGTCCACCTTAACATGTTTGAGGAGGGGAAAAAAGAGAATTCCAGCACTACAGAACATGATGATCACTCCCATTTGCTGTCACTGTATCAGCAATGCTTGCTATCAAAACTCTTTGGAAAAAATAAAAAGCAGCACCCAGAGAAGGCAGTGTCCCCAGGATGTAAGCCATCAGCTTTGGGGATTTGGAAGGAATGGGGGGAGTGAATAACCAATGAATGGGTGTTTTGTTGATTACGTTAGTTAAAGGGATAGATAATGTAGGTAGGCAACTGGGGGAGAAACAAGAACAGAATGTTAAAATTGTTCCTTAAACTAAGCTTCTCAGTGCTATTTCCAAACTATGTCCATTCCAGCTACTTAAGAAAATCACCCAGCTCTTCAGATTGAAACTGCCACAATAAGATGGCTTCTTTTCTCAGCCCCCAATACCACTCAGCCGTCTTTTTGCCTGTCAACGTTGACTCTATTATTTCAGAGCTTTTCAAATCTCCACTGTACTCCTCAAGTTCCTCTGATCTCTCTTATTTTCAGCAATGGGCTAATATCACTCTGCACAACTCCAGAGGTCCCCCTATTTCATTTGTAAGAGACAGTCCTCAAACAAAACATACAACATAGTGCAAATTATACTCTGTTGTTGTGCTAGACTGCAATCCTGACAGGGCTTTGAGTCCTACTGCACAGGAGAATGAAGGCAAGAATATTTCAAAAAAGGAAAACAATCGGCCAATGTCTATGTATAGTGAAAATATCTCTGAGGAATGAAGCGAAAATCAAGACAATTTCAAGGAAAACTAAGAGAATTTGTCAATGGTAGATCTTTCCTATGGCTAAGGTAAAATCATGAAACATGAAAGAAATGATAGAATAAGGAATTGTAGGACAGCAGGAAAGAAGACATGACAGTGGAAAAGCAAAATTTGGGATAAATTCAGTAGACTTCCTTCTCCTCTTGAGTATTCTAAGTTATATTTGATGGTTGATATAAAAACTATAATACTCTCTGATGTGTTTATGAAAGAAATATTTGAGAAAATGATATTATAAATGGGGAAAAGTATTTGAATTTGAAGGGAGATAAGGTTCCCATGTATTTATTCAACCTGGCAAAGTGCTTACAATACAGTAGGCTTTGTTAAGTTATATGTGTATCATGTAATAACTTCAAAAATCTATATGAAGATATACACTAAGAAAACTACAGATAAATAAAAAATATTGAAGTAATCCAAAGGAAAGCAGGGAAAATAAAACAGTGAAATTGAAATCAGAGGGAAGAATAACACACACAAAAACAGAAAACCTAAGGTCTGACATATCAATGCTTGCATTAAATGTAAATGATCTAGGAACTTTCATCCAGACAGGACAGCATACACATTTCTCCCTGCTTCTCCCTGCTAAAGATATCTGTTATGTAGCACAAGAGGAAACTAAAAAGGACTCTGAAAGGTAGAAAGAGGAAGGTGGACTGCTAGGCACCCCAGCCCTGCAGGAACAACACCAACAACATCTTACAGCCCTTCACTCAGCAACACAAGGCAAGCCAGGCCTATTGTCTCCTGGCTCTAACATATTAGAAAAAAAGCTACTCCCTTAGGTTCGTGCCTTCATATCATTTGGGAGTCCTGCTGACATCTCTACTTGGGACCAGTGGCACCATCAAGGGTGATCAAATGGAAACATCAATAACATAAATGGAAATGGAAAGTGCTTTTCATTCTTATACTCCGGGCAGTTCCTTCCCTCACCTAGAGACACTCAACAGCACCAGAAGTGGTGATCCATTATAACAGGTGACACAATCTAGAAAATATTCTTTATATTCTGTGCATGGGAGATTCTCTTTCCTCACCCCCTGACAGGCACCTAGTATAGGCCTGCAGCACTGGGAGGAAGAGATCCCACCACAACAAGTGACCAAAGATAGAAACACAGTCCAGGCAGTTTTCCTTATTATATGAAATGTCCAAAACACAAAAGCAATATTTTAGGGAAGGAAATAGATTAGCTAAGATTGAAGATTCAAAGAACTGGGCACCAAGGTATGGGAAAATGTTCTAAAATCTGATTTGGTAATGGTTGCATAACTCTATAAATTTATTAAAAATTATTGATGGGAGCTGGCAGTGTGGAGCAGGCAGTTAGGCTGCTGCTTGCAATGTTGGCATCTCATATTGGTGTACCAGTTTCATGACCAGATACTCCGCTTTCAATCCAGCTCTCTGATAGAAGACTTAGGAAGGCAGCAGAAGATGGTCAAAATAGTCCAGTCTTCATCACTCATATAGGAGACCCAGATGGAGATCCTGGCTCCTGGCCTGGACCAGCCATAGATGTTGCAGCCATTTGGAGAGTGAACCAGTAGATGGAAGACATTCTCTCTCTCTCCTCACCCCCACCTACTGTGTCTTTAAAATAAACAAACAAATCTTTTTTTGTAAGTCATTGAGGAATGGAAAGTAGGCCTAGAGGTTAAGATGCCATTTAGGACACCCACATCCAATATCAGAGTAATTTGTTTCAAGTCCCAGCTCCTAATTCGTTTCCTGTTAAAGTACATCCTGGGAAGCAAGAAGTGATGACTCAAATACATGGGTCTCTGTCATCCATAAGAAAACCTGGATCATTGCAGGCATTGGAGGAGTAAACCAGAAGATGGAAGGTCTCTCTGTCTCTTTCCGTCTCTGTAGCCCTCCCTCTCTTTGTCTCTAGACTAAATAAAAAATAATTGAATAAAAAAGCATTGACTTTTGTCCTTACAATAGGTGAATTTCATGGTATGTAAATTAAACCTCAGTAAAACTGAAAAACACCTCACAGCTAACTAAAAATAGCAGGAATTTCCTGAACCTAATACAGTGTATTCATAGCTATCAGCATAATATGCAAGATTGGGATCAAAAAGGTAAACATTCCCATTCTCATCACTCCTATTTGACACTGTACTGGAAATCCAACCTAGTGCAATAACACACAAAAAAGAAATAAAAAGCACATAGAATATAAAGGAAGAAATAAACTATCTCTATATGCAAATAACATGATTGTCTATGTAGAAAATCTCATGGGGTCTACCAAAAGCCTATTAGAACTAATAAATGAATTTAGTGGGGAGAAATGTGTCTATTCTTTGAATAAAAAGTCAATACACAAAAATTAAGCATATTTCTATGTATTATCAATGAAAAATCAGAAATCTAAAGTTTACAAAAAAAAAGTTAAATTTATACTTGCACCAAAAAAAATGCTTAGGTTAAAAACTAGCAAAATATGTTCAGGATACGTATTCAGAAAATTATAAAACACTTAGGATAGATATCAAACATGATAGATATCAAATAAAGTCAAAATAAATGGATATATGAACTATGTCTGTAGATTGCAAGATTTGATATTAAGATGTCAATTCTTCTGAAATTGATCTATAGATTCAGCACAAACCCAATTAAAATTTCAGTAGATTTTTTTTCTAGATATTGACAAACTGGTTCTTAAATTTCTTATTTTTAAGATTTATATATTTTATTTGAAAGGCAGAGTTATAGAGAGAGAGAGAGAGAGACAGATAGGGAGATTTTCCATGCAAATGGTTCGCTCCCCAAATGGCCACAGCAGCCAGGGCTGGGTCAGACCGAAGTCAGGAGCTAGGAGTTTCTTCTGGGTCTCCCACGTGAGTGCAGGGGTCCAAGGACTTCGGCCATCTTCTTCTGATTTCCTAGGCCATTAGAAGGGAGCTGGATTAGAAATAGAGCAGCTGGGAATCAAACCAGCACCCATATGGGATGCTGGTGCTACATGCAGTGGCTTAACCTGCTATGCCACAGCACTGCCCTGGCTCTTAAATTTCAATTGAAAGGCACGGGAACTAGAACAGCCAAAATAGTTTTGAAAAAGAAAAAAGTTGGAGGACTCACAGTACCTTAGTTCAAGAATCACTATTAATAGAAGAGGCCAATATTCCAAGAAAGCCTTGTTGTTATAACAAAAAGGACCTTATTCTAATTTTGCATCGTGTACTTGTTTTTCTCTTAATAAGAAATAATGAATGGGCTTTATTTACCTTTAGACTTAGGTTGCATTTTCTCAAAATAATTTCTAGTGCTTCATGTTGCCTTTGTTAAGCTCTAGTTTAGAAAAAAACAGAGTCATTTGTTTATAAGATCTAAGGGATTCTTCTTCAACTATGTAACTTTCTGTACTTAAATTTTTTGGCACTTTTGTTAAATAGATAAGTATTATTTCATAGTAAACATTTTTTTTTGACAGGCAGAGTGGAAGTGAGAGAAAGAGACAGAGAGAAAGGTCTTCCTTTTCCGTTGGTTCACCCTCCAATGGCCGCTGTGGCCGGCACACTGTGCTGATCCGAAGGCAGGAGCCAGGTGCTTCTCCTGGTCTCCCATGCGGGTGCAGGGCCCAAGGACCTGGGCCATCCTCCACTGCACTCCCGGGCCACAGCAGAGAGCTGGACTGGAAGAGGAACAACCGGGACAGAATCTGGTGCCCGGGCCGGGACTAGAACCCGGTGTGCCGGCACTGCAGGCGGAGGATTAGCCAAGTGAGCTGTGGCGCCAGCCAGTAAACATTTTTTTTTAAAGTTAAAAATTATTTGGAAAAATTAAATTAAAGGGCTAAGGCTGTCGTGTGACAGGTTAAGCCACCACTTGCAGCCTTAGTATGCCATATAGGCACCAGTTCGAGTCCTGGCTGCTCTCCTTCCGATCCAGCTCCCTGCTAATGCACCTAGGAAAGCAGTAGAAGATGGCCCAAGTCCTTGGGCCCCTGCACCCCCGTGGGAGACCTGGAAGAAACTCTTGACTTCTGGCTCCGTTGCAGCCATTTGGGGATTGAACCAGTGAATGGAAAACTCTCTCTCTCTCTCTCTCTCCCTCCCTCTCTCCCCTTCTCTTTGTAACTCTGCCTTTCAAATAAAAAATTTTTTAAAAATCCAATTAAAAAACTCATTAACTATGGTAATGAAGACACTGTCATAATTAGAGGAATCACTCTATTTGGTGATAAGGCTTACTGTATAGCTACAAAAATGAAGGATGGTATTGGCAGAGGGATATACACGTAGATGAATGGAACAAAATAGAAAACCAGAAATAGCCCAACACAAATAGAGTCAATTGATTTTTGACAGGAGTGCAAAGGCAACTTAACAGAAATAGATAGTCTTTTTTAATGGTGCTGGAACAGTTGGACATCCATGTATCAAAAAATAAACCCTGATCATTTTCATATAAAAATAAATGCTAACTGCATCATAAGTCTAAATGTAAAATGTAAAACTATCAGACTTTTAGAAAAAACATAGGAGACAATCATCACTGTGACTGTGGGCAACAAATTGGACCTTATCAAAATTTAAAACTTTGGTTCTGTGAAAGACTGTTAAGAAGATGAAACTACTGTATGTGAAGTCTGATTATATTGGTATGTTTTTACAGTTAGAGTTTCTCAATAACTTCTATATTTTAATAGAAATGAATTGCTAAACTCCCTTCCCTCTCCCCCACTTCAAGAACTAAAGTTAAAATTAAGTAGAACAAAAACGCAGTGCACTTGTTAGAGTTGTCACTCTGTTATCATGGGAATCAGTTTTCATTCAACTTTTGAAGCAATCTTGACATTGGCAGTGTTTTGGTTCAGACACCTATTCACAGAAAAGCATGATGGGAAAATATTTCTTGAGTGCTCCTTTGTAATGTGAATTTTTATTTCTTTTTAATTATTTTAAAATATTTAAACTTCTTTCTTGATCTTAAAGATCTTGTTGATTAGGGTTGTGGAGGGATCAAGGGTGAGTGACTCTAAGGATAATGAAATAATCAGTGACTTACATCATTTTCCCATTATACTTTGGTTTGAGCATTCTCTGTACCCTTTTAGATGTCCATCTTTTTCTTTTCAAATCCCAGTCTTTCACATGAAATATTTTATGGTATAAAAAGTTCTACAGGTCAGCAAATTTAGAGGAAAAATAAGCAAAATTTTAGGGATTTTATTTTTTTCTTTTGTAATTGTGTAAAAAGTTGAGAAAAAATAGAAAGAATTTTAATGTGAAGACTGTTTTTGCTATAATCATTAGTTTTAGAGGCATTGTTTAGTGTATGTGTAGAGTCAATTTTCCACACCTTTCCTCAAGTATTTTCTATTTTTATCATGAATACCCTTTTAATCAACTGTGGGTTATTTAAAATAAGTTCCAGCCAGCGCTGCAGCTCACTAGGCTAATCCTCCACCTGCAGCGTCAAAACCCCGGGTTCTAGTCCCAGTTGGGGCGCCAGATTCTGTCCCGGCTGCTCCTCTTCCAGGCCAGCTCTCTGCTGTGGCCTGGGAAAGCAGTGGAGGATGGCCCAGGTCCTTGGGCCCTGCCCCCGCATGGGAGACCAGGAGGAAGTTTCTGGCTTCGAATCAGCACAGTGCACCGGCCACAGTGGCCATTTGGGGGGTGAACCAACGGAAGGAAACTTTTCTCTCTGTCTCTCTGTCTCTGTCTCTGTCTCTCTCACTGTCTAACTCTGCCTGTCAAAAATTAAAAAAAAAAGAAAAAAATCTGCTTAAAAAATAAAATAAGTTCCTACAATTTAACAAGAAAAAAAAGAAGATAAAAAATCTGGGACTGGTATTGTATAATGGGTTAAGCTGCCACCTGAGACTCCAGCATCCTATATGAATGTATGTTTGAGATCTGGCTACTCCATTTCTGATTCAGCTCCCTGCTAATGTGCTTTGGAAAGCAGCAGAAGATGGTCCAAGTCTTTAGGTCCCTGACACTTATATGGGAGACCCAAATGGAGTTCCTGGCACCTGGTTTCAGCCTGACCCAGCACAGGCCGTTGTGGCCATTTGGTGAGTGTACCAGTAGATGGAAGATTCTCTCTCTCTCTCTCTCTCTCTCTCTCTCTGTCTCTCTCTCTCTCTAAATCTGCCTTTCAGATAAATGCATTTTTAAAAGAAAGCCAAATGGAAGTGTAAGCTGTGCAAAACCCATAAAACTCATATCTAAGAAAGTACTTGCACCAATTATATAAGGCACTCTTAAAACTCATCAATAAGAAAACAACCCATTTCTGAAACAGACCAAAGATTTGAACAGACACTTCACCAATATATATATATATATATATACACACACACACATACATTTGGCATCTAAGAATTTTGAAAGATGCTCATAATATGTCATCAGGGAATTGCAAATTAAAACAACACGATACCACTATACACCTTTTAGAATGGCTAAAATTGAAAACATTGACAGCATCAAATGCTGGTGAGGATATGGAGCAACAGGGTCTTTCACCCATTGCTAATGGTATCTCAAAATGGGACAGCTGCTTTGAAAGATGCTTTGAAAGATTCTTAAAGTACTAAAACAGTGATTGCCATAGTTTTTGGCAATCACACTCCTAGGTATTTAGGCAATTGATTTGAAAATTTATGTCAACACAAAAATCTGCATACAAATGCTTATAATAGCTTCATTCCTAATTTCAAAAAAAACCACAAAAGTAACCAAGATGTTCCTCAAGGTGAATGAATAAACAAACTGGCCCATCCATATTATGGGATGCCATTCTGCATTAAAGGGGAAATAGTTATCAATCTATGCAATATACAGATGAATGCTAACTGCATATTTCTTAGTGGAAAAAAGCCAGTGAGAGAATGCTACATACTACATACCATTTATATGACATTGTGGAAACTAGAAAACTAGGAACTGGAAACAGATGATTGTCAAGGGGTAGAGAGGAGCAAGGGTTCATGAGATGAAGAGAAGGGTTCATGAGAGAGAGAGAGAGAGAGAGAGAGAGAGAGAGAGAGAGAGAGAGAGAAACACACAAACGCAGAGAGAGAGAGATATGAGGGAGAGATCTTCCATTGGCTGGTTCATGCCCCAAATGCTTGCAACAGGCAGGTCTGAGCCAGGATCCCAGGACTCCATCCAGGGTCCTCCACATGAGTGGCAGGGACCCAAGTACTGAAGCCATTATTCTCAGTCTTCTAAGACACATTAGCAGGGAGCCAGATTGGAAGCAGAGCAGCTGAGACTCGAACTGGCACTCATATATGGAATGCTGGTGTTGCAAGCAGCAGCTTAAATACCATGCCACAATGCAATCCCCAATGTATACAGATTTTAAGTTTACTAGGAAGTTGAAGATTTTAGTTGGAATGTATTCAGCGACAAAATAAAATATCTGTATTGTAAATGACAGGATTTCATTTTTTATTGCTGTGTAGTATTCCATAGTATATATAAACCATAATTTCTTTATCCAGTCTTCAGTTGATAGACATCTGGGTTGATTCCATATCTTATCTACTGTAAATTGAGCTGAAATGAACATGACTTAACCTCGCTGAAGGAGTTGAGGAAACAGAGGTGCTGACCTTAGTCACTTTGAAACTGACTGGAAACTATAAAAATAAAGATAGATGAAACTGAACATAAACATTTCACCAGGAGCTTCTTCCCCCAGCAGGGGTGCAGGCTGACCATTCTGAAAGCACTGTACATGTGTACCAGGACTGTTGCAGTTGATTTTTCAACAATGTTGCAGTGGATTAGTTTCTGAGAGGAGGAGCGTGGTGGGGGCAAGAGGCGCGGAGTCACCACACAGACCCCGGGAGTCGGGTGAAAGCGGGCTTGAGGCAAGCAGCCCGCAAACTCGTTTATTACAGTTGGAACAACATCTCATATAGCCAAGACCAGCCAATCTGGTCAAGGGGCGGTCTATCCCCCAACCAATCACAACCTGTTGCCAGGCAGTTTCCAAAGCCATCCAATCACAGCCTGTTGCCAGGCAGGCTCCATTGCCAGGTGGGTTTCAAAGCCATTCCTGAGTAACTCACTTGCCAGCGGCCACCTTGGCATGGCCTTCTCATTCCACACAGGACTACATAAATAAGGAGGTGGGGGCCGGTGCTGTGGCACAGCGAATTAACGCCCTGGCCTGAAGTGCCGGCATCACATATGGGCGACGGTTCAAGACCCGGCTGCTCCTCTTCCAATCCAGCTTTCTGTTATGGCCTGGGAAAGCAGTAGAAGATGGCCCAAGTCTTTGGGCCCCTGCACCCACATGGGAAACCCAAAAGAGACTCCTGGCTCCTGGCTTTGGATCAGTGCAGCTTCAGCCATTGCAGCCATCTGGGGAGTGAGCCATCAGATGGAAGACCTCTCTCTCTCTCTCTCTCTCCCTCTCTGCCTCTCCTCTCTCTGTGTAACTCTGACTTGCAAATAAATAAATAAATCTTTAAAAATAAATAAATAAGTAGGTGGACAATAGGAGTCAAGTTTTTCACTGTTGGAGCAATAGGTTGCAGATAAATGAGAGAGAACAACGAGAATTAATCACTTGGTGTTGTGTTAGTATTGCATATATATCAATATAAACACATGTTTAGCTTGCCATGGAGTTCCACAACATAAACACTAAACTGTAATGTATGCACATTTTAAAAATCAACTGGGAAGTTCGGTGATCTCAAAATGGAATGTAGACTGTGACAATCCAAAGATCATATAGAAATAATTATGTGCATCCATGGGTTCATTTACTTGCAGACATTCCCTAGCTCTAGCCACAGAGAAAACGTAGACTCAAAGGCACCCTTGTAGCAACAAGCACCCTCAGCACCTAGATCTTGGTTTTTAATACCTGTCTCCAATAACAGAGAAGAAATAGGTAATTCTAGGACTGGAGCAGGAAATATCCAGCTGATCCTGGAGCATCGCACAGTAAGCAAAGTAGTGCTCAAAAAAGCCAAGATGATGGAGCTATGTTAAAAAGTCACTGGAGCCAGGGCTGGCGCTGTGGTGTAGCTGGTAAAGCCACCACCTGCAGTGCTGGTCCCATATGAACGCCTGTTCAAGACCCAGCTGCTCCACTTCCAATCCAGCTCTCTGCTATGGCCTGGGAAAGGAGTAGAGGATGGCCCAAGTCTTTGGGCCCCTGCACCTGCGTTGGAGACCTGAAAGAAACTCCTGGCTCCTGGCTTCCGATCAGCGCAGCTCTGGTCAATGCAGCCATCTGGGGAGTGAACCAACAGATGGAAGACCTTTCTCACTCTCTCTCTCTCTCTCTCTCTCTCAGCCTCTCTAACTCTGCCTTTCAAATAAATAAATGTTAAAAGACACTGGAGCCAACTGAAAGAGTTCTCAATAGCCACAGCTGGAAAAATTTGAATCACCAAGTAAAACAGTATTGGATTATAACCCCAGGTATAAAATAAATATCCATACTGACATAAATAAATGAATAAATTGAGGCTGGCACTGTGGCGCAGCGGGTTAAAGCCCTGGCCTGCAGCACTAGCATCCCATATGGGCACTGGTTCAAGTTCCGCCTGCTCCACTTCTGATCCAGCTCTCTGCTATGGCCTGGGAAAGCAGTAGAAGATGGCCCAAGTCCTTGGGCTCCTGCACCCACATGGGAGACCTGAAAGAAGCTCATGGCTCCTGGCTTCGGATCAGCTCAGCTCTGGCAGTTGCGATTATTTGGGGAGTGAACCAGCAGATGGAAGACCTCTCTCTCTCTGGCTCTACCTCTCTCTCTAACTCTGTCTTTCAAATAAATAAAATAAATCTTAAAAAATAAATAAATCAATAAAGATAATTTATATCTTTTATGCATAAGAATCAAAAATAATTTCTGTAGATACTCTGTCTCCAAGGAGATGGTGCATAGTTGCCCACTTCTTAAACGTGGACTGCACACAATGACTTCATCATAAAGAGTATGATATAGAAAAAAAAAAAGAAAAAAAAGGAGTATCTTCATTGTAGTGAAACTTGACACATACTACTTCAACCAGATAGTAATCAAGGTTAGCATCAACTATGAAAAGTCATGTTGATTCAGCCGGCGCCGTGGCTCAATAGGCTAATCCTCCACCTTGCGGCGCCGGCACACCGGGTTCTAGTCCCGGTTGGGGCGCCGGATTCTGTCCCGGTTGCCCCTCTTCCAGGCCAGCTCTCTGCTATGGCCAGGGAGTGCAGTGGAGGATGGCCCAGGTGCTTGGGCCCTGCACCCCATGGGAGACCAGGAAAAGCACCTGGATCCTGGCTCCTGCCATCGGATCAGCGCGGTGCGCCGGCTGCAGCGGCGGCCATTGGAGGGTGATCCAACGGCAAAGGAAGACCTTTCTCTCTGTCTCTCTCTCTCACTGTCCACTCTGCCTGTAAAAAAAAAAAAAAAAAAAAAAAAAAAAAAAAAAAAAAAAAAGTCATGTTGATGATATTTACCCTCAAAAAGAACTGCATTTCACCCTTGTGCTGTTCTACCAAAACCAATACCTCTGGTGTAATCATTAGATATTTTGTAAAATATCTGACCAGAGCTTCTCAAAGCAATGAAAATCAATCATGAAAAACTGGAAAGGCTAAGAAACTGTCATAGCCAAGAGAAAAATGGTGCCTAAATGTGATATGGTATCTTCGATGAGAGTCCAGAATAAGGAAAGGACATTACATGAACACTAAGGAAACCTGAATGAATTAAGGAATGTTAAGAAATAATAATGTGTCAATATCAGTTAATTAATTGTAACAAATATACCTAACTACTATAAGATATTAATAATAAAAGAAACAGTGTGGGCCATAAGGGAACTCCTCATAGTGTGTTTATAACTTTTTTCCCAGGTAATTACCCAATGAAAACAAACACTGTGCTCACACAAAAATCCGTACATAAGGGTAGGCATTGTGGCACATCAGGTTAGGCTGTTGCTAAATAAATAAATAATAAGATTTAAAAAAAAGTTTGTACACAATGTTTGCTGTGAATATATTCATGATTTCCCCAAACTGGAAACAACCTAATTGTCCAATAAATCATGATAGGATAAACAAACAATGGTACATCCATATAATGTAATATGATGTACCATCCACTCCACATAATAGAAAATTACTGAACAATAAAAAAAGAATGAGCTATATATATCAACTTAAATGGACCTCCAATGAATTATGTTAAGTGAAAGGACTCAGATTTGAAAGACTACAGACTGCAGAATTCCATTTATTCTGAAAAAGGCAAAAAGTATAGGAAGAGACCAGATCAGTCTGTGACAGAGTTTAAGGGTTAGTATGGGATGTTAAACTACAAAAAGATTCGAGAGTGATTTTGACAGATTTTTTTTCTGTGTTTTGAATGTGGCAGTGGTTAGACAATACCATATATTTATTTTTTTTAACTTTTATTTAGTAGATATAAATTTCCAAAGTACAGTTTATGGATTACAATGGCTTTTTCCCCTCCATAACTTCCCTCCTACCCGCAACCTCCCGATCTCCCGCTCCCTCTCCCATTCCATTCACATCAAGATTCATTTTCAATTATCTTTATATACAGAAGATCAATTTACTATATATTAAGTAAAGATTTCACCATATATTTATTTTTTAAGAATTATTTTATTTATTTGAAAGAGTTACAGAGAGAGGTAGAGACAGAGAGAGAGAAAGAGAGAGAGAGAGAAAGAGAAAGCGAGAGAGAGAGAGAGGTCTTCCATTTCACTGGTTCACTCCCCAAATGACCGCAATGGCCAGAACTGAGCTTATCGGAAGCCAGGAGCCATGAGCTTTTTCCAGGTCACCAACACGGGTGCAGGGGCCCAAGGACTTGAGCCGTCTTCTACTGCTTCCCCAGGCCATAGCCGAGAGCTGGATGGGAAGAGGAATAGCTAGGACTCG
The DNA here is from genome assembly GCF_964237555.1 of Oryctolagus cuniculus. NCBI lineage: Eukaryota > Metazoa > Chordata > Mammalia > Lagomorpha > Leporidae > Oryctolagus > Oryctolagus cuniculus. The sequence continues at coordinate 35,252,563 of NC_091453.1, read as the reverse complement.
AACCGGCACCCATATGAGATGCTGGTGATGCAGGCTGGGGCTTTAACCTACTGTGCCACAGCGCCAGCCCCAACACCATACATTTATTACAACTCAGCATTGTCCACCAAAAAGGCTATCTTTTAATGTATTTAACTTAAAAGTAAAACCTAAGAATAAGTTACATTTCTATATTCCATTAACAGACAGTTAAGAATAGGAAAGGGAGATAGAGAGCTTTCATCCGCTGGTTCCATCTCCAAATGGTCGCAACAGCAGGGGCTGGGCCAGGCTGAAGCCAGGAGCCTCAGACTCCAGCCAGGTCTCTCACGTGGGTGCAGGGACCAAGCACTTGGGCCATCTTCAGCTGCTTTCCCAGCTGCATTAGCAGGGAGCTGGATCAGAAACAGAGCAGCCTGAACTTAACCTGGGGCTCATATTGGAACACAATGCTGGTTCCCAAAAGCAAAATTTATAAAATAAATCCTTACTGCAGCATCAAAAAATACTAAGCATGCCAATTTTTTATAAGACCCTTCCAAAGCAAAGGCAACAAAAGCAAAACTAGATAAATGAGATTATATCAAACTCAAAAGTTTCTGAACAGCAGTGAAAATATTAAAGAGATCTTCAACAGAATAGGAGAAAATATTTGCAAGTTACTTATCTGACAAAGGATCAAAATCCAGAATGTATCAGCAACTCAAAAATCTCAACAGGAAAAAAAAAATCCAGTTAAGAAATGGGCAAAGTACCTTAATAGACAGTTCTCAAAAGAAGAAATACAGATGGCCAACAAATATATGAGAAAACTGCTCAACATCACTAGCCATCAGGAAAATGCAAATCAAAGCCACAATGAGATATCACCTCACGCCTGTCAGAATGGTTATTATCTAAAAGACAAAGCAACAAATGCTGGTGAGGATGCGGAGAAAGCAGAATTTTTATACACTGTTGATGGCAGTGTAAATTAGTGCCACATACTGTAGAAAACAGTATGAAAATTTCTCTTTTTTTAAGATTTATTTATTTATTTGAAATTCAGAATTAGAGAGAGAGATAGATATTCCATCTAATGGTTCACTCTCTAGATGGCCACAATGGCCATAGCTGGACCAGGCCAAAACCAGGAGCCAGGAGCTTCTTCTGGAATTCCCACATGGATGGCAGGGGTCCAAACACTTGGGCCATCTGCTGCTGCTTTTCCCAGGGGATTAGTAGGGAGCCGGATCAGAAATCAGAAGTGGAGCAGCAGGGGCATGAACTGGCGCCCATTTGGGATGCTGGCATTGGAGGCTTAGCCTTCTATGTCACAGCACCGGCCCCTGAGTAGTACTCATTTTAAACACATATTGAGACTTCACACTTCACTCCATAATTATAAAATAGCATTGTGAATAAAATGTTCATGTTTTAAGTAAACAAAAATAAATACTAAAGATCTAATGCCAATCTAGCAGAAGACATGCAATCATTCTTTAGAGAAAATTAATTGAGAGGCATAATGAAGATCTTTATAAGGGAAAGATAAAATACGCGTGGATTGGATCACTTAATACTATAAAGATACTATATAATGATCTCAATTTTCCCCAAATTGACCAATACGTTTAAATCCCAATAAGAATCCACAAAGGATTTTGCTGGACGTGTGTTTAGGTATTAATACACTTATTCTAAATATATGTGCAAATGCGAAGGGCCACAAATATCCAAGACTAAGACTTTCTTTACCAGATGTGAAAACTTATTACAGTGTTACTGTAATTAAGGTACTATGATATGGGCGTAGAACACATAAGTAAACCAATAAGGCATGCTACAGCACACCAAAATGGTCTCTCACATATACGATGCTTGGTTTTATAACAAAATGCACTATAAAGCCATAGATAAAGGAAGGTGCTTTTCAGTAAATGTACTGGGTCAATGGGGTATCCATATTGGGGACAAATGTTAAACTAGAACCCTGTTTCCTATCAACACTAGGTTCATTTTAGACCTAAAATGAGTGGCAAGCATATAAGCCTTTTCAAATAATATAGAATTTTTGATAACTTTGGAGTAGGGATAAAATACTTGCAAAACAGAGAACCTATTAAATAAAGACTTGTATCCAAAATGTAGTAAAAAAAAATCCTACATATCAATAAGTGACAGATAGCCCAATAGGAAAATTATGAATACCTGGAGTCATTTCACAAAAGAGAAAATTTACTTAATAAACATGAAATTATACTCACCTATATATCTAAAATTTTAAAGTGTGGCAAATGGCAAATATAGGAGAGGGTATGAGTCAACAATAACTTCCATACATTACTTGGGAATGCAAACTGGTATTTGAAAGGCAGAGTTACAGAAAGGCAGAGGCAGAGCCAGAGAGAACGAAATCTTCCATCTGTTGGTTCACTCACTAAATGATCATAATAGCTGGAGCTGGGCCAATCAGAAGCCAGGAGCCAGGAACCAGGAGCTTCTTCCGGGTCTCCCTTGCAATGCAGGGGCCCAAGGACTTAGGCCATCTTCTACTGCTTTCCCAGGCCATAGCAAGAGCTGGATTGGAAGAGCAGCTGGAACTCGAATCGGCACCCAGATGGGATGCCAGCACTGCAAGCGATGGGTTTACCGGCTACGTCACAGCGCCAGCCCCACAAGCATTTTTGACAAACAATTTGGCATTATCAGTGAAATTCAAAGATATAGTATGACTCAATAAATATATCCTGGGTAATAAATACAACAGAAATGTATGTACATGCACACCAATAATATGTGCTGTTACAGATTCAACAGGACTTTGCTTTTCAACTCATGCAGACTTTAAAAGTTTGGAACATTGTGATAAGGTTAAGAATTGTTGGATTAAGGGAGGAAACAGCTTCATTATCAGGTCTGAGAGGTGGGCCTCGTGACAGATCTTTAGGTCACAGGGGGGTTGCCCTGAGCACGTAGTTCTTGTGGGAGGGTGGGTTATTTAAGTAGAATTTGGCTTAGCTTCTCTACTGCTTCCTGGCTCGCCATGTGTTCCTATGCTCTACACCAGCTCTGCCATTACCAACCTCTTCCAGATACCACATGTCAAGCTAATGTGGCTACTCAATCTTGAACTGTGAACCTCCAAAATAAACCTTTTCCTTCTCATGAAATGTCTTGCAGACATTTTAGTTAAAGTAATGAGAAATTGACAAATACAGAGGCTTTATTCATAATAGACACAATGTAAATTTCCTACAATATAATGATAAATCTTTTATGTATTTATATAATAAGCTGCAGCAATGAAAGAAAGATATTCTGATACATTAAACAACATGGATAAATGCTACATAATCTTGCACAACAGAGGTCAGGCACACACAAAAATGGACTATTGCAGTCATATAAGTGTCAAAAAAGACAAAATTTAACTGTAGTGCTTATGGATACACACTTCAGTAGTAAAAGTATAAAGAAATGTAAGAAAATGATTACCGCAAAATTCACATTATAATTATCTTTTAACAGGGCAGAGGGGTGTGTGATTTAAAGGGACACAGGTACAGGACTCTTCCTGTGTGCTGACACTGTTTCATGTCTTATCCTGAGTGATGGTTACAAATGTGTATTCACCTCATGATTTATGTACCTTTCTGTATGATACATTTCACAGTTTTAAAAAGCTTTGAAAATAAAAAATGAAGACTGATGTCAAGTCTTTCAGCTAGCCACTCCCTTGCTGATAAACACATTTTCACATATACCCATCCTAGACGTTTTCCTTGGGCCCCAAGGATAAAGCATCCCCTTTCCTTTCTCTGAAGTCTTTCATCACCAGCTATTTTCTCTTTCTTTCTTTCTTTCTTTCTTTCTTTCTTTCTTTCTTTCTTTCTTTCTTTCTTTCTTTCTTTCTTTCTTTCTTTCTTTCTTTTTGACAGGCAGAGTGGACAGTGAGAGAGAGAGACAGAGAGAAAGGTCTTCCTTTGCCGTTGGTTCACCCTCCAATGGCCACCGCGGCCAGCACGCTGCGGCCGACACACTGCGCTGATCCGATGGCAGGGGCCAGGTACTTATCCTGGTCTCCCATGGGGTGCAGGGCCCAAGCACTTGAGCCATCCTCCACTGCACTCCCTGGCCACAGCAGAGAGCTGGCCTGGAAGAGGGACAACCGGGACAGAATCCGGCGCCCTGACAGAGACTAGAACCTGGTGTGCCGGCGCCGCAAGGCAGAGGATTAGCCTAGTGAGCCGCGGCGCCGGCCCCTTCCTACTTTCACTACTACTACCACTAAGAAGAAATATCTTGTAACTAAGCATGATATAAAGGTTTTTCTATGCCATCCATGACGTTCTAAGAATCTACACATAGTCATTCATACAAACCCATACCCATACAATAGATACTATTTTTTTTTTGACAGGCAGAGTGGAGAGTGAGAGAGAGAGAGACAGAGAGAAAGGTCTTCCTTTACTGTTGGTTCACCCTCCAATGGCCGCTGCAGGCAGAGGATTAGCCTTTTGAACCGTGGCGCCAGCCACAATAGATACTATTCTTATAGTACTCATCTTACAGATACAAAATGGAGCTAACTAGGGTGGCCAAGAGTAGCAGAGGTGGAATTTGAACTTAGGCAGTCTAGATCCACAGTCTTTTCTCTAAGTTCTACCTCTTACCTACTATTGAGATGTGCCATCGGAACCCCCCCCACCCCGTATTTATTCTTTAACTGTGGGTGTTTGCTAGAGTTAATCTTCAACCTGAGTAGGGAGGCAGAGGGAGCAGAAGAGCCACCTGGTGGTTCTTGTTAACCACCGGCAAGATGTAAGTTTGGCTTCTCTTGCTCTGAACATAAACACACCCCCTGCCTGGACCAGATTCAAGAACAGTTCAGGGAGCCAAGACTGACCTAGGTTGACCTACAGCTCATTATACACTCATTGTAATACATTAGCATGCTAAAACATGCAGCCACCGTGACAGCAAATATCAGACCATATAAAGGAGTGAATAGGGGCTATATCTAAATTATGGGAAGATTCCAGAAGAAACTATGGATATAAAGCCATGGATATTCCTCCCCTTTTATTAAACAACCCATATAATTTTAAATTCAATTGAGAGATGGGGGTCACTCACCTCCCAGTGGGTCTACACTGGGGTGTAGGTGCAGTGGAGTGGCTGTTTTTGCTTTCTCAATAAAATGCTTGCTACCTGCTCTTCTCTTGTTTGCTCCTCTATTCTTTCTTGAGGTGAAGTTAAGAACCTGGGTATTGGGATAGCACAGTGAGTGAAGCCTCTTCCTGAAACACTGGCATTCCATGTGGGCATATTGGTTCCTATCCTGGCTTCTCCACTTCTGATCCAGCTCCCTGATAAGAAAACAGTGGAAGGCCCCTGTCACCCATGTGGGAGACTCAGATGGAGTTTCAGCTTCCTGCCTTTGGCCTGACCTAGCCTTGGACATTGTGGTCATTTGGGGCTATTAGTAGGAAAGCTGGATGGTAAACAGAGCAGCCAGGACTCAAACCAGTGCTCATACGGGAGGCCAGTATTGCAGGCTGCAACTTAATCACAATACCAGCCCTTCTACTTCAGTTTGCTCACTCTGCAAATTCTCCTTGGAAAATCTCATTCACTTTCATGAGTTAAAAGGCAATCTAAATGCCAATGACTCCTACATCTATGATCAGCTTCATGGGCACGTGACCATTCTTAGAGAGGGACGCTGCACCTAATTGATGCTCTGAAATTCTTAATGATTTTTGTGCAAGTGGTCCCATGTTTTAATTTTGCAATGGGATCTGAAAACTTTGTACTAGTTCTGTTGGAGCTTCTGACGTATATACAGCTGCCCAATGGCTATCTCCACGTCTTTTCGTCCAAATGTGCATTCAAATGATTTCCATCCAAACCTTCCTAATATGCTCCTATCTTTAGTTGATGATGGCATCCACTCACCCTAACCCAGAAACCTGGGAAGCATCCCTTACTCCTCCCTCTCATTCCTCTACCTTCAGGCCTGTTGCTATACTTTAGATGTGGTCTGTCCTCTCCAAAACTCATGTTGAAATCTGGTCCTCAGTGTAACAGTGTTGAAGAGGTGGTGGGGCCTTTAAGAGGTGTTTGGGTTGTGAGGCTGTGCCCTCATGACAGGAGCAATGCTGCTCCTATGGGACTGCATTAATTCTCCATCACTCTCATAGGACTGGGTTAGTTACTGGGAGAGTAGGTTATCATAAGGTTTTTCCTCTTCTGCACCTGTGCTTTTCCACTATGTTATGATGCAGCACTCAGCCCTTGCAGTCTCCTGACTTCAAGCCTCCAGAACTGTGAGCTAAATAAACATCTTGCTGTGGTTGGCGCTGTGGTGCGATAAGTGAAGACTTTGCCTATAGTGTCTGCATCCCATATGGGCGCCAGTTCGAGTCTTGGCTACTCCTCTACCAATTCAGCTCCCTGCTAATGGCCTGGGAGGGCAGTGAAAGATTAATCAAGTCCTTGGGCCCCTGCACCCATATAGGAGACCCAGAAGAAGCTCCTGGCTCCTGGCTCTAGATCGGCACAGGACTGGCCATCACAGCTATCTGGTGAGTGAACCAGCAGATGGAAGCCCTCTCTCTCTCTCTCTCCTTCTCTCTCTGTAACTTTTCTTCTCAAATAAACAAATCAATCTTAAAAAATAAAATAAACATTTTGCCTTTATAAATTACCCAGTCTCAGTTATCCTGCTATAGTAATAAATGGACTAAGACATCGCCAATTCCTGATACCTTAACTTTCTTCCTTTTGTTTTGAATTATCTTAACCTCTCTCTTAGTACAACTGCTGCCCTAGTTCTGGTCCTTACTCTCTTGTCTGAAATGTGGCAATGGTCCTCTTTGGTCGTCCTGTTTCTAGGTTTACCCCAATCCAACTCATCCTTCACAATGCTGCCAAGCAGGGCTACCACATTACAAAACGCCAGGTAACATCATTCACACTGCAGTGCGTTGGCCCTTCTAACAAGACACTTTTCTTACATGAAAATATGGTCATGTTGACACTGTAGTTAAAACTCTTCCATGTAGTCCATCAACTGCAGGATAAATTCCAAGCTCCTCAGCTTTCCATTGCCATGATTGAGGCCCCTACCATCTCTCCTGTCTTTCTCTTCCTGTTCTGTCAAAACAGACCTCCACTGACAAATTCCTGTTCATACCCTGCTTTTCTGTCTACCTGGAATGTTCTCTCTCTGGCCTCCACTTCCTACTCATTAATCCCTTTCACCTAGGTAGTTGCCATTTCTGCTTCAAACCTCAGTCTCTATGGTCTTTAGGAAGCTTTCTCTGAACCTTAACCATCATCCCCAGGGTGGCCTCTGTTCGAAGTCTCCTACAACACTTATGACACTTCATGATCATTATCTGCTTGTATGTCTGTCTCCCTCTCTCAGCACGAGTCAGGTAAGGGCAGATACTTAGTGTCTTCAGCACCTAAGGAGTACCTGCCCAGGCTGAATGGACCCCAAGAAAAGATGGAATCCATCCTGACCTCAGGATAAGAAATGGTCTTTTAGAAATCCTTTTAGGGCTGTTTCTAAAGGCAAAGATTCTGTTTAACAAGTATCTTCTGTTGTTAAGAAGAGAATGATAAGTATATACAAGGCTTATATGAGGTTGGTAACAGGGTTTCATGGATATTGAGAGTTGAACTATTGAAATACTTCCATGCTAGCCATCCCACTAGAGTAACTTGTCACTTATTCAAGCTCTACAAATGCCTCCACCACAATTCTGTGCCCTCCCCTGAGATTCTGCCAGACATTTCCAAAACCAACCCAAATAGGAGCTTCTAGAACCTTGCTCTGGAAATAATGTCTCTTTGGATTGGTTAGTGCACTGCTAGATGGCTTTTTAACTATTTTGAAAATCATCTCTGAATCTACTCCTTCCCAATTGCACAGCACTTCTTTCAACAATGTTTTCAGCTTGTCTTTATGTTTCAGGGTCCTGGGAACCCTGATTTCTCAGCTTAGAACCTGAGCTGAGGCCGGCGCTGCGGCTCACTAGGCTAATCCTCCACCTGTGGCACCGGCACACCGGGTTCTAGTCCCAGTCGGGGCGCCAGATTCTGTCCCGGTTGCCCCTCTTCCAGGCCAGCTCTCTGCTGTGGCCTGGGAGTGCAGTGGAGGATAGCCCAAGTACTTGGGCCCTGTCCTGCACCCCATGGGAGCCCAGGATAAGCACCTGGCTCCTGCCTTCGGATCGGTGCAGCGCGCCGGCCGCAGCGGCCATTTAGGGGGTGAACCAGCGGAAGGAAGTCCTTTCTCTCTGTCTCTTTCTCACTGTCCACTCTGTCTGTAAAAAAAAAAAAAAAAAGAAAAGAAAAGAAAAGAAACTGAGCTGAACACTGAAGAGAATAAAGCATAGTTAAAGGAGAATATTCAGCATCATCATGATTGATATTTTTTAAACTTTTCCTCCCCCTACACACACACACATGCACGTGCGCGCATACACACATCTTTTTTAAAAAAGATTTATTTATTTATTTGAAAGAGAGAGAGAGAGAGAGAGAGAGAGAGAGAGAGAGATTTTCCATCTGCTGGTTCAAATGGCCACAACTGATGCCAGGAACTTCTTCCAGGTCTCTCACAAGGATGGCAGGAGTTCCAGGCACTCAGACCATCTTCTGCTGTTTTCCCCAGGCTGTTAGCAGACAGTTAACTGTCAGAAGTGGAATAGTTGAAACTGGCAGCGTGGCAGGCGGTGGCTTTACCTATTGTGCCACAATGCCAGCCCCACATCTTTTTTTTAAGTAACATTTTTATGTACCTGGTCAGGTGATATAAAATTAAATTGATGTCTCAATTACTTGCTCTTTATCTTTATAGTAAAATGAATGAATGAACAAAACAAGGAGCCAAGAGGTTTGGAGCAAGCTCACAGGAGATTCTTCTTTTCTTTAAATGATTTTTTTTAATGAGAGAGAGAAAGAGAGAGAGAGAAAAAATCTTCTATTTCCTGGTTTAGTCCCCAATTGCCCACATCAGCCAGGGCTTCCCAAGGTGAGTGGCAGGGGCCAAAACACTTGAGCCATCATCTGCTGCCTCTCAAGATGCATTAACAAGAAGCAATGTCAGAAGCAGAGTAGCTGGGAGGTAAAAAGGCACTGCAACATGGGATGCAGGCATCACAATCAGCAACTTAAATGTACCATACTCACACCTGCAGGAAGATTATGATGATGCATTGAGGTTTCATCTGAACTCATCATGGGGGTGGAACGGAGTTAAGGCAAAGAAAGGGTTAACTGTACAGCTTCCTCAGACAAACAAGTGAACTAGGACAACCAGTTTTTTTCTAGTCCTTTCTTGGTCACACAGCACATTGGTAGCATTAGAGCCTGGGTGAAGCCTTTGCTATTAGGTCCAGCAGCCTCAAGAACTTCAGTGAAGGACCCCATTGCAGTCGCCAGTGTGGAAGGAATGCAGAGAACAACAGATTTCACCTTTGAATGGACCATCATGGCCTGTGAGAGGAGCAAAGAGATCTTTGTCACCACAGTCTGATGAACCAGGGCCCTCCTCTTTTATTTTCTGGATGGCCTCACCTCAGAACACTAATATAATAGAAGGGAAGTGAAAAGATCCCACACAGCAATTAATATTGGACTTCTGGCCAGCATTCCTGAGTGGAAGCTCATAGAGAATTTGCTTATTTTTCTAATGCAATATACATGGTTTCTAGTGCAACTTAGAAAAAATGGATATACATAGCAGTCCATTTCCAATAATTGATAAGCCTAATACATGGAGTTAAAAGCTAACCTTGTTTTAGCTGCTAAATGTACTGACTCTGAAGCTGCCCTAAGTTGTGCAATAAAACTTCAAATTCAGCACCTCAAAATCATTAAAAACATCGCTTTCATAATTATGCCAATCCTAACAAAGCTTATGCATTCCACATCTGTGCCAACACTGGCATTTACATAAAACAAACCACAACCGTACCTCACTATAAAGTATGATTTTCTCTGTTTACAAATCAGAGAATCAATTTTCTTTTCTTTTCTTTTTTTCTTTTTCTTTTTTTGACAGGCAGAGTGGACAGTGAGAGAGACAGAGACAGAGAGAAAGGTCTTCCTTTTTTTTTGTCGTTGGTTCACCCTCCAATGGCTGCCGCGGCCGGCGCGCTGCGGCCAGCGAATCACGCTAATCCGAAACCAGGAGCCAGGTACTTCTCCTGGTCTCCCGTGGGGTGCAGGGCCCAAGCACTTGGGTCATCCTCCACTGCACTCCCTGGCCACAGCAGAGAGCTGGCCTGGAAGAGGGACAACCAGGACAGAATCTGGCGCCCTGACCGGGACTAGAACCTGGTGTGCCGGTGCCACAAGGCAGAGGATTAGCCTATTGAGCCGCAGCACCGGCCTCAATTTTCTTTTAAGGAAGCACTTAAACCATGGAATACATTTCATCTTTCATTAAAGTTTTTATTTGAGATAATTATATATTCAGATAGAGATGTAAGAAAAATAAAAAGAGACCTCACGCAGCATCAGTTTCCCCCAGTAGAAAGGGCAAAATGAAAGATATTGACTTTGATACAAGAGACTGATCCCTTTCAGACTTCTCCAGTATTACTTGTATTCATTCTCTCTCTCTCTCTCTCTCTCTCTCTCTCTCTCTCTCTCTCTCTTCTCTCTCTTTAGTTCCATATGATTTAATACATGCCAAGGTAGGTGGATTTAGTGCCACAGTCAAGATATAGAATAGGTACATCTGACAGGATCTCTCATTTTGCCCTTTTACATCAAACTCACCTTCCTTCCTGAACCAAAACCCTGAGCCTGACAATCACCAAACTGTTCTCAATGTCAATGATTCTGTCATTTCAAAATTTTTATATAAAATGAAGACAGGCAGTAAATAATCTTTTGGGATCAATTTTTTTCACTTAGCATAATTACTTGGAGTTCTTTCTTTTTCTATTAATATATTTGTTTTCCAGTTTGTGTTTGTTCCTTTTTTTATAACTCCTATTTCTTTGCTGAGATTTTCTATTCTCTCATTTATTTCTAACATATTAATAATTGCCCCTTGAGGCATTTCTATGATGGTTGCTTTAAAACTGACAGATAATTCCAACATATGATTCATCTCCATATTGGTGTCATTTGATTGTCTTTTCTCATTCAAGTTATTTTCCTGGTTTTTGGTATGACAGGTGACTTTTTAATACATTCTGAAAAACATACTAGGAAGTGCTAGTCCTATGTAAATCCTCCATTTTAAACAAGATCCTTGTTCAGGTTTAGCATTGCAAGTCTTGGCCTACTCTTGTGTGTTGTGGTTCCTATGACAGTTTAATTTTCAGGACTTTTGCTGTTCTTTGATCTGCTTGGTTTACCTAGTGCCCTGGAAGTTCCCACAGGTCCCCGCTGATTCCACCTGTGGAGGCAGGAGGAGCTTCCCCAGCTAGATTCTGTGGTGCCTCTAGGTGGGATAAGGGAGTCTACTGGAAGGAGAAGGTTTCCTGCACTTGGCTTCTGTGCAGGATTCCACATCCCCTTTCCCAGGGCAAAGAAGCTTCCAGACTAGGTCACTTATTCTGGAGAGACCCCACTTGCAGGTGACTCTGTGGCTACCAAGCATCCCTTGGTAGTGAAGGGACTTTCAAGGCTCACGGAATGAAAGGTTTTCTTAAGAATGAAAGAGTGTATGTAGTTCCAGGATTTATAGCTGTACCTAGCAGGGAGAAGCAAGGAGAAAAGATTCTATGAGTGCCATCTTATCTGGACCAGAAAATCTCTTTTTTCTCTTTTGCATAGACAACTCTTTTGAGTTGTCTTGGTATTGAACTAATATCTTCACACTTTTAAATTGCATACAGCAGTTTTAAAAAGTGTTGTTCTTAGAGTGGGCATTGTGATGTGGTAAATTAAGCCACCACTTGGGATGCCTTCATCCCATATTGGAGTGTCAGTTTGAGTTCTGGCTTCACTGCTTCTAATTTAGCTCCCTGCTAATGTGTCTGGGAAGGCAGCAGAAAATGCCCCAAGTGCTAGGACTCCTGATACCCTCATGGGAGACCCAGATGGAGTTCTAGGCTCTTGGCTTAGGCATGGTCCAGATCTGACTCTTGGCATTTGAAAAGCAATTCAGTGGATAGAAGATTATCTCCTCCACTCATTGTCTCTCCCTCTCTTTGTCAGTCTTTCAAGTAAATAAATAAATAAATAAATTTTTAAAGTATTGTTCTTTCGTTACAATTAGCAAGCTTAATATCATCTCTAATTTCTATAGCCAATTGCACTTTTTTATCAACAAATCAATTGGAATAGTCACTGTTTTTTTATTCAATGTTGTCACTTAAAAAGCATTTTTTTGAAGTGTAGTGTAAATACAGAACAATGTTTGAAAATGACCACAAATGAACACAATAATGTAGTATTTTCTTTGATTAAAAACAATTTGGAGAACAATGTGAATATAATTAACACTATTGAACTGTAAAATTTACAATGGCTAAGAGGGTAAGTTTATGTGTTGTGTGTGTGTGTGTGTGTGTTTAATGACAATAAAAAAGAATCTTGGGAGAAAAAGTAACACAATTTTGGAAGATATCAACAATGCCTCCAGACTTATAGGGTGGCAGGAGTCACTGCAACAAATTTCCAGCGCATAGGTCCTATGTCTTCAGTATTTTGTCTTCCCCCAGAATTAGAAAAACAGTTCTTGATTTTCATTTTTTCAGCTAGAAATATATTTTTAAATGTGGGCCCCATTGCATGTTAAGTGTGGAACCGAAGCAGAGCTTCTCTAGTTGAAGTCAGGATAGGGTAGCATACCTGCCTTTTTCATTGGACTTCTCCCTACATCCTGTCATCAGGACTCTTGTGCAAATTAAGAGAAATAAAATAGGTGAAAGGTCTACATGGCAGATGTTCTTGAAAAGTTGTTGAATATGGAGATGAAATGAGAGGGTAATAGAGACAGGCTCATATTATAAACACATGCGGCTGACATCTCTAAAGAGGAAAACCACAGGAGGCATGTTGTCCTTTTTTTTTTTTTTTAATTCCCCTGATGGCGGAAAACAGAAAAGAAGTGGAACTTTATGTGCCAAGTATCACGGACAGTGATTTATAAACGTGATCTCCTTTAACTCCTTACAATTAATGCTGAGTTAAATTTTTCGCTCGACAGATGAGAAAACTGAAACTCAGAAAGGCTTGGCAAGTTGTCCACTGGTGCACAATAAAATAAACTTGTGGTGGACCTACAATCTGAATGCTGACCCTGTAGCCCAAAGCCAGGCCTATCATCCCACATTTACAACCTTGCTGCTTCTCATTCCTGTGCCTTGTTCCACAGCCTTCAATTTGACATCATCCCCCCTCCCTCTCCCATTCATATGATTCAATCTGCCCAACTCCCCACTGGCTCTGTATCCATAATCTGCTCCTCCCCCCATAGACTCCTATTTATTTTCCGTGAGATGCTGGAAGGCAAGATACATTTCCTTTTCTTCAATCATCTATTGTGTCTAACTTGACACCAGATGCAGAATTGTTATCCAGTAAGCGTTTGCTGAATGAATAAATCACTGTGTGAACAAATGACTCACTCTGGACACTGTTCTTCCTCTTCAGCCATTAATCTATGCTATTCAAAATTTTGGAGCCCTATTCTTGTGTCAGTTGTCCCCCACTATTATTTCCTTGATGTGTCTCATAAACTGAAGTCACTTTTTGATATTATAAATCAAATTAGCTTTGTTTAAGCAAGAATATTAGTGAAAGTACGGACTATAGATATATATTTTAATGCATACCAGGATGAATACACAACTATTGAAGTTAAAATTGCTCATCTGTTTACTCCTAAATTATCTTGTGTTCTTCCTTCAGTACACATATAAAGTCAGTAATCACCCAGTATCATTGATGCTGCTACATAAAGCCTGGATCTAGTGAGCACAGGAAGCTGGGAAGGGTGAATGGCAGCTTGCTATCTCTAAAGCAATTATCACTAGTGCACAAGTCAGTCAATGCTGACACTGTCCTAACTGAGGCAGGAGGGCCCCCAAACAGCAGAATTTCCTGTGGTACTACTTTATGAGTCTCTGGATTAAGATACTCCAGACTTGATCTCAGGATGTCCACATAGTACAAAGGGTCCAGCCCAAGTCATCCATGACTATTCTCCTGTTCAGATAGGATTGGATTCCAGCCCCAAGTCAAAAGTCCAAGCTTATGGTACACTGTGTGTAGTACTGATTATGAGGCAAGCTATATAAGCTACTGCTGATTCCTTTTTAAAAATTTTATTTATTTATTTGAAATGAAAAATTACCGTGAGAGGGAGAGACAGAGAGAAAGGTCTTTCATCTGCTGATTCACTCCCCAAATGGCTACAATGGCCGGAGCTGGGCCTATGAGAAGCCAGGAGCAAGGAGCTTCTTCCGGGTCTCCCATGGGGGTGCAGGGGCCCAAGGACTTGGGCCATCTTCTACTGCTTTCCCAGGCTATAGCAAAGAGCTGGATTGAAAGAGGAGCAGCCAGGATTCGAATCAGTGACCATATGGGATGCCGGCACTGTAGGCAGAGGATTGACCTACTGCACCACAGTGCTGGCCCTGGGAAATTTTTTAATTATTGTTTCCTTCTGGTATGTACATTACACCTATTGTAATTGTCCTAAATCTTGCCATTTTCGTTCTTTTTTCTCTTAGCTTTGCAATTCTGAAGGTTTCTATTGTCATACCTTTCTCTAAGAATATTATTGATTTCTGTAATTTATGTTTGATTCTTTCTTAGAGTTCCTATTCTCTCCTTTCATTGTGCACTATTATTATGGTGCTCAATTTTCCCAGTAAAATCCTTGGCATATCATTCATACTTGTGTTAAATTTCTAATCTGATAATTCCCAAATCTCTGCCATATTTGAGTCTGTCTGATTCTATCCTATGCACATGCCTTTTAGTGCTTCTCAGAATTGTTTATTGAAAACTGGATACAATGTATCAGGGAAATGTGACAGAGGTAAATATACCTTTAGTATGAGGTTTTATGCTTATCTGGCTAGGAGCTACGCTATATTTAATATTTTCTATAGAAGCAGATATCATAAACCTCAGTTTCCAATGGTGTTCTTGATTTTGTCTTTCTTGAAGTCTTTAGGTTTGCTTTAGAAACTCCTTTCTAAAACAAGCCAGTAATGTCTTTTAGCTACAGTTCACAGGTATTTTAAGAGCACTGTTGGAAACCTGAATATAACCCTACCATACAATCCAGCCATCCCACTCCTTGGAATTTACCCAAAGGAAATTAAGTTGGCAAATAAAAAAGCTGTCTGCACCTTAATATTTATTGCAGCTCAATTCACAATAGCCAAGACCTGGAATCAACCTAATGCCCATCAACAGTAGACTGGATAAAGAAATTATGGGACATTTACTCTACAGAATACTATATAGCAGTAAAACAATGAAATCCGGTCATTTGCAACAAAATGGAGGAATCTGGAACACATCATGCTGAGTGAAATAAGCCAGTCCCAAAGGGACAAATATCATATGTTCTCCCTGATCGGTGACAACTAGCTGAGCACCAAAAAGGAAACCTGTTGCAGTGAAATGGACACTATGAGAAATGGTGACTTGATCAGCCCTTGTCCTGACTGTTGAGGAACAACTTAATACTTTATCCCTTTTAGTGTTTGTTGTTGTTGTTGTTGTTCTACTTAATACTATTGGTTGAACTCTGTAATTAACACACAATTATTTTTAGGTGTTTAAATTTAACTGAAAAGTGATCTCTTGCCGCTCCCTTGCCCGCAAAGGAACATCTCTGTTAAATATAAGAGTGGGAATAAGAGAGGGAGGAGATGTACAATTTGGGACATGCTCAAGCTGACTTACCCCAAACGGTAGAGTTAGAAATGTGCCAGGGGATTCCAATTCAATCCCATCAAGGTGGCATGTACCAATGCCATCTCACTAGTCCAAGTGATCAATTTCTGTTCACAATTGACCATAATGATAGATAGGTCTAAGAGTCAAAGAGATCACATAAACAAGACTAGTGTCTGATAATACTAACTGATAGAATTAAAAAGGGAGAGAATGATCCAACATGGGAAGTGGGATACACAGCAGACTCATAGAATGGCAGATGTCCTAAACAGCACTGTGGCCTCAGAATCAGCCCTTAAGGCATTTGGATCTGGCTGAAGAGCCCATGAGAGTATTTTAGGCATGGAAAGCCAAGAAACTCTGGGGGAAAAAAAAAAAAACCTAAATGAAAGATCTCTGGGAGTGAGATCCCAATGGAAAGAACGGGCCATCAAAGAAGGAGATACCTTTCTCTGAAGGGAGGAGAGAACTTCCACTTTGACTATGATGTTGTCTAAATAAGATCGGAGTTGGTGAACTCAAAAGGCTTCCATAGCCTTGGCAACTCATGACAAGAGCCTCAGGTGATTACTGACGCCATCAACAAGAATGTCAATTTGTTAAGTCAACAACAGGAGTCACTGTACACTTACTCCTCATGTAGGATCGCTGTCCTTAATGTGTTGTACAATGTGAATTGATGCTATAACTAGTACTCAAACAGTACTTTACACTTTGTGTTTCTGTGTGGGTTCAAACTGTTGAAATCTTTACTTAGTGTATACTAAATCAATCTTCTGTATATAAAGATAATTGAAAATGAATCTTGATGTGAATGGAATGTGAGAGGGAGTGGGAGAGGGGAGGGTTGCGGGTGGGAGGGAAGTTATGGGGAGAAAAAGCCATTGTAATCCATAAGCTGTACTTTGGAAATTTATATTTACTAAATAAAAGTTAAAAAAAAAGCACTGTTGGATGTTGTAGTTAGGTGTGGAGAGAAAGGAAATTAAGTATCCTATAATCCTAATAATAGGTGTCGTCTTTTATTGGGTCTGTGTTTTATTTTATTTGATAATCTCTCTTAAAGTTGATTATTGCTATTGAAAAAGTTGATTTATTATCATCTTTTTGATTTTTTTCCTTCTCTATATGTCTCACACATTTTCTTTTTTTATATTCACCTTGTTTATTTATTTGACATAAGTTTTTATTGGCCAGAATAAAATATATTAAATTTCTGGCTTTAGAATAACTTTTTTCATAAAGAAACCTTTTATTTAATGAATACATATTTCGTAAGTACAACTTTAGGAATATAGTGATTCTTCCCACCATACCTGCCCTCCCACCCACACTCCGACCCCACCTCCTCCTCCCTCTCCCATTCCCAGTCCCATTTTCCCTTAAGAAAAAAAAAAACTGTTCCTTTCTAGTCAAGACAAGAGCTGTCCAAGTCATTGCTTCTCAAAGTGTCAATTTCATTTCTACAGATTTCCTCTAGTTGCTCTATTAGTTATCACAGATCAGGGAGAACATATGGTATTTGTTCCTTTTGGACTGGCTTATTTCAGTAACTATGATGTTTTCCAGATTCATCCATTTTGTTGCAAATGAGCAGATTTCATTTTTTAACCACTGCTCACACATTTTCTGTGCCCCTGTTCCTCATTTAATTTCTTGTTTTGCATTAAGTTAATATTCCCAGTCTAACTGTTTGATTCCTTTAATTACTTTTTTTGATATTTTAGTTATATTATTACTAGTTTTTCTTTTTAAAATTTATTTATTTATTTGAAAGAAGAGTTATAGAGAAGCAGAGGCAGAGAGAGAGAGAAAGAGAGAGAGAGAACTGGTTTTTCTTTCTTTTCAAATGTATTTATTTATTTGAAAGAAGAGTTATAGAGAGGCAGAGGCGGAGAGAGTTAGATGTTCCATCTGCTGGTTCACTCCCTAAATGATCATAATAGCCGGAGCTGGGCCAATCCGAAGCCAGGAGACAGGAGCTTCTTCTGGGTCTCCCATATGGGTGCAGGGGCCCAAGGGCTTGGGCCATCTTCTATTGCTTTTCCAGGCCACAGCAGAGAGCTGGATTGAAAGAGAAGCAGCCAGGACTAGGCACCTAAATGGGATGCTGGCACTGCAGGCGGTGGCTTTACCCACTATGCCACAGTGCTGCCCCATGCTGATTCTTAATGGGGTGACTTGGAGCAAATTTTCTGAACTTCATTTTTCTCATCTGTGAGATGATTTTATATATATATATATATATACACACACACACACACACAGTGGTTATTAACTCTAGATGTACGCTATAATTATCTAGGGAGATATATATTTTTGTCAGAAATTCTGATTTAATTGGAGCAGTGAAGCCCAGGGACTGATTTTTTTTTTTCCAAGTTCTCCAACATGTAACTAAAGTTGAAAACTACTATGTTCATTGGAGAATTAAATGAAAGTGTATATAAAACACCTGCTATACAATAAATACACAAGAAATGTAAGCCATTATTAATATTCTTATCATTTTTGTTAGGCTTACTCATTGGTTACATTTCTAGTTTCCATTCTGACAACCTCTCCACAACCTGCCTTATTCTGTCAGGCCCACGCATCTCTGACCCCAAAGACATCAGCCAGCTGTTTGAAACATGTCTGCTGATGATGACTTTGAACATCACTTTGCCCCCTTAGTAGAATCTCTGTGAGAGCCCCTGCCACTGGGACAACATGTATTTTACACATTCTGGTTGAAGCCACCCGTGTCCAGCTTCGTGGATGATTGTGAATAAGTCCCCATGCCCCACTTCTCTGTGGAATCTGAGATGCAGCGGGTGGCCATGGAAATCACATGTGGCCTCTCTCCCCCTCCCTCTTATCCAGGGACATCAGGTTACAAGAGAACAAGCTGTTCTTCTGTCTTAGTAATGGGATGGGGGAAGGGGAAAAAGGCCAGCTGTATGCATATGAGTTGCATATGAGCTGCATATGAACCTCAGGTGAGTTTGTTGTTATAAAGGTTGTTTTGCTTTATTTTTTTTTCATACCATCAGCTACTGAAGCTGATTTTGAGACTAAGGACAGCTTGCAAACATAGATACTTGCTCACGGTTGCCTTAAAAGCAATAGCTAATATTTATTGAATGCCATGCATTTCAAGTATTTATATGTGGACAATCTTTGTTTAATCTCCAGAGCAACTCTTTGATATGGGGACTATTTTTGTCATCTTAATTTTTCACATAAAACTGAAAATCCCACAGAGGTGAAGTAACATGTCTCAAAGTAGTATGTGGAGGAGACCAAGATAGCTAGCTCCAGAGATCAACCAGATCTCTAGATTTAGTCCTAGAGCTACAAGAGAACTTTTTGTGCTATAAATCTTTTTGTGCTATAAAAGGGGGAAACTGAGAGTCCCCTGGAGAAAAGAACAGACTCCTAAACTGTGGCCATCATTTAAGATAATTATTTTGGGGCAAGCACTTTGGTGCAGTGGTTAAGATGCCAGTTGGGATGCCCATATCCCATACCAGCGTGCTTGAGTTTGAGTCCCAGTTCTGTTTGTGATTCTAGCTTCCTGCTAATGTTACCCTGTAAGGCAGCAGTGATGGCTCATGAACGTTGGCCATGCCACCCATGTAAGAGACCCAGATTGAGTTCTTTGCCCTTTGTTTTGTTCTGGCCCAGCTCCAACTGTTGTTAAAATGTGGGAGGAATGGACCCCTCTGTCTCTTTGTTTCTATCTGTGACTCTGTCTTCCAAATGAAAGACAAAATAAATAAATATATATATATTTTTAAAAAAGAAGATTCATTTAACAAATAGTTGTTCCCAGACCTTGCGCTAGGTCCTAGAACTATCCAACATTAAAAAAGACAAAAATCCTTGCCCTTCTGATGGTTATATGTAGAAGGTGAGGCAGATTGTACACGAATTAAGAAAAAAATGAAGAACTGGCATTAGAAGTTTGGGTAGCTCCAATTTTAAATAGATAGTCAAGGGGCCGGTGCTGTGGCATAATGGGTAAAGCCACAACCTGCAGTGTCAGCATCCCATATGGGTGCCGATTTGGGTCCCAGCTGTTCCACTTCCAATCCAGCTCTCTGCCATGGCCTGGGAAAGCAGTAGAGGATGGCCTAAGTCCTTGGGCCCCTGCACCCACGTGGGAGACCCAGAAGAAGCTCCCGACTCCTGGCTTCGAATCAGCCCAGCTCTGGCCATTGCAGCCACTTGGGGAGTGAACCAGCAGATGGAGTGCTCTCTCTCTGTCTCTTTGTCTCTCTGCCTCTGCCTCGCTGTAGCTCTGCCTTTCAAATAAATAAATCAGTCTTTTAAAAAAGATATTGCTAACGCTAACCGATGGAGTAAATAAAGGGGAGAGTGATCCAACATGGGAAGTGAGATACTCAGCAGACTCATAGAATGGCAGATGTCCTAAGTAGCACTCTGGCCTCAGAATCAGCCCTAAAGGCATTCGGATCTGGCTGAAAAGCCCATGAGAGTATTTCAGGCATGGAAAGCCAAGACACTCTGGCAAAAGATCTCTGCGAGTGAGATCCCAGTGGAAAGAACAGGTCATCAAAGAAGGAGGTACCTTTCTCTGAAGGGAGGAGAGAACCTCCACTTTGACTATGACCTTGTCTAAACAAGATAAGAGTCGGAGAACTCAGAGGGCTTCCATAGCCTTGGAAACTCATGACTAGAGCATGGGGAGATTACTGATGCCATAGACAGGAGTGTCAATTTGTAAAGTCAACAACAGGAGTCACTGTGCACTTACTCCTCATGTAGGATCTCTGTCCTTAATGTGCTGTGCATTGAGA
Source organism: Oryctolagus cuniculus (assembly GCF_964237555.1). Lineage (NCBI taxonomy): Eukaryota > Metazoa > Chordata > Mammalia > Lagomorpha > Leporidae > Oryctolagus > Oryctolagus cuniculus. The sequence goes on along the minus strand of NC_091453.1, from coordinate 35,231,900 downwards.
TTTAATGCTATAACGAGTACTCAAACAATATATTTCACTTTGTGTTTCTATGGGGGTGCAAACTGTTGAAATCCTTACTTAATGCATACTAAACTGATCCTCTGTAAAAAAAAAAAAAAAAGAAATTATCAATTCCCAACTTGACTCTCACTGGGATTAAACATGACAATAGGTCTGCTCTGATTTCATCATCATTTAAAAAAAAATCATCTATTATTTTTCACTTTATGTGTGGGAGCAAACTGTTGAAATCCATACTTAATGTATACTAAGCTGATCTTCTGTATATTAAGATAATCGAAAATGAATCTTGATGTGAATGGAAGGGGAGAGGGAGTGGGAAAGGGGAGGGTTGTGGGTGGGAGGGACGGTATGGGGGGGAAGCCATTGTAATCCATAAGTCGTACTTTGGAAATTTATATTCATTAAATAAAAGTTTAAAAAAAAAGAAAAAAAAAGATATTAACAACTAATAATAAAATCAGTCATACAACATACCTAAGTTTATAAAAATAAATAAATAAATAGACAGGGAAGATCTCATTGAAGAGGAACATTTGGATTAATGTATGAAAGAAGTAAGGGAGTAAATTATTTAAGTATTTGGGGGAAGATTTGTCCAGACAGTGAGGACAGCTAGTGCAAAGCCCCTGTGGCAGGGTATTCCAAAAACCTGCCAAGAAGCCTTGTGGCTAGAACAGCGTGAGCATGGGGCAAAGTAACAGGACATGATGTTGTAGAGTGAATGAGAGAACAAATCCTACAGGGATTCGTAAGCCATTGTAAGGACTTTGGCTTTTACTCAGAGTGACATAGGAATTCATTGGAGGAGTTGGAACAGAAAGGTAACATTATCTGATTGGAACATTGGAAGTATCACTCTGGCTTCCATGGGGAAAACAGACTGTAGAGGGGCAGAGTGGAAGTATGAGGATGAGTAAGGAGATCATAGTGAGTGGATGGTGGCTTGGAACAAAGTGGTAGTGGTGAAAAGAATAAAAAAGTGGTTAAATTCTGAGTAAATTTTGAAGGTAGACCCCGTTGTGAGTGAAGAACAATTGGAAGGTATAAGCGAAAGAGAAGAGTTCAGAATGCCTAGATCAGAGTGTTCCATTATGTTCCCTTTTGCATCCAATAATTGCTTTGACCATGTAGCTCACCCACTCTTCCTGTCCAAGTTTCCATCCAATTCAGAGGACATTTATCAGTTTGGCTACATGCTCTGGGAAGCCTATTGTATAGGGAGCATAAGAAAGAGCTGAAGCCTGAAGAATCATTGAACCTCTGTTTCAAGTGAAGGTGAGGCAAGTTGGCCTGATGTGTCTTATTCCAATATGGATTACCTATTCTAGGATCATGAAAAAGGAGAAGGGAAGGGAAGGGAAGGGAAGGGAAGGGAAGGGAAGGGAAGGGAAGGGAAGGGAAGGGAAGGGAAGGGAAGGGGAAGGATATAGAGGAGGGAAGCGAGAAAAGAGAAGATTCTGAATTTGAAGCCATCTGTGCCTATTTGCTTGCTGGATAAGGCAACCATTATGGCCTGAATAGGCAACAGATGGCTTCCCTGGCCACTGCTTCATAAAGTCAACAGAGGCCACTGATGCAACCCCAGGCAAGAAGAAATCCACTCCACTTCCATTGCAAGTTGTCTTTAAGAAAGAATGCCCTCAGATCCCAAGGCAGATATTTGAAAGCTAGAAGAGAGAAAGTTCTTTGCTTTTCTATTTTGGGTGACAGATATACATTAAGACATTTGTTGACATGTGATAAGTGAAAGGTTTTGCTTTTTCCTACTCTTTTGTGTGTGTGGGTGTCCTTTCTACTCTGATTTACAGTTTCAAGATTCTTGAGAACAGCAGCTAATCCTAGTCATGCTTTCAATTAGATGCCTCTCACAACTACATTTCCAAGAAGCTATCAGGCAGATATCAGGAGTTTTCTTAGCAGATAAAAAAAAAGTGCAGGGGCCAAAGCCATGGCTCACTAGGCTAATCCTCTGCCTTGTGGCGCCGGCACACCGGGTTCTGGTCCCGGTCGGGGCGCCGGATTCTGTCCTGGTTGCCCCTCTTCCAGGCCAGCTCTCTGCTGTGGCCAGGGAGTGCAGTGGAGGATGGCCCAAGTACTTGGGCCCTGCACCCACATGGGAGACCAGGATAAGTACCTGGCTCCTGCCATCGGATCAGCGTGATGCGCCGGCCACAGCACGCTAGCAGAGGCGGCCATTGGAGGGTGAACCAACGGCAAAGGAAGACCTTTCTCTCTGTCTCTCTCTCACTGTCCACTCTGCCTGTCAAAAAAAAAAAAAAAAAGAAAGAAAAGAAAAAAAGAAAAAAAAAAAAAGAAAAGTGCAGGGACGTGATATTTTATCCGACAGGAAAGAGAGTATAGCAGGAAATAGGAAAATGTCAGAGTGCCAGCAGGGAGTTTGGACCATTTGTCTTCACAGTTATTCACTGTAACCTGCCCAGGACAGCATTGGTGTAGATGAAACAAAGAAGGCAATGCACACATCTCCAGAGTCTAGCAGTGACATATGGACCAACACTAAAGAAAGAGTTGAGATACATCTTCCTTCATTGCTAGCTGTTCCCACCCCAATGGTAGCACACAAAGGGTTAACTACCCACCTAGGAATAGTAGGCACATGCAAGGGACAGTTATCTGAATTCAAACCAGTTTTTTGTTATACTTGCCAAATAAAAAGCACCACCAATCCAAGACTATAGAGTATCCAGTATTCTAAGACACAAGCAACCAGGAAAGGAAATGACCCAAAAACATGAAAATGTTTTCACCCACAATTCCACTTAAATGGGCCTTTGAGCAATAACTTTTAAAAAAGGTTTATGTATGTATTTATTTATTTTAAAGAGTTACAGAGAGAGAGAACGAGACAGAGAGTGAGACATCTTTTATCTGCTGGTTCAACCCCAAAATGTCCACAATGACCAGGGCTGAGCCTGGCCAAAGCCAGGAGCCAGGAGCTTCATCTGCGTCTCCCACACAAGTCCAGGGGTCCAAGAACGTGGGCCATCTGCTGTTGCTTTCCCAGGTGCATCTAGCAGGGACCTGGATCAGAAGTGCAGCAGCTGGGACTCAAACCTGCTGTGCCACAGCGCCATTTTCCACTCCCTTTTTGTGAAGAAAACTAAGAACACTAGAATAAGTGAAGTCTGTGCTTAGAAGTCTGTAACTCATAAAGTAGTAACAGTCACAGCTTTTATTTATGGTAAGCTGCTCTGTATGGTAAGGTGGAGACTTTATACACATTTTATTCATTTAATGCTTGCAGAAAACTTACAAAATTGGCATTGGTGAAATACGCAGCTGAAAGATGAGGAAAGGGAAGCTACCAATGATTTTGTTTCATGTTGTACAACTAATCAATTGCTTATTTAGGATTTAAAGCTGGACCTGTTGTGGTTGTTCTATAACAATTGACATGCATGTCTTTAGAATTCACCATCCTTTGAAATTGGCTCCATCCTAACCTATTCAACTCTCCTTCATAAAAACACCCTGCACATACCAGGAGATAGGTGGGTATTAGTTAATACTGTAGTCTTTTTTTTCCCCTAAAAGTGTCACTTTTAATGGCTTTTTACCTATTTGTTGGTTTTTTAATTTAAAGATTTATTTTATTTATTTGAGAGGCCAAGTTACAGACAGAGAGAGGGAGAGATAGAGAGAGAGGTCTTCTATCCACTGGTTCACTCCCCAAATGGCTGCAACAGCCAGAGCTGAGCTGATCTGAAGCCAGGAGACAGGAGCTTCTTCTGGGTCTCCCATGTAGGTGCAGGGGCCCAAGCACTTGGGCCATCCTCTGCTGTTGGAACTGGATCGGAGGTGAATCTGAAGTGGAGCAGCTGGAACCCGTGCCCATATAGGATGCCAGCACTGCAGGCTGAGGCTTTAACCTGCTGCACCGCAGTATTAGCTTCAACACAATAGTCTTAACTAGAATTCTGAGAAGGCAGATGGACTAATGGGCAGTTAGGTGGGGTCTTGGTCAGAATGAGGAAATGGGAACTCTTTTTAAGAGGTGCAAAATGCATGCTTCTTTACAAAAACTGCAAGATAAAATTGCCAAATTCCACTCCTCGGAGTTTTCAATTTTGTCACAGGAATGGAAAGGAGGTGGTGGTCCCACCCTTCTGAGTTTTAGTTCATCATGAGAATAGAAAGGAGAAGTTACCAATCACACTCTTCCGATGGCTTCTTTGTTTTATCTTGAGCAAGCTAGACAGGCTTAGGATTTCTGCCTTTCAATGGGTTTTGTCCCCACCCTCTGACTGACGATTAGCTGCTGTTCTGTATTTTTTCCCCAAATTTGTACTTAAAAGACTAGACCATCACAGTTTCTCTGGTCTGCCTCCCTTGGAACCCTCTTCCTGGCTGCTGTAGCAGGGACTTTCTGACTTAAATAAATCTTGCTTAGGTCACTGCCTTGTCCACGTGGAAATTCTTCTTTCACATGAGACAAGAACTTAAGTTGCTTTTGTCATCACTGTTTTACAGAACCAGACTGTCTGGATTCAAAAGGCCTCTTCTGCCAGTTACCGATGTTGTGACCTCTTTCTCTCATTTGTAAAACGGAGTTGATAATGCCTACCTCATGGGTTGTTTGAGGAATTAAAGGAGATAATGCACATAAAGCTCTTACAGTGGTGTTTGGCATGTAGTAAGAATTCCTTAAGTGATACATATTTTTTAAGATTTATTTTATTTATTTGGAATGCACAGTGACACACACACACAGAGAAAGAGATCTTCCATCCTCTGGTAACTGCCCAAATGGCCATAATGGTCAGGACTGGGCCAGCCTGAAGCCAGGAGCCAGAAATTCCTCCTGGGTCTTTCATGTGGCTGTGGGGGAGGGATCCAGGCACTTGGACCATCTTCTGCTGCCTTCCCAGGCACATTAACAGGGCGCTGCATTAGAAGTGGAGCAGCCAGCGCTTTGAACTGGAGCTCCAATAAGCGATGCTGGTGTTGCAGGCAGTGGCTTAACCAACTGTGCCACAATGCCAACTCCAAGTATTCTTATTCCTATTTCCTTTCCTAGATATGTCACGTCTCATTTAGAAAACAGTTCCTTTCCTTTTCGTTCTACACAGATACTTCTCAGCCTGACTCAAGCCCTCCTTCCTCCAAAATTTCTCTTACCACCACAACTCTCCATTATATACGTTGACATAATATTCACTCATTCTGTGTTTGCAGTCCCAATCCCTAGCCTAAGCCCTGAACCTAGGAGGTGCTCATTAAATGCTTGTGAAGACACACAAACGTGTGAATAAAGGAGTCTTGTTGCTGGCTGTTTTTCCTATGTAAAGATTCCTCCCAGCTGCACCGGATCCACATGCCCAATTAGTCAATGCAAGCATTCCTGTCCTTTTATAGCTTAGCCTAACAATACTTGGATTTCAAGGGAGGATTTTTTTTTTTCCCAGGCAACTTGTTTATTTGTCACTCTGTGGCTGGTCACCAGGAAACAGAAGAGCCTAATTTGCCAACACTGTGCCTTCATGACTGGGTGCCTTAGCTATATAGTGGGAAAAGTCACTTTCCTCCTTTTTACTGATATAAAGACCACTGAGGGGTTCTGATTTCAGGTTTTGAAGCTTCTCTTCTTAGGTCACCTCAAGGACCATTTTCTCAAACCCATTGTTTACTCTACCTGGGTGATCTCATTCATTCACATAGTTAAGTCCCCACCTCCATGTATAAGACCCTCCTGCAAAGGTACTGGTCCATGTTTTACCACTGGCTCTCTGTCATCAATTGATGGGAATTTGTATTGTTAACACCTTTGGTTATGATGAAGAATTCCACTATAACACTCAGGCACATGTTTTTCTGTGGATCTGTGTGGTAACTCTAGGTTTAATAATTTAAGCAATTGTCAGAATGATTTTCAAAGTGGGTATGCCATTTTATATTATTAACAGCAGTATATGAGGGTTCCAATTCCTCCACATCCTTGTCAATACTTGTTATTATCTGAGTTTTTAAAAAAGATTTATTTATTTATTTATTTGAAAGAATTACAGAGAGAATGGGGGAGAGAGAAAGAAAGAGAGAGAGAGAGAGAGAGAATCTTCCACCTGCTGGTTCACTCCCAAAATGTTCACAATGGCTGGAGCTGGACTAATCTGAAGCCAGGAGCCAGGAGCTTCATCCTGGTCTCCCACCTGGGTGCAGGGGTCCAAGCACTTGGACCATCTTCCACTGCTTTTCCAGGTATGTGCATTAGCAGGGAGCTAGATCGGAAGTGGAGCAGCCAGGACTTGAACCAGCTTAACCCGCTGCACACAGCACCCACCCCTATTATCTGAATTTTTGACTGTGGCTATCCTAGTAGATGTGAGGTCATATTTCATTGTGGTTTAGATTTGTATTTTCTCTGACAACTAATAAGGTGGAACTTTTTTATGTGCTTATTGATCATTTGCATATCTTCCTTGCAGAAATGCCTATTCAAAATCCACTTCCTAATTTTAAAAATATTTATGTATTTCTTTATTTATGTGAAAGGTAGAGAGGGAGAAACAGAGAGAAAAAGAGAAAGAGGGTGCTCTGATATGCTGACTCATTTCCCAAATGTCTGCAAGGGCTAGGACTGGACAATGCCAAGGCCAGAAGCTGGGAACTCCATCCAGGTCTCCCACATGGGTGCGAGGGACACAATCACTGAATCTGTCACCTGTTGACTCCCAGAGTGTGCATTAGCAGGAGGCTGGAAATCAAGAACACAGTTGGGACCTGAACCCAGGAACTCCAATGTGGGATGCAGGCATCTCAACTGGTAATATTTACCAACTAGGCCAGAAACCTACCCCTGCCCTTTGTTAATTGCATTGTCTTTCTATTATTTGAGGTTAAGAGAGTGCTCCCATTCAGTGGCTCACTCTCCAAATGCTTATAATGGTGTAACAACTAGGCCTGACCCAGAACTGAAGCCAGGAACCAGAAAATCATTCCAGGTCTCTGATATGAGTGGCAGGAACACAATTACTTGAGCCATCAGCATTTGCTCTCATGGTCTGCAATAGCAGGAAGCTGGAATCTGGAGTAAGGGACTGAGCCTGGAATGGAACCAAGACACTCCGACATAGGAAATGGATGTCTTAATCACTAGGCTAAGTGCCTGTCCCACAGGATTTCTTTATGTACTCCTTATACAAGCTCTTTATCAGACATATAATATGAAAATTCTTTTACCATTCCATGGATTGTCTTCTCACTTTTTTCATGATACCACAAGAATAGAGCACCAAAATATATAAAGTAAAAACATAGCAGAAATGCAGGGAAAAATAGGGAACTCTATCATAAAAGTGGGAAATATCAATACTCCACATTCAATAATGGCTAAACAACTAAATAGACGATCAACAAACAAATATAAGACCTGAACACACTGTAAACCAACTAGACCCAACAAATATCTATACCACACCCCCCCCACCAACAACAGAACATGTATTATTCTCAATAATCGAGGGTAGAAGGAACCTAAATGTCAATTAGTTGATGAATGCATAAGCAAAATGTAGTATAAACATACATGGAATATTATTCAGCCTTAAAAAGAAATGAAGTACTGATACATGTTACATAGATACATGATACATGTTACATGATATATATTACATGATACATGATAGATATTGTAACCATTATGCCATGTGAAAGGAACTAGTCACAAATTACCACACACTGGGACCAGCGGTATGGTGTAGCAGGTAAAACCACCAACTATGGTATTGGCATCTCATATGGGTGCTGGTTTGATTCCCAGTTGTTCCATCTCTGATCCAGCTCCCTGCTAATGTGCTTGGGAAAGCAGCAGAAGATGGCTTGAGTGCTTGGGCCCCTGCATCCACGTGGGAGACCCGGATGAAGCTCCTGGCTCCTGGCTTCGGATAGGCCCAGCTCTGGCCATTGCAGCTATTTGGGGAGTGAATCAAGAGATGGAAGACCTCTCTCTCCCTTCTTCTCTCTTTCTCTCTCTCTGTAATTCTGCCTTTCAAATGAATAAATAAATCTTTAAAGAAAAAACAAAACAACCCCCCCCCCCCACATTATATGACTGCATTTGTAGGAATGTCCAGAGTGGGAAAATCTATAGATACTGAAATTATATTAGTTGTTTCCTAGGTCTTGATGGGGGAGTATTAGGGGAGGGTGATAGCTAAAAGTGTGGGAAGTTTCTTTTTTAGGTGATAAAAATGCTCTAAAATTGTGGTGATGGTTGTGCATATCTGTGAAAATATTAAAAATGGGTGAATTGCATAATATGTGAATTAAATCTCAGTAAAATTTAATAATGGTTAAAAAGCAACTTCTGTGTGTCCCACAAGTGCTTACACAGGAAAAGTCCGAAGACATAAAATAGCATGGACTCCAAAACTTCATTCCTGTCTACGTTCCCAGCTCCTGCCTACACTTTTCATGGTATTACTCTATAACTTTACCCTCATCTATACTGAAATTCTTTACATTCCATACTTCAGAGGAGCTTTCTCAAAATGTTATGCATTTCTACAAGCTACCACTACCACTTAGAATACCATTTCCTTACCTTTCTCTGGAAATTTCAAGTGTCATCTCAGATATTTGCAGCTCCAAGAAGCTTTCCCAATCAGACCTATGTAGAAATTATGTAAATTTCCATAACTTCCTTTGGCCGTCCTTGGTAATTAACAGTCTGTGGCGCAATCAAGTGTTGCCCCCTCTATATCACAAATAACTTGAGGGTAGCAACTACATTTTTTAATCTCTTTATCCTCAGCCCTAGCACAGTGCGTGTCTCATAAGAAATAGTCAATATTTGTTGAAGGAGTAAGTCAGCTGCATCTCTACCCTCACCTCTTATCTCAATATATTTGTATCACAGATCCTACCCTGCCACTTACCTTAGCTACCTCAGTCTCTTCCACACACACCATCTATTCTCCTTATTTTTTATTTTTAATTCATGCATAAAAATTATACAAACTTATCAGTCATTCTCTTTTTCCATTGATACTATCCCTCAGCCCATTGATATTCCCTTTCAATCATTTCATTCATTGCCACACTTCTTTTTTTAATTAAAAAAAATTTTTTTTTTATTTTTTTGACAGGCAGAGTGGACAGTGAGAGAGAGAGAGACAGAGAGAAAGGTCTTCCTTTGCCGTTGGTTCACCCTCCAATGGCCGCCGTGGTTGGCGCGCTGCGGCCGGCGCACCGCGCTGATCCGATGGCAGGAGCCAGGAGCCAGGTGCTTTTCCTGGTCTCCCATGGGGTGCAGGGCCCAAGCACCTGAGCCATCCTCCACTGCACTCCCTGGCCACAGCAGAGGGCTGGCCTGGAAGAGGGGCAACCGGGACAGAATCCGGAGCCCCTTAATTTAAAAATTTTTAACAATTTTCTATATTCACTTCATGTGTAGATATTACATAGATACATGTATACTATTTTCTCATAAACACAGGGATATTGATATCACAAAATGTGGGTTTCATGACAATGACCATAGTGTGAGAAAAGAAGGGTATATTGTCATGTAGATGGTATAATTCCCACGGGGATGTTGAATCTTTGAAGCCCCCATTAGTCATTTTTGGAACTACCCACCCCTTTCAGAACTCTGCAAGGCTACAAGAACTCTATGGAAGCCGCTTCAAAAGCTTCCCTGATGCCCAATTCAAAGGCCCCTTTTCAGAACCTTGTTTCCCTTTAGTCTACCCTGAATCTCCCTATACACATGCTTCCTGCGATTCTCTCCCTTCTTGTCTTCCATGGCAGAATCCTAGCCAGGTGATCCTTCTAGCGGTTAGGCCATGCTTTATTTGCTTTCTCCACTGCCATTTCTTTGGCCCCATATTGGCAATGCTTCATTCATTTGGCTTCATATTGGCAATGCTTCCCTAAGTCTGATCTTGGCCAATTGCATCTTCATCAACACTCTCCTCAAAATTTCCCTCACTCATCTTTTTTGTTCCTTTCCCTACCTTTTTCTCACTTTGTGTCTCAAATTCCAGATTTCTAATAGACATTCCCAAATAGGATACACACTTCCTCTTCATCCTGTGAATATTTCATCAACAAACTTGGAAGCATCCCCTCCTGATGAGCATTCCTGCTCAACTTTCTTTCTTCTTTCAATAGAATAAAAAACTTTGTAGTCTTTGACTTTCCTATTGCCTTTATTTCCTAGACAAACTGATCTCTGTATCCACTTTTCTCTTTCCTCTACATATCTTTTTTCTCCAGCCCCACCATAACCATCCTCTCCTTTACCCTCAACACCTCATGCTTGATCTTGTGCAACAGCCTTCCTGCTGTCCTCCCTACCTCCATCATTTTCTGCTCTGTCACCAGTTCCAGCTAAACAAAGGAGAAACAGAAATCATGTTCACCAAAAGTCATATGCATGAATGCTCATAGCAGCAGTATCTGCAATAGCTGCAAATTTGATTCAATCTAAATGTCTATCAATAGTAGAACAGACATATATTGTGGTGGAGCCACACAATGCATTGCTTATGAAAATGAAGGAACTACATTAACAGACATGAAATGACGAATCTCAAAAATAAAATGTTGATTGAAAGCAACAAGACATAAAGGAGTACATACTATATGATTACCTATATGATCAAAGTAGGATATTGGTTATCATTGATAGCAATAGTTTCTGAAAAGTGGCAGAGGAAGCCTTCTGGGAGAGTATGAGGGAAAATAAACTTCTGCTTGTTGATAGGTAGGTGTGTTCAGTTTGTGATAGTTAACTAAATTTATTGTCCATGTGCAGCTCTGTATATACATTAAAATTTAATAAAATATTACAAAATAATAAAATTTTGAGATCAGTTGTTCTGTTCTTAAAATTGTATATGTGGGGGCCAGCGCTGTGGTACGGTGGATTAAAGCCTTGGCCTGCAGTGCCAGCATCCCATATGGGCGCCGGTTTGAATCCTGGCTGCTCCACTTCTGATCCATTTCTCTGCTGTGGCCTAGGATAGCAGTAGAAGATGGCCCAGTCCTTGGGCCCCTGCACCTGCGTGGGAGACCCAGAGGAAGCTCCTGGCTCCTAGCTTCAGATCAGCTCAGCTCTGGCTGTTGCGGTCATTTGGGGAGTGAACCAGTGGATAGAAGACCTCTCTCTCTCTCTCTCTCTCTCTCTCTCTGGATCTACCTCGCTCTGTAACTCTGTCTTTCAAAGAAATAAAATAAATCTTAAAAAAAAGTATATGTGAAATACATGAAACCTGCACTCTTTATTTGAAAAAATAAGTAAATTTACTTTAAAAATTTGATTGTCTCACTAACCGAGCACCAAAAAGGAAACCTGTTGCAGTAAATGGACACTATGAGAAACAGTGACTTGATCAGCCCTTGTCCTGACTGTTGAGGAACAACTTAATACTTTATCCCTTTTAGTGTTTTTTTTTTGTTGTTGTTGTTGTTGTTGTTCTACTTAATACTATTGGTTGAACTCTGTAATTAACACAGAATTATTTTTAGGTGTTTAAATTTAACTGAAAAGTGATCTCTGTTAAATATAAGAGTGGGAATAAGAGAGGGAGGAGATGTACAATTTGGGACATGCTCAAGCTGACTTGCCCCAAATGGTAGAGTTAGGAATGTGCCAGGGGATTCCAATTCAATCCCATCAAGGTGGCATGTACCAATGCCATCTCACCAGTCCAAGTGATCAGTTTCAGTTCACAATTGATCATAATGATAGGTCTAAGAGTCAAAGGGATCACATTAACAAGACTAGTGTCTGATAATACTAACTGATAGAATTAAAAAGGGAGAGAATGATCCAACATGGGAAGTGGGATACACAGCAGACTCATAGAATGGCAGATGTCCTAAACAGCACTGTGGCCTCAGAATCAGCCCTTAAGGCATTTGGATCTGGCTGAAGAGCCCATGAGAGTATTTTAGGCATGGAAAGCCAAGAAACTCTGGGGAAAAAAAAAACCTAAATGAAAGATCTCCTTGAGTGAGATCCCAGTGGAAAGAACGGGCCATCAAAGAAGGAGGTACCTTTCTCTGAAGGGAGGAGAGAACTTCCACTTTGACTATGATGTTGTCTAAATAAGATCGGAGTTGGTGAACTCAAAAGGCTTCCAAACCCTTGGCAACTCATGGCAAGAGCCTCGGGTGATTACTGACGCCATCAACAAGAGTGTCAATTTGTTAAGTCAACAACAGGAGTCACTGTACACTTACTCCTCATGTAGGATCGCTGTCCTTAATGTGTTGTACAATGTGAATTGATGCTATTACTAGTACTCAAACAGTACTTCACACTTTGTGTATCTGTGGGTGCAAACTGTAGAAATCTTTGCTTAATATATGCTAAATTGATCTTCTGTATATAAAGAGAATTGAAAATGAATCTTAATGTGAATGGAAGGGGAGAGGGAGTGGGAGATGGGAGGGTAGGAGGGAAGTTATGGGGGGAAAAAGCCATTGTAATCCATAAGCTGTACTTTGGAAATTTATATTTACTAAATAAAAGTTTAAAAAAATTTGATTGTCTCATTATGAATTAGCTCTACTAGAATGAACATAGACCTTAGTTATCTGGCAAACCTGAATTAGAATCCTAATTCCTCTGTGACCTTAGCAAGGTTATTTCACAAGCCTCAGCTTTGTCATCTGTAAAATGGGATTAATAGCATGTACTTTGCTTTGTTTGTAAGGATTACACTGAGATTATTTACTTGTGTTCACAGCACAGGTTCGAGCATAAAAATTATTAGGGACCTGGTGAATGTTCACTGCTACAGTTGATGCTAGGCGTGGGAGGAAGGGAATCGTCTATAATACTATGATTAGGTGTCAGTCTTTTGGTTGGACTATTACTTTCAGCTGTGGCCCTTACAAAATTTACCAGCTTTTTTTTTTTTTTTTTTTGACAGGCAAAGTTGCCAGTTAGAAAGAGAGAAAAAGAGAAAGGTCTTCCTTTTCCCGTTGGTTCACTCTCCAAATGACGCCAGGAGCCAGGTGCTTCTTCCTGGTCTCCCATGCAGGTGCAGGGCCCAAGCACCTGGGCCATCCTCCACTGCACTCCTGGGTCACAGCAGAGAGCTGGCCTGGAAGAGGAGCAACTAGGACAGAACCGGTGCCCCGACGGGGACTAGAACCAGGGTTCCGGCACCGCAGGCAGAGGATTAGCCAAGTGAGCCGTGGCACTGGCAGTTTACCAGCTTTTAATCAGCTTTATGTGAAACTGTAAGATTAGTAGTATCTGCAGTTGTTTAACTGCCTTTCCTTCTTGGCTAAGACTCTTTTAAAGAAGTTTCCCTTGAAAGAATTCATTTGTTGGGGCCTCTTTTGTAGAGAAACATGTTAAGCCAGCACCTGTGACACTGGTATCCCATATGGGTGCCAGTTCGAGTTCCAGCTGCTCTACTTCCAAACCAGCTCTCTTTTATGGCCTAGGAAAGCAGTAGAAGATGGCCCAAGTCCTTGGATTCCTGCACCCACGTGGGAGACCCGGTAGAAGCTGCAGGCTCCTGGTTTTAGCCTGGCATAGCCCTGGCTGTTATGGCCTTTTGTGGGTGTAAATCAGTGGATCTAAGATCTCTCTCTCTCTCTTTCTCTGACTCTGCCTTTCAAATAAATAAAATATTTTTATTTAAAAATAGAATCTCTTTGTTATGGAGAACATAACACTCTGAGATTCCTTCAAAATTGTTCCTTGGAATGGATTGAATAGTGACCCCCACATCCACTTCAGTGTGTTGAAGTCATGCCCTCCTGTACTCATTTCTATCCTTACGGAGGTAACCAAGCCAAGTCAGTAGGTTGGACCCATGTTCAGTGTGACTGTTGTCCTTATAAATTTGGGCACAGAGATATGATGTGGATACATAGGGAGGAGGCCATAGGGACCCAAAGTTGGCCATTGACAAGCTAAGGGAAGAAGCCTGGAACAAACCTTTGCCTCAGAGCCCTCAAAAGGAATCTACATGTCAACACCCTGGTCAGTAAGTTTCTGTTATTTAAACCACATGGTTTATAGCTCTTTGTTAGAGCAGCCTTAAAATTCCAATACATCACTTTTGTCCTCGGTTGCCAAATGAAGTGGGGATTTTTCACCACAATGAGAACCTGGTAGGGACAGGCTCAGGAAAATCCAGAAAGTGTGGAAGTCTCCCATACTGGCTCTAAAAGTCTTTTCTTTTGACAGGCAGAGTGGACAGTGAGAGAAAGAGACAGAGAGAAAGGTCTTCCTTCTGCTGGTTCACCCCCGCAATGGCCACTGCGGCCAGTGCACCACACTGATCCGAAGGCAGGAGCCAAGTGCTTCTCCTGGTCTCCCATGGGGTGCAGGGCCCAAGCACTTCAGCCATCTTCCACTGCACTCCCTGGCCACAGCAGAGAGCTGGCCTGGAAGAGGAGCAACCGGGACAAAATCCGGCGCCCCGACTGGGACTAGAACCCGGTGTGCCGGTACCGCAGGTGGAGGATTATCCTATTGAGCCATGGCGCCAGCCTCTAAAAGTTTTTAACTATTAAGATAGTCCCCACTGAGCTTCTAGCAACTCACTGAACTTACCATTGAAGCATTCCTCCCATTTCTTTGCCCCAGTAGCTTCTGCTCCTGATAACGTGATTCTCTGTATTTGACATCTCCAGCTTTTAGGGTAGTAGTTTGTCCTATCAATGTTCTGATGGATCTAAGAAACATCATTTATTTTCAGTTTGTTCAATTTTTTCTTTCTATTTTAAAAGATTTTATGTATTTATTTGACAGACTGAGATACAGAGAGAGAGAGGGAGATACAGAGAGAGAGAGGGAGAGACAAAGAGAGAAGTCTTTCATCTGCTTGTTCACTCCCCAAATGGCCACAATAGCTGGAGCTGGGCTGATCTGAAGCCAGGAGCCAGAAGCTTCTTCCAGGTCTCCCATGCAGGTGCAGGGGCCCAAGGACCTGGGCCATCTTCCACTTCTTCCCCAGGCTATAGCAGAGAGCTGAATTAGAAGTGGAGCAGTCAAGACTCGAACCAGCGCACATATGGGATGCTGGAGTCGCAAGCAAAAGCTTAATCTACTATGCCACAGTGCTGGCCCCTCAACTTTTTTCTTATTGTGAGGGTAGGAGTGCCAAATTCTAAGCTCTTTTCATGTTATAGCTGAATCCAAAAGTCCTCCATTCAATCATTTTTTATATCACCTACTATTAAAACCTGTTGTCTGCCGGCACCGCGGCTCACTAGGCTAATCCTCCACCTTGCGGCGCCCGCACACCGGGTTCTAGTCCCGGTCAGGGCGCCGGATTCTGTCCCGGTTGCCCCTCTTCCAGGCCAGCTCTCTGCTGTGGCCCGGGAGTGTAGTGGAGGATGGCCCAAGTGCTTGGGCCCTGCACCCCATGGGAGACCAGGATGAGTACCTGGCTCCTGCCATCAGATCAGCGTGGTGTGCCAGCTGCAGCGCGCCGGCCGCAGTGGCCATTGGAGGGTGAACCAACGGCAAAGGAAGACCTTTCTCTCTGTCTCTCTCTCTCTCACTGTCCACTCTGCCTGTCAAAAAAATGAGATTTTCATACTTCTTCGATGTTAGCAAATTTGTATTATAAACTGAAGATTCTGTTATGGACCTCAGGTTCCTGTTGAAATCCTATGAGAAAGATTGATATTTTGTATCAGTAGGCACTGGAACTTGTTCAATTCAAGCCACAAATTCTAGCCCATTTTCTTTTTTTAAAGATTTATTTATTTGAAAGGCAGAGCTACAGAGAGGTGAGACAGAGACAGAGAGGTCTTCCATCTGCTGGTTCACTCTCCAAGTGGTTTCAATGGCCGGAGCTGCGCCTATCCAAAGCCAGGAGCCAGGAGCTTCTTCCGGGTCTCCTATGTGGGCGCAGAGGCCCAAGCACTTGGGCCATCTTCTACTGTTTTCCCAGGCCATAACAGAGAGCTGGATCTGAAGTGGAGCAGCCAGGACATGAACCAGTGCGCATATGGGATGCTGGCACTGCAGGCCCTGGCTTTACCTGTTACACCACAGCGCCAGCCCCCTAACCCACATTCTTGAGGCTGTACTTCCAATGTCAGTTCAGTTTTTAAAACCTTTACAGTGTAGGTTAGTTGTGCCTTGTTATGTGTGTCACCCAGTGGTCATTGTAGGACCTGGACAGAAATAAGTCCATTATCTCAACTCTCAAAACCTTTGTTATGCTAATGAGTATCAGACTCATGCATGCACAATTCTAGGTTGAGTCCAGGAATTCATAAGCATCTTTGTGAGGTTATCTCCCAATGCTCCTTCTTCTCTGGCCTCCCTAATACTTTCTGGTTTTTGTGGGTCTCCCCTTTTCTGTCTTCCAGCCAACAACTGCCCACTTCTGTAATTGTGCTGCATCCCATGCACAAATAGTAAGAAGATCAAGAAAGAGCAGAAGATAATCTGTAAAGTTTGGCCTGGAATTTTTTTTTTAACATTTATTTATTTGAAAGGCGGTGCAATAGAGAGCAAGAAAGAGGGAGAGATCTTCCATCTGCTGGTTCACTCTTCAAATTACTCCAATGGCTGGGGATGGGTCAAATTGAATCCAGGAGCCTGGAACTCCATCTTGTTCTCCCACATGAGTACGTGGGCCACCATTTGTTGCTTTCCCAAAGGATACTGTACAGAAACTGAATTGGAAGCAGACTAGCTAGGACTCGAACAGACCCTCTGTTATGGGATGCCAGTGTTGTAAGTGATGGCCTAATCTATTGTGTCACAGCACTGTTCCCCTGCCAAACTTTCTTAGAGCCACAGCTCTGTTGAACAAAATAGAAAATTGCTTTCTCTCCCTGCAGGCTTGCCTCTTGAAGTTTTCTATGCTTATCACTTTCATTGCAAGCTCCTTTCCAAATGAGAAACCAATTGAGGGCTGGGGCATGAAGGAATGGGGACAAAATAAAAACCAAAGAACCAGGGAATTTCTTTTACTCTCTGGGCTTTAGTTCTCCTTTTCTTTCCTCAATCCAGAACTTGACTATTTTTTTCTGTATTTCTGTCTGTACTACACTGCTCATTTCCAGATTTTGAGTTGCAATAGACTTAGGCCAGAAGATTCCAGAGGAACAAAAATGGTAAATTCATACCTAGTGTTATGGTTTGTATGAGGTTCTCCCCTCCTTCCCCCAAGGGTTCATATGCTAAAAGCTCCTCAGTGTGGTGGTGTTGAAGTGGTGGGGACCTTTAAGATGTGGAATGTATCGAAGGTGCTTAGGTCATGAGGGCATTGTCTTCAGAAGGGATTGATGGTGATCTAACAAAGTGAGTTCTCACAAGAGTGGGTTGTTATAAAAGAGTAAGCCTGACCTGTGAAGCTCTCTTGCTTCTTTGTAGCCATATGATCTCTCATTCTCACACATACTCCCATCATTGTCATACCCTCTGCAGTTAGGCTCTCACTAGAATCAAGCAGAAGCCAACACCATGCTTTTGAGTCCCCCAAACTACGAGCTAAATAAACCTCTTTTCTTCATATATTGGCCAGCCTCAGATATTTCGCTACAGGAGTGGAAAAAGGATGACTAATACATCTGGTTCTGCACTACTTTGAATTATGGTGTTCCTCCTCTATCCACCTACTTACACTTCTCAAATACTTGCACGTAAATACCTTCCACGGGTTATAGTCCTATTCAGTGGAAGGGAAAGGGTAGCGTATGTTTATTCACTCTTACCTGTAACCAACGCTCCTTTAGGTAATTTGATAAAACATAAATCAAATTATGTCACTCTCATACTCTCAACCCATCATACTTGGGATAAGATTAAGACACAACCTCTAAAATGTAGCGGCAATCAGTTGAATTCATTTTCTGGGATGTAATGTAGAAACAAACAGAAACTTCATGTATATCAATATCAACCACAATTCATAGAAAGAGTATCAACAAATAGGAACACTTGCTAATCATATGATACAACATCAGATTTCTGCAGAAGGGAGAAAAGATCCATCAGTATAACAGAACTAAGTGAAAGTCGCAGAAATAAAAGTTTTTCCAATGAGAAATAGGTGGCTGCTAGACAAGTGATCTAAAAGAATTCTAAGGAAAGTTGAACATCTTTTCATGTACTTATTTGACATTTTTATATTCTCTTTGGTGAAATTGTTCAAGTCTCTCCCCTTTTTTGAAAAGGTAGGTTGTTTGACTTATTGTGGAGTTTCAGAGTTCGTTATATGTTCTAGATGCACATTCTTTGTTGAACAAGTAATTTTGGAATATATTTTCCTAGTCTGTAGCTTATCTTTCCATACTTTTAATCATACTTTTCACAGTGAAAGTTTTTAATTTTGATGCATTGCAATTTATCTACCTTTTCTCTTACCAGTATTACTTTGTTACCAAGTATAGGAACTTTCCACCTCATCCCAATTCATCAATCTTACTACCTATGGTTCTTTCTTGATGTTCTACAGGGTTTATGATTCATTTGAATTAACTTTTGTATAAGGTTTATATAATATCCAATTGCTTTTCTATGGCTGTCCAGTTGCTCTTATTCTATTTGTTGAAATGAATATCATCTCTCCATTGAATAGCTTTTGCACATTTGTCAAAAATTAAACGGTCATATTTCCGTGGCTGTATTTCTGGACTACTTATTTTGTTCCTGTCTATTGGTGTGATACTTCCACACTGTCTTGATTACCATAGCATTAATTCCCTATTCTGTTCTCTTGGTCCGTTTATCCGTTTATTCCCCAGTATTATGCTGTTTTTTTTTTTTTTTAACAGGCAGAGTGGACAGTGAGAGAAAGAGACAGAGAGAAAGGTCTTCCTTTTTGCCGTTGGTCACCCTCCAATGGCTGCCGCGGCCGGCGCGCTGCGGCCGGCACACCGCGCTGATCCAAAGGCAGGAGCCGGGTGCTTCTCCTGGTCTCCCATGCGGGTGCAGGGCCCAAGCACTTGGGCCATCCATCCACTGCACTCCCTGGCCACAGCAGAGAGCTGGCCTGGAAGAGGGACAACCGGGACAGAATCTGGCGCCCCGACTGGGACTAGAACCCTGGGTGCCGGCACTGCAGGTGGAGGATTATCCTATTGAGCCGCGGTGCTGGCCACTATGCCGTTTTGATTACTGCAGTTTTATAGTAGCACTTAAAGTCGACTTAGTTTTAGTCCTCTGGCTTTGTTCTTCAGTATTTTGTCAGTTTTTCTGGTCATTTTGTTTTTCATATAAACGCTAGAATCAATTTGTTGATAGCTTTCTAGGATTTTTGTTGAGAGTATATTGAATTCATGGATCAAATTAGGAACAACTAACATCATAACCACATTCAGTTTTCCTATCCATTAGTTTATATTTTATTTGATTTCTTCCATCAAAGTCTTTTTGTTTTATTCACACAGACACTGCCCAGTTGTTCAATTCTACAATACAGAGAATCTATGGACTTTTAATTGCTTATAGTTCTAAGAATTTTATTGCCCATTCTTTGGGATCTGTAAGCAAAGAGAATTTTATTATCTCCTTCCCAATCCATATACCTTTCATTTTACTTACTTGTCTTATTGTATTAACTAAGACTTCCAGTATGTTGTTGAATAGGAGTGATTAGAGGAGCATCCTTGCCTTGTTCCCATGCTTGGGGAGAAAGCATGATATTAGCTATATGTTTTGTGCATATTTTTTCATGTTGAAGGAGCTCCCTCAGGTCCTAATTTGCTAAAAGTTTTTCTAACTAACTGGTGTTCAATTTTGTCAAATGCTTTTTCTGCATATGTTCATATGAGTTTTTTAATTTTTATCCTGCTGATGTGATAAATTAAATTCATTGATTTTTAATGTTTATTCATTTTTATTTGTTTGAAAGGCAGAGAGACAAACCGTAATGGCCAGAGCTGCACCGATCTGAAGTCAGGAGCAAGTAGCTTCTTCCAGGTCTCCCACGTGGGTGCAGGGGCCCAAGGGCTTGGGATATCTTCTACTGATTTCCCAGGCCATAGCAGAGAGCTGCATTGGAAGAGGAGCAGCTGGGACTAGAACCAGCACCCATATGGAATGTTAGCGCTGCAGACAGAGGATTAACCTACTGTACCACAGTGCCAGCACTCGGAAATTTTTTAATTATTGTCACTTTAAATATTTTCTCTATTCTCTCTCCTTCTGGCATGCAAATTACACATTACACCTATTGTAATTGTCCCAAATCTCATCATTTTCCTCCTTTTTTTTCTCTTTGCTTTGCAGTTTTGAAGGTTTTTATTGCCATACCTTTCTCTAAGAATATTATTGATTTCTGTAATTTATGTTTGATTCTTTCTTAGAGTTCCTATTCTCTCCTTTCATTGTGCACCATTATTATGGTGCTCAGTTTTCCCAGTAAAATCCTTGGCATATCATTCATTCTTGTGTTAAATTCCTAATCTGATAATTCCCAAATCTCTGCCATATTTTTGTCTGTCTGATTCTTTTCTATGTACATGCTTTTAGTGCTTCTCAGAATTGTTTATTGAAAACAGTATACAATGTATCAGGGAAATGTGACAGAGGTAAATAGACCTTTAATATGAGGTTTTATGTTTATCTGGCAAGGAGCTAGGCTAAATTTAATATTTTCTATAGAAGCAGATATCATGAACTTCAGTTTCCAATGGTGCTATTGATTTTGTATTTCTTGATGTCTTTAGGTTTGCTTTAGAAACTCCTTCCTAAAACAAGCCAGTAACGTCTTTTAGCTACAGTTCACAGTTATTTTAAGAGCACTGTTGGATGTGGTAGTTAGGTGTGGAGAGAAGGGAAATTAAGTATTCTATAATCCTAATATTAGGTGTCATCTTTTAATGGGTCTGTGTTTTTTATTTTATCTGATAATCTCTCTTAAAATTGATTATTACTATTGAAAAAGTTGATTTATCATCATCTTTTTTATTTTTTTATTCTCTACGTCTCACACATTTTCTGTGCCCCTGTTCCTGTTTTAACACCTTTTTTGCAGTAAGTGAATATACCCATTCTAACAGTTTGATTCCTTCAATTACCTCTTTGGATATTTTTTACTTATATTATTATAGGTTTTTCTTTTTTTCTTTTTTTTATTTTTTGACAGGCAGAGTGGACAGTGAGAGAGAGAGACAGAGAGAAAGGTCTTCCTTTTTGCCGTTGGTTCACCCTCCAATGGCTGCTGCGGCCGGCGCACCGCGCTGATCCGATGGCAGGAGCCAGGTGCTTCTCCTGGTCTCCCATGGGGTGCAGGGCCCAAGTACTTGGGCCATCCTCCACTGCACTCCCTGGCCACAGCAGAGAGCTGGCCTGGAAGAGGGGCAACTGGGACAGAATCCAGCGCCCCGACCGGGACTAGAACCCGGTGTGCCAGCGCCGCAAGGCGGAGGATTAGCCTAGTGAGCTTTGGCACCGGCCAGATTTTTCTTTTTAAAAAATTTATTTATTTATTTGAAAGAAGACTTACAGAGAGGCAGAGGCAGAGAGAGAGAGAGAGAGACAGGTGTTCTATTTGCTAGTTCACTCCCCAAATGGCTGTATTAGCCAGAGCTGGGCCAATCTGAAACCAGGAGCCATTATCTTCTGGGTCTCCTACGTGGGTGCAAGGGCTCAAGCACTTGGGCCATCTTTTACTGCTTTCCCAGGCCATAGCAGAGAGCTGGATCGGATGTGCAGCAGCCTAGCCTAGAATAGGTCAACAGATGACTTCTAATCAGAAGCAATGGAGACCAGAAAGCAATGGCATGACACCTTCAAATTGCTAGGTAAAAACAAAAAAACTGGGGCTGGCGCTGTGGTGCAGTAGGTTAAAGCCCTGGGCTGAAGCGCCGGCATCCCATATGGGCACCAGTTCTAGTCCCAGCTGCTCCTCTTCTGATCCAGCTCTCTGCTGTGGCCTGGGAAAGCAGTGGAAGATGGCCCAAGTCGTTGGGCCCCTGCACCTGTGTGGGAGACCTGGAAGAAGCTCCTGGCTCCTGGCTTTGGATCAGCGCTGCTCTGGCCGTTGCGGCCATCTGGGGAGTAAACCAGTGGATGGAAGACCTCTCTCTTTGTCTTTGCCTCTCTGTCTTTCAAAATAAATAAAATAAATCTTTAAAAAAAGAAAACAAAAAAACTGTCAACCAAGAATCTTACACCCAATAAAATCATATGATCAGAGTTGGCGAACTCAAAAGGCCTCCGTAGCCTTGGCAACTCATGACAAGAGCCTAGGGGGATTACTGATGCCATAAACAAGAGTGTCAATTTGTTAAGTCAACAACAGGAGTCACTGTGCACTTACTCCTCATGTAGGATCTCTGTCCTTAATGTGCTATACATTGTGATTTAATGCTATAACTAGTACTCAAACAGTATTTCACACTTTGTGTTTCTGTGTGGGTGCAAACTGTTGAAATCTTTGCTTAATACATGCTAAACTGATCTTCTGTATATAAAGAGAAACGAAAATGAATCTTGATGTGAATGGAATGCTCAACAAAAAAATGAGCACTGATAAATAAAATTTTTCAGGGGATAAAAGTAACACTATAGTCTATTTAAAATAAAATCACATAACACATATGTATTTAATTGTATTTTGGGCTTATAACACATGGAATGTTACCTGTTTGATAATAAAAGGACAAAGGATGCAAGAAGACAAGAAGCATTTTTGAAGTAGGAAAGTGACACAGATGGTAACTTTTTTTTTTACTTTTATTTAATGAATATAAATTTTCAAAGTACAGCTTATGGATTACAATGGCTTCCCCCCCCCCATAACTTCCCTCCCACCCGCAACCCTCCCCTTTCCCTCTCCCTCTCCCCTTTAATACATGAGAAAAATAAAAAATAGTCAATTAAGAAGGTTATTATGATAAATTGTATAAATATATACTTACTGTTATTTCAATTTCTTTTGTATCTAAGCATTTATATGAGGTAATAATTATAAGGTATTTTAACACATATAGGTGTTATAACAATAGCAGCATAAGGCTTGAGCAGATAGATCTATATAGGAATGAATGAAATTTCTAAATCATACTGGAATTAAGTTAGTATAAATCTGAAGTAGAGTCTACAGAGGTAAGAATTATATGGTAATCCCTAGAAAACCGATAACAGGGGCTGGCGTTGTGGTGTAAGAGGTTAAGCTGCCGCCTGTGATGCTGACATCCCACATGGGTGCCAATTCATGTCCCAGCATCTCCACTTTCGATCCAGCTCCCTGTTAATGTGCCTGGGAAAGCAGCAGAAGATGGCCCAAGTGCTTGGGCCTCTGCACTCATGTGGGAGACCTGGAAGAAGTTCCTGGCTCCTGGCTTCAGCCTGGCCCAGCCTTTACTGTTGCAGCTATTTGGGGGAGTAAACCAGATGGAAGACCTATCTCTCTCTGTGTCTCTCCCTCTCTCTCTCGTAACTCTGACTTTCAAATAAATAAGATAAATCTTAAAAAGAATACTTTTCTACTTTTTTTTTTGCTCTCTCCTAATCATGCATTATGGTTCTATCATTACGTTTGTACTGGCGATCTTAATTATATCCCAAATTATCTAAAATTTTATTCATTGTCCTACATTCTTTACCTTCTCTGTTCATATTACATAATCTTTATTAATTTATCTTTTTTAGGATCAAATTTATTGTTGATTCCATCTGAGAAATGTTTCATTTTCATTATTGTAACTTTCAACTCCAGAAATACTATTTGATTCTTTTATATAATTTCTGTTGCTTTATTGACTGTTCTATGTCATTAAATATTATCATCATATTATTCTTCTAATTTCTTAGGTATGATTTTCATAGTTCTTTGACCACATTTAGAATAGCTTCTTTGGACTTTTTTTCATTTAAGTTCCATATCTGGATATCCTCAAAAGCAGTTCTATTATATATTGTTTTCATATATTTTAGTCATACTTTCATTTCTCTGTATGTTTATTTTTGTTAAAATGGACAAATGGGGGAAATTGGATATCCTTCATTCATAGTGACAAATATATATAATGTGAGGTGTTAAATAGTAGAGGGAGTGAGAAATTGTTACTGCACAATTTTATTTTATAAATTTATAACTATTCTGAAATCAAATGTTCAAGTGGATATTTTATATAATTTGTGGAAATAACTCTAGACTCTGAATTTCTTCCCCTCCCAGGCTTTTAACTGCTGCTTAACTCTTATTTGTTTGTGGCCCAGCAGATTTATATCAGTGAAGTCTATTTCCTCCTCAATGCAGAGTTCCTTTTCTTACTCCTCAGAGGCTACAGCCTTAGGCATACACAGAGTTTCATAACCACCAGGCATGACTGTAATTTTTTTGCCTGGTTCTCTTTGACTGTCTCTTTCCCTGATATTTTTTGTAAGCTTCTGGTTGTTCTGCTTCTACTAGTATTATAGTAAATTGTTAGCCTCTATTAATTTTGAGACGATTGCTGTATTGTTTTTCCACAATGCTCTGCAGTAGAAATTATTCCATGGTCTGATCCAACTGTAGTTGAATTCCTTGGCAGACAGTGTGACTAGTCATTTAGGCTTCCTCAGATCTGCCTCTAGGAAGAAGCTCTGCATTATGGATAAGGAGCTGGGACATGTGGATGAGAAACTCATTATTCTCTGGATATTCACCCAGATCTCCTCCTATGGAGAAAGTTATGTGTGTGTCTGTATGTGTGGGCATGTGTGCATACATGCACAGGGAACACTTGTGTGATGCCACTCTTGACACTGCTATGTATGCATCTTCTAAAATAGATTTCTACCTTGGAAAACATGGCAACATGGGAGCCACCTCTTGACTTTCAAGTAAATTAGAAAGCCTTCACACTAATACAGAGCTCTGCAAGAAAGAAGCCATTCTCTTCGCCAGTTACCTTGCCTGGATCCTGCCTATAGAGTGAGAATTGGAGGTAGAGAACATCTCTTTTCCTGACTGCTTCCATCGCTTAATATAGGCCCTTAACAGAACAGAGTTGTGGGAAATTGTATTTTGTAATGTTTAACAACTACCTAAGGCATACAAAATACATCTTCTACCCCAAAATTCTGAGATGGTAAATTGCCACTGATATTTAAAATAGTTTTTTTCTGAAACATTTCTCAGATGGAATCAACAATAAATTTGATCCTAAAAAGATAAATTAATAAAGATTATGTAATATGAACAGAGAAGATAAAGAATGTAGGACAATGAATAAAATTTTAGATAATTTGGGATATAATTAAGATCGCCAGTACAAGTGTAATGACAGAACCATAATGCATGATTAGGAGAGAGCAAAAAACAAGTAGAAAAGTATTCTTTTAAGATTTATCTTATTTATTTGAAAGTCAGAGTTACGAGAGAGAGAGGGAGAGACACAGAGAGAGATAGGTCTTCCATCTGCTGGTTTACTCCCCCAAATAGCTGCAACAGTAAAGGCTGGGCCAGGCTGAAGCCAGGAGCCAGGAACTTCTTCCAGGTCTCCCACATGAGTGCAGAGGCCCAAGCACTTGGGCCATCTTCTGCTGCTTTCCCAGGCACATTAACAGGGAGCTGGATCGAAAGTGGAGATGCTGGGACATGAATTGGCACCCATGTGGGATGTCAGCATCACAAGGAAGGCTACAGTTTCTAGCTCAAGTGCCATAGCTTCCCACCGTTCTTATCAAGTTTCTGTATCATTTTTAAGTTTTTAAATGAATGTCTCCAAGCTTTTTGTAAGCTCATTGATTAATCACTAGAGACTTTGCCAATTTTGGCCACTTTGCTGCATGTTTTTCTTGGGAAGAGCTTTCCTTGAACTTCCATTTTTAAATTATTTGATCTTAACCATTCTGAAATTTGGAAAATCCTTTTTCCTTTCACCATCTTTGTAAAATGAATTGATTATGCTTAGTGTCTCACTTCCTCCCTTCATTCCAGTGAACAGACTATTACAGTTTGGCTCCTATCTCTACTATTCCCATCAAGTAAGTTTCCTGATGACCTCCTGTCTAATCTAAACAGTGGATGTTTTTCAGTCCTAATTTTACCTGAAACTCACAATTTCACATTGTGGACCAATCTTTTGAAATTCCCATCTTGGTTTTGTGATGTCATTGCCTCCCAAGTCTTCTCCTACTTCTTAAACTATATGTTGACGTTTCATCTTTTAGGCTCTTCTTTCTCTACCTTCCACTTAAACTTTGGGTCTTCTCATACTTCTCTCCTTATTGTTTCTTCCACCATACATTCTCTTTGTGTAATCAAATTCACCCTTTTGGTTACAAGTACTACTGATATTAAAGTGTTTCACAAATTCACATTTTTATACTCTTTCCCCACCCTTGATACTTGTGTACCCAATGCCTGCTAAAAATCTTCACATAGCTGTTTCTTGAGCCATTCAAAATTTACCAAACAGGTCTCATAATCTACCCACTCTCAAACCTACTCCTTTTATTTTCTCAGTTTCACTGAGTTGCACCAATACCCACCTCGTCCCCAAAACAAACATCTGTAAGCCATCTTTAATTGCTCTCTCTGTGCCACAGTGCCAGCCCCTCAATATGCTTTTAATAAATATCTTTTCTGCTTCAGAATAGGTTTCTTGTGCTTAAAATAGCAATTCCAACCAATATTGAATCTCTTTGTGTTACTCAGCAAATGAATCAGGCTTTTTCATAAGCTCTTCTAAAAGAGTGTTGCAGTGATGTGATTTGAATATCTGTCTACCCAAACTCAATACAGGAATTTAGTACCCAAAGTCTATGTTAATGGTGGTATTAAGTATGTAAATTGAATCCAATTATGGTGTTCAGAGGCAGAGTCTTTGGGAAGTGATTAAATTGAATCAAGGCTATAGGGTAGGGTCTTCTTGATTGAATTCTGTTGGCTTTATTCAGAAAGAGAAACCAAATGGATAAAGGCAGATGTGAGCAATCCCATTCTCTTGCCATGTGATGCTTTGTGCCACCATAGGACTCTTCTACCAAGAACACCTTCACCAGAGACTGTACAAATGGAACCTTCCCAATCTTGGGTGGTGAACCTCCAGAAATCAGAAGCCAAAATAAACCCCCTTTTCCTTAAAATTTAGCTTGCCTGAGGTTTGAGTATTTCATTAGAGTAATAAAAATGTGACAAATACACTCAATCTCTGGACGGCCTGGAAACATCTACAAATTTTTTTTCACTGAGAACATTTTAATAATGCACATTAAAAAGTATTCATCTTACAAATTGTTTTGCAATCCAAATATAAAACAGCTTGGAAAACAATGTTTGAAAACAAAAGCCAATGTAAAAAAGACAGATTAAAACAACTAAGACGTTACAGGTATTATGTGGCTCAGATTTTAGTTTTCTTACTGCATCATCAGTGTCAGAAATCTGTTCTGAAGGAACTGGCTGGCTCCAGTGCTCTGGATTTAAGAAATGCCTTTCCTTCCTGGTTTCATTTCACTTTCTGGACCCATCCAGTATTCTAGAATATCAATTTGACCTTTCCCTTTTATGTATGGAACATGGACGTACCTCATTTTCCCAACCTGAAACATGTTATCATCTCTGCTGCTGCTGCTCTGTGTAGAAGATGATAGAGCTCTCAAGGCCTCACCAATCTTTTGCTTCTTTATGGTTTGTTTTGGAGCAACATGCTTCTACCACTTTAGCTTTTTTGTCAACTACACTGTCAGACGAGCTTGAAGAAACAAGTTCCTGTGACTTAGGCATTGCTCGTTCCTGCAGGCAGTCTCCTACTTGTCAATTTCAAAATTCTTTATAAAAACTCTAACTTGGAAAATTGTTGGACAACATATCCATACTGTCAAATATTCTTCAGAGCCTATTTCTCTGAAGAACCCTGACTTCTGTACTGCCAAATGTCTACTCATCATGTTTGTTACAATTCAGAGACTTTCTAATATCCAGCAAATTTTTACATGCCGTGCAACTCATTGCCTCTTTGAAGTCATCTCTAATTTCTTTCTCTATCACTTTCTCCACTTCAACCAAACTGACACCCTGGCTCTTTTTTGAACACAAGAGGTAGACCCTTGACTCAGGGTGCTTACACTTAATTTTCATCTTTGGTTGGCTACAAATTCTTTAAAACTCATTTCCAATACCAATTCCTCCTTGAGGCCATCCTTGACATTCTTGTGCTAAATTAGGCATTTTAGGGGCCAGCGCTGTTGTACAGTGGGTTAAAGCCCCAGCCTGCAGTGCCAGCATCCCATATGGAAACTGGTTCAAGTCTTGGCTTCTCCACTTCCTATCCAGCTCTCTGCTATGGCCTGGGAAAGCAGCAGAAGATGGCCCAAGTGCTTGGGCCCCTGCACCCGTGTGGGAGACCCAGAAGAAGCTCCTGGCTCCTGGCTTCAGATTGGCTCAGGTCCAGCTGTTGCGGCCATTTGGGGAGTGAACCAGCAGATGGAAGACCTCTCTCTCTGTCTCTACCTCTCTCTGTAACTCTACCTCTCAAATAAATAAATAAATCTTTTCAAAAAATAAATCAGTTAGGCATTTTATCCTTTAATAGGCTTGTGTGGTTCCAAGTGTATTGTCCATCTCTGTATCCATGATGCCTAGCATAGTGCTTAGCATGTAACAGATGTTTTCTAAATGTTTAACAAACAAATGAGTGATAGTTACAGTTACTGAGTTTCCACTATGTACAGAGTGCTCTGCTAGTCTGTCTTCTCACATCTTTTAATGCAATTCTTTTGATAAAGGTATACAGCTTATATTATTATTACCTTTATGTTATTGTTTGAATATAATTTTTAAAAGATTAAATTTGTTCCAAAGGCAGAGTTAGAGAAAGTGATATTTTCCATTTGCGGGTTCACTCCCCAAATGGCTGCAATAGCCAGGGCTGGACCAGGCTGAAACCAGGAGCTTGTAACTCCATCCAGGTCTCCTACATGGGTGACAGGGACCCAAGCATTTCTACAATCTTCCACTGCTATCCCAGGTGCATTAACAGGGAGCTGAATTGGAAGTGGAGCAGCTGGGACATGAACCAGTGCTTATATTGGTGCCAGTGTTGCAGGCAGTGGCTTAACCCACTAGATCACAAGGCTGATCCTTGAATATAATTTATTCCATACACAATTCATGTTGAAATTTATTGTCATTTTGACTGAATTTGAAGATGTGTCCCTTTTAATGTGATAAGCCACGACGGATCATAAACAGATTAATGTCATTATCATGGGAGTAAGTTCATTATCATGGAAGGGCCCCTTATAAAAGTCAATTCAGTCCCCCTATAGCCTCTCTTTCTTTCATCATTTCACCTTCTATAATGGGATGGCATGGCAAGAAGGCCCTTGCCCAATTCCAGATCCTCCATCTTGGACTTCTCAGCCTCCATAACTATGAGGAGATAAACTCCTGTCCATCATACATTACTCAAAACCAGGTACTCCATTTTAGCGGCACAAAATGGACTAAGACAAAAATTGTTACCACAAATTGGAGCTATTACTATAACAAATATCGGAGACTATGGATGCAGCATTAGAACTGGGTAACAGGTGGAGGCTGGAAGAGTTTGAATGAACAAGACAGAAAACCCTGCATTGCCATAAATGGAGCTTTAAGGTTGATCCTGGTAAGGACTCAGAATTTTAAAAAGAACTATAGAGAATGTCTGAAGCATTCTAGAGATTACATAAGTGGTCATGACCAGAATAATGGTAGAAATATGAACAATAAAGACTATCAGGGCCATCCTCTGAAGGGAGGAGAGAACTTCCACTTTGACTATGACCCTGTCGGAATAAGATCGAAGTCGGAGAACTCAAAAGGCTTCCATAGCCTTGGCAACTCATGACTAGAGCTTAGGGAGATTACTGACACCATAAACAAGAGTGTCAAATTGTTAAGTCAACAACAGGAGTCACTGTGTACTTACTTCTCATGTGGGATCTGTCCTTAATATGTTGTCCAATGTGAAGTAATGCTATAACTAGTATTGTATTTTACACTTTGTGTTTCTGTGTGGGTGCAAACTGATGAAATCTTTACTTAATATATACTAAATAGATCTTCTGTATATAAAGAGAATTGAAAATGAATCTTGATGTGAATGGAATGGGAGAGGGAGCGGGAGATGGGAGGGGTTCGAGTGGGAGGGAAGTTATGTTAGGGGAAAGCCATTGTAATCCATAAACTGTACTTTGGAAATTTATATTTGCTAAATAAAAGTTAAAAAAATAAAGATTATCTTGTGGAAAGTGGAGGAAGGGTCATCCTTGACAGAAAGTGGTAAATAATGTGCCTGCATTGTGTCCATGCTTAAGGGCTTTATGAAAGGCAGAATTTAAGAACACTGAATTGGAATATCTAGCAGAAGAAATTTCTAAGTAAAATATTGAAGGAGCTTCATGACTCCCTTTAATTAAATCTAGTAAAATGGGAGACAGAATTGAATTTAAAATGGGATTTAAAATTAAAAGGGAAGCAGAACATAAAATTTGGGAATACTTCCTGTCTAGCAATGTAAAGAATAAAAAAAAGTATGTTTGAGAGAGAGCACCAAAGGTTTGGCCAAATGACCAATTCATAAGAAGGTTAGTATGGATAGAAGGAAGTCAGACAATCAACAGAATGGCTAGACAACTACAGCATAGGAGAAAAATTATGCAAACAACATCCAGAATATATGAGGGATTAAAAAAACCCTCAATAACAAAAAACCCAAGTAATATAATTAAAAACGGGAAAACTACATGAATACATACTTAGAATAGAATAAATTCAAATGGCCCACAAATTTATGAAAAAATGCCCAACATCATTAGCCACCAGGGAAATGCAAATCAAAACCACAATGGGATATCATCACATCCCATTTAGAATGCCTAACACACACACACACACACAAATGAATGTTGCGGAGACAAAGGAACTATTAAACATCTGTAATAGAAGTGCAAATTAGAGCAATATGGGATTCTCAAAAAAACTAAAAATAAATCTGCCACATGTTCCAGGTATCCCACTTCTAGACTTTTAGGTATGTATCCAATGGAAATAAAATCAGCATACCAAAGAGACACCTGCAGTCCCATGTTTATTAGTGCAGTAATCACAATAGCCAAAATATAGACTCAATCTATGTTCCTAACAATGGGTGAATGAAGAATACTTATGTGATTATATATATATATATGTGTGTGTGTGTGTGTGTGTGTGTGTGTATGCAGTGAAATATTTATTATTCAGTCATAAAAATGAAATCCTTTCATTTGCAGCAAAATGGATAGAACCAGAGGACACCATGTTAAATGAAACAGGTCTGACATAGAAAGCCATCTATTGCATGTACTATCTCAAATGTAGAATCTACAAGAAAACTTGTTTGAACACAGGATGGAGATTTCTAGAGGCTAGTAAGGGTGGGTCAGGACAATAGAGGGAGGTTGGATGAGAGATACCAAAACACAGATAGATACAAGGAATAAATTCTAGTATTCTACAGTATAGTGAGGTGACTATAGTGGATAATAACCTATTACATACTTTATGAATGCATAGAAGAAAGCAGCCCTCAGTTTCCAAACATAAAGTAATGATAAGGAAATGGAAAAATTAATTGTTCTTATTTGATCAGTGCACAGTGTATACATTTATTGAAATATTACATTGTTCTCATAAATATGTACAATTTTAAGTACTAATCAAAAAATTTTCTTAAAATATTTAAGGAAATGGAAATGTTAATTGATCTGATTTCAAATCAACACACATTGTGTATAGATCTATTGATTTATCATATCATATTCCACTTCTACCTACAGTTAAAATAGTAATGATTTTTAAAAAGAAGTGTGCTTTATGCTATTCATCAAGACAGTTGGAAAGTGACTTTAAAAAATTTCAGAGATCTTCCAGGCTGCCCCTTCAATCATAAGCCCTGAGCTCTAAGATGACAGAATGCTGTCAGAGGTTGGGCCTTAGGTATGTTCCCTAGACTCACTGATCAGAGGCACCACAGGGTTCTACTACCTACATTCCAATGCAACAACACTCCCCTGACATTTGAGCTAGGGCTCAAGTGAGTCCATTTGTAGCTTGACTGACTGCTCTGGAGGGCACAAGCAGTAAGCCTTGGCTGCATTCATGTGATGCTAATTCTATAGGCATAAAGAATTGTTGAGCTATGGAAACATGACTGTGGTGGAATGAGGAGGCCATGACAAGATGGCCACTAGCAAGCTAGTGTCAGTTACTCAGGAATGGCTTCAAAACCCACCTGGCAACGGAGCCTACCTGGCAACAGGCTGTGATTGGTTAGCTCATAAACCACCCCTTGACCGGATTGGCGGCCTCGTCTATATAAGCTGCTGTACCAACTGAAATAAACGAGTCTGCAGGCTGCTCACCTCTGGCCCACTTTCACCTGACTTGCGGGGTCTGTGTGGTGACTCCATGCCTCTTGCCCCTTCTCAGAATGAATCCACAGCAACTCATGACTATCTCTGTCTAGGTTCATAAAACATCAGATAACCTGGATTCCCTGTTATAGGGGTGGTGAGACTTGCAGAGAGTTCTCAATAGGGAGATATCCAGTGAATCCACATGAATGGGGCTGTCCCCCAAGACCCCAGAACTCTAGAGCTATTGGCATGTGACAGTTTCTGGGTGGGCAACTCAATAAATCATAGGAGCAGGGCTGCCTGAGTCCTTGGGTATCCAGCTCTGGCCCTAGTACATCCAGAGCACAGAAGATGGAGTCAAAAAAGATTGTTCTCCAGCTTTCAGACATATTGCTGTTTTCCCCTGTTGAGTTTTGGCCTTACTTGGGACCTACTACAACTTTCTTCTTTTTCTGTTCCCTTCTCCTGGAATGGTTATATCTATCCAGCACCTGTCACACTATTGAATTTTGGAAATAGATAAGCTGTTTAATTTCGCAGGCTCACAAGTCACAGTCTCAGGATAAATCAGGTCTTTAGTATCACCCATATCTGATTTAGATGAGACTTTGGGCTTGGGACTTATGAGTTAATACTGGAACAAGTTAAGACTTTGGGGGCTATTGGGTTGGAATCTGTGCATTTTGTATGTGAGAACATAAGTTTTTTTGGGAGAAGAGGAGACAGCAAGGATGGAATGCTATGTTTTGAATATGGTTTATCTCTGCCAAAGCTCTTGTTGCAATTTAATTGCCATTGTGACAGTACTAGGAAGCAAGACCTTCATGAAGTGAATAGGCCATGAGGACTCTGACCTCATAAATGGGCTAATACCATTATCAAAGGAGTACGTTCCTTATAAAAGTATGAGTTTGGTTCACTTTTATCTCTTTTTTGCCCTTCTGTCATGGGGTGATGCAGCAAGAAGTCCCTTGCCAGATGCTGGCACCTCAATCGTGGACTTCTCAGCCTCTAGAACTTTGAGAAAGCAGATTCCTGGTCATTATCAATCACCTTCCCTCAGGCATTGTCATAGCAGCACAACATGAATTGATGCCCTGTTTTATACAAAAGGAAACTAAAACACAGAGCAGAAAAGCCCCCTACCCAAAGTAATGTGGTGGGTCAGTGGCAGAGCCAACACTGGAAGTCAGTTTTTCAGAACCCTGAAGCTTGTATATTGTCAATTTCTGGAATGAACCTCAGATTGAGTTTGTAGGGAATAATAAAGCATAAATAAAGGTGCATAACACATATTCCTTCTATCTAACTGTTTGGTATCTGCTATCCAACCTCTCCCTCCCTTCTACCTCCTCCTTTCAACCTATAGTAACCATTCAGATAAACTTTTCTTTTAGAACTTCCACATATGAGAGAGAACACGTGATGTTTTTCTTTCTGCACCTGGCTTCTTTTACCTAACATAATAGCCTGTACTTCCATCTATGTTACTGCAAATGAAAGGATTTCATTCTTCATTAAGGATGACTAATGTTCCATTGGGTGTCTATATATGTGTGTGTGTGTGTGTGTGTGTGTATACTTTTTTGTATCCATTTATCCATTGATGGGCACCTAGGTTGATTCCATATCTTGGCAATTGTGAATAGTACAGTAGAGTGACTATATTTCACACTAGCTTGATATATATTTTGGGAAGATCTTGAAGAGACCCTCTCAGCATCACCAAACTAAAAAATAAGGAGTTGGAAATGTTACTTATGATTATTTGTTCAGTATATGCTGTAAAAATATCTTAAGGTCTCATACTGTACTCCATAAATATGTACAATTATTACATGTTAATAAAATCGTATAAAATACTGATGGAATATAAAAGAATATATAAAATTAGTACAAAGATAATAAAACAAAAATAGGGTGTGTTTTCAAAAACAAAGTTGCAGAATTGTGTAGAAAGAAGGCACGCATGGGGGAAAGGAAATATTCTGATTGGTTTGCAGACTTGCAGAAGTTGATATAGTAGGAAGACATCTGAATGAAATGCCAGAGAAGCATGAACTTTATTGGAATGCCATGATGAATGTTTCCTTCTGAGAATATTAAGTACCACTGTATAGGATGGATTTAAGGGCAAGACAGCAAAGCACAGGAGTCAAGTCAGGGCCCTTGACGCTGCTTAACAAACTTATTGTTTTTCAGAACCTCCCTCTCTTCTTCTTCTCGCCACCTTTTAAAAATCCCTTTCTTCAGCCCTTTAACCAGCTCCATTGCTTGCTGTTCCAGCAGTTGATCTTTATTGAGAAAGTTAGATGAATTAGGTAGAAGACCTTCCATTCTTGGATCTCTATTGCCAATTTTTTTTGACAGGCAGAGTTAGACAGTGAGAGAGAGAGAGAGAGAGAGAAAGACAAAGAGAAAGGTCTTCCTTTTCCCATTGGTTCACCCGCTAAATGGCCACCATGGCCGGCAGGCTGCACCAATCCGAAGCCAGGAGCTTCCTCCTGGTCTCCCATGTGGGTGCAGGGGCCCAAGCTCTTGGGCCATCCTCCACTGCCTTCCCAGGCCACAGTAGAGAGCTGGACTGGAAGGGGAGCAACCAGGACAGAACCGGCACCCCAACCGGGACTAGAACCTGGGGTGCGGAGGATTAGCCAAGTGAGCTGCGACGCCAGCCTCTATTGCCAAATTTACATCTAATTGCTCTCATCATATTCTCATTAGCAATGATAGCTACCACTGTGAGCATTTAATATCAAATGTAATCCTCCCAGCTATGCTGTGAGAAAGATTCAGTTATCCTCAATTTGTAACTGAGAAAATTGAGACTTGGAGTGGTTAAGTGCTTGTATAGTTCACCCAGCTTACAAGTGGCAGAATTGGGATTTGGACAAAGGGCTGTTTGATTTTGAGATCAGCTTCATAACTACTATAATCTAACTGTGAGCAGTGATGGGTGCACCACTCTCATTTTTGGCTTCATTTTATCCATCTCCTCCCACTTCCTTGGATTCCCTCTCTAGCAGCTATCACAAGTCTTTTTCCTGTAAAGTCAACTTCTCTGTTTCCATGAACTTTTTCTTCTCAGTGAATTTATACCCTATAAACTCATCTGCTAAAAATAATATTAAACAGACAAAAAAGTCAACTTCACCCATATATTCCCCATAAACATCATCTTAGCTTATAAATCTTTGTCAAACAAAATGTTAAGAATTATATATACTACTATAGTGTTAATGATCTGAGATTATTTAAAACTTTACTGTATAAGTGAAATTGAACTTTTCATTGCATTATTGTTTATAGACCTTACCCATATTCCTGCTAAACTAAGGTACTTTTACTTTTGATTTGTTGAACTATTTATTTAGTGGAGCATTAAGCCTTCAATTGTAATGTGAATTAAAAATGTTATCTCAAAAACAATAAATAAAATATTAAGCCAAAAATTTGAGAGAACTTAAATTAGGATGGAGACAAAATGTGCAATCTTCTTTATAGAAGTACTACTTAAGCCAAGGCTTTGATTTTCTTTTTTGAAAAGATTTATTTTATTTAATTGAAAGACAGTTGCAGAGAGAGGTAGAGAGAGAGAGAGGTCTTCCATCTTCTGGTTCACTCCCCAGATGGTCACAACTGCCGGAGCTGTGCCAATCCAAAGCCAGGAGCCAGGAGCGTCTTCCAGGTCTCCCTCGTGGGTGCAGGGTCCCAAGGACTTGGGCCATCTTCTACTGCTTTCCCAGGCCATAGCAGAGAGCTGGATCAGAAGTGGAGCAGCCGGGACTAGAACCAGTGCCCACATGGGATGCCGGCACCGCAGGCCAGGGCTATAACTAGCTGTTCCACAGTGCTGGCCCCAAAGTCGTTGATTTTCATTAACCTCTCCAATGGTCAGTTACTTCAAAGTAGGGCAAAAATTGTAAACAAAAAGTCATTCAACATCAGAGTGCTCAGCTGCATAGCCAACTGATCCCCTCATCTGATTCTTGTATATCTTTGTATATGGGTATACTTTAAAACATTCAAGGAAAATGGGATAAATACATTTATTTTGGAGCAAGAATTTTAGAAAGTTATCCATAGATTCTTCTTGTTACACATTTTCATAAACTTTCTGAAGACTATTCATATGCATAAATTTCAAGTGTCTTTCACAAAAATAATAAACATATCTATTATTTCTATTCCCATGAAATTCTTCATGTACCCTTCTATACAAAACTACCACCATCATCCCATTCCACTAATCTTCACACTTATGGCTGTAGAGGGGCAAAGATTGCTGGGATCAAGGGATAGGAAGGGCTCTATGCAAAGTAGTTTCCAAATATGACTCCCAGTGGGCCATACTTCC
This sequence comes from Oryctolagus cuniculus, assembly GCF_964237555.1. NCBI lineage: Eukaryota > Metazoa > Chordata > Mammalia > Lagomorpha > Leporidae > Oryctolagus > Oryctolagus cuniculus. The sequence goes on along the minus strand of NC_091453.1, from coordinate 35,195,241 downwards.
CAGTGTTCACTCCCTAGATATTCCCCTCCTTCATTGATTTTGGTCTAGCCTTGTGACTCATTTGCACCAATAGACTGTACTAAAATGATACTTTGTAAGTTCTGAAAAGAGTCTTTAAGGGATCTGAAGTTTCTGCTTTCACCACTGAGCACATTCTTGAACTCAGCTATGTTGCTATGAGAAAGTCCAAGGACTTAAGGAGTCCCAGATGAAGGAACTCCAGCCCCTTAGCCAACAGTGTCTGAGCTCCCAGTCATTAGTCAGCACCAATTTATCAGCCATGTGACAGAGAACATTTTGGATCCTCTAGCCATTCTAACACCTCAACTAATAGCATATGAAGCAGAACTTCTAAGTCAACACACAGAATCATGAGAAATAATAAATCATTCCTGTTTTAAGCCACTAAATTTTTTAACAGTAACAGAAACAAATACTTAAACCCAGAAGGAAACTGAAGCTACACAGATTATCTGCTGTGTGCTTTCTTGGTGTTACTTTATATTTTCGATTCATTTTTCTTTTATAATGGTCAGCAACTACCTGTACAATTAGAAAAAAATGTGTCTTAGAATTTACAAATAGGAGTATTGCTGAGATTAACTGGATATAGCATTGGTCAGGGGTTTGAGTGGTCAGCTTGGTAAATGACAGCCGACACAATCCATTTGCTGACTGTCTGTTGACTGCACTAATGAAGACTGAATAAATTTCAGAGCCAGTGCAGCATTAGCAAAGTATAATCCTGACTCAGGTGAGTCTAAGTTATTGTTAAATATTGAATAAAGCCACCCCAAATTATTTGGTGATGTGGAGAAAATAGAGGGAAGCAGAGAACTGAATTAAATAAAAGAGAAATAAGTAATGAATAATAAATAAAATATTTTATCAATCAATAATATGTAATTAATAATATGTAGTTAATAATCTGTAACAAATAGATATATGCAACTTGATTATAAATAAACAAATAAATAGAATTAAATAAAATAGAATAAACATACCAGGCAACTCCATGCAGCAAGAAGAGGTGTTGGGGTCATGAGCAGAGAAAAGCTGGACATTTCTGAAAACAACTGAAATTCTGATACTGAAAGAAAATTCTGGCACAGAGGCTATTAAGTATCTTAACGGTACTCTGACCCCTCTCAATCCTCACCTTTGTTTTACTGACTTTCTTTGTTTGGCAAGAAATATGGAAGTAAAGCAGGTAGATTTCAACTTTCCAAATAAGCATATGAAAATGATAGTTCTCCAAATGATATTATTTATCAGACAAGAATCCCTTCTCCTCTCAATAAGAATACATCTCAGTTGGCACCCAGAAGGTTTATGGCAGCAAAACACTAAAGAAGAGGAATTGGACACAAAGATGTATTTTCTTGTCACTTGCCACAAAAGCAATAAGAATTGCAAAGTACTATTTCTGCCTTAAAAAAAGAAAGAAAGACCTTTCTTCAGATTTACTCCTTTGGCAAAAGAAAGGTGGATTTTGAAAAATTTCCCCTCTGCGATTCCATGAAATTAGCAAGTAACAATCCATTCCTATTCAGTCTGTTGATTAAATAAACATCATCATATTCAAATTCAGCCAACTAGCAACTTTGATGATAGGATCCTCCTCGATGTATCTAAATGTAACATAAATAGATATCTGCAACCTGATTATAATGTTTCTAGTTTAACAGTATATAAATAAATAAATAAATATTATTTATTGCTCAGTTCCAAATTAAAAAGTAAGAAAAGCAAAGCCAAGCTCAACACTCAAACTAAGACTAAGATTATTGTGAAATAAAATGAGAGAAGAAATGATTTAATAATTTCAGGACAGATGATCAATCCTAAATTTGTGGTTTTGGAAAAAGAAGGTTTCACTAAAACCTAATTGTTACAGGAGCCAGTGAGAGGAACATATAATGGGATATGATTAGCAGGTTCCCATCTCATAGCTTAATGGTGTGGATGTTGGACTGTGCATGAGTTAATGGTACAAGAACATGGATTCTTGACAACAAAAAGTGTTGTGCTCTACTTCTTATTCAATCAATCTACTATGATTTTTAAAACAATCTCCCTTTTACCTTGGAATAGAATTACAAAAATGAAATTAGTGCCAAAATGCGGCAGAGTTCAGGCACATATCTGTCTGTGGAGACCAAGGTCTACAGAAGTATGAAGACTTGCCTTAGTGACACCTAGAAATGCTGGTGAGGAGGTGACTGATGAATGCTCTTAGAGAAAATATGGGTTCTGAAATCAATGATGACTCCCTGACCAGTTTATGTATAATTAATTCAGGGGGTAGGTACTGGTAAAGGGCCTTGATCATAGATGGTTCTGTAGATAGTATCTGAGCACACTGCAATATTCAATGAACATAAATGGTTTTATTTACTGAACCATCAGAAGAACCCTAAGAAAAAGCTCCAGTTTTAAATGAAAAGTAACATCCATTCATTGACTTTTTCAAAACATATTTATTTATTAAAGATTTATTTTTATTTATTGGAAAGACAGAGTTACAGAGAGAGGTAAAGACAGAGAGAAAGGTCTTCCTATGCTGGTTCACTCCCCAGATAGCCGCGATGGCCGGAGTCGCGCTGATCCGCAGCCAGGAGCCAGGAGCCAGGAGCCAAGAGCCTCTTCTGGGTCTCCCACATGAATGCAGGGGCCCAAGGACTTGGGTCATCCTCTACTGCTTTCCCAGGCCATAGCAGATAGCTGGATCAGAGGTGGAGCAGCCGGGACTCAAACTGGCGCCCATATGGCATGCCAACACTGCAGGCCAGGGCTTTAACCCGCTGCGCCACAGCACCGGCCCCAAAACATATTTATTCAGTTCCTTCTCTATTATATATGATGAGGATATAGCTGTGAACAAAATAAAGTATCTGCTTTCACAGAGCCTGAATTTTAGTAACTAAATTGGAAATGGCACTAAACAATATTTTTTAATGGTTGTGACAGAGGTATCTATTTGTGAGTGATGCCTTTAATGTAACTTGCACAGGCTGTGTCTGATTTAAATTCCCCTATGGATATCTCCATATCAGCATGGTGGAGCCATCCCACCCCCAAGATTCTCCTCCTTCTGCTTTAGCTCCTGGCTAATCATCCTTCAACTCCCTGAGGCTAACCTTTGGGGTCAGAATGAATCATGAAACAAATGATGACTCAACTTTGTGGAATAAGTCTCTCGGTTTGTGCTAGAGTCACTAACCTCAGCAGAAGGCTGTGAGTGTTGCATGCAGGGACTGACACATAAGAGAAAATAGTGTGAAGGTAGCCCAGGAATTAGGGAGATAGCTCTAACTTTGAATGGTTAGTTACTTACACCTAAGAGACAGCTTAGTGTGACACTGTAAAAGCAAAAGTAAATGACATTGTTCAAGAGGAGAGAGTGAGAAAGAAAGAATGAACCATGGATAGAATGAACCTAAGAATGCATGCAAATAATTGTGCTTTTCAGGTAAAAAGAACTTTCTAGAAGTCCTCTTCAGAATTCCCAAAAAATTCTCAGTCTAGCTCTTTATCATCCTCTGACTAAACCAGATTTTTCTCAAGCATTGGCATTTGAAAACATAACAAATTCTTATTCAACTTATTGTTTTCTCATTAAGAATAGCACTTTTGGTAGGGGCTGGTGTTGTGGCGTAGTGGGTAAGTCTGCTGCCTACAGTGCCAGCATCTTGTGTGAGCACCAGTTCGAGTCCTGGCTGCTCCACTTCCAATCTTGCTCCCTGCTGGTGTGCCTAGGAAGGCAATGGAAAACAACCCAGGTCCTTGGGCTCCTGCACCCATGTGGGAGACCCAGATGAAGCTCCTGGCTCCTGGCTTTGGCCTGGCCCAGTCGTGACCATTATAGACATTTAGAGAGTAAACCAGCAGGTGGAAGATCTCTCTCTCTCTCTCTCTCTCTCTCTCTCTGCCTCTGCCTCTCCTTCTTTGTAACTCTGATTTTCAAATAAGTAAATCTTTTTTAAAAAGAAACAGTATTTTTCACTTTGTGTTTCTATGTGGGTGCAAACTGTTGAAATCTTTACTTAATATATGCTAAACTGATCTTCTGTATATAAAGAGAATTGAAAATGAATCTTGATGTGAATGGAAGGGGAGAGGGAGCAGGAAAGGGGAGGGTTGCGGGTGGGAGGAAAGTTATGGGGGGGAAGCCATTGTAGTCCATAAGCTGTACTTTGAAAATTTATATTCATTAAATAAAAGTTTAAAAAAAAAGAATATCACTTTCTACTTCTCTGCATCCAGAATGTCCCTATACATAATAGTCTAATTGGTTTTATGGGCTAGCCTTGAAACCTAACAACCATTTATAAAGCATTTTCTCTAGGAAAATGAATTCTGCACTTCAGACAACTGACAATGCTAATGAACTTTGCAGCTCAAACCATTTGCAATGCCGTTGCAACCAACAGATGCCATTAGGACTTGGATGAAAAGTGTCCACTGTATTAAAGATTCTGAGAGAGATTTTACAGGTAAGACTAGAAAGCATCCTAGTCATGTGAAACAACAGGAGCTAGGGCTTTAAAGTAGGACTTGCCCAGGGTGTACTTAGGGGTCATTCTGGAGTGAATGGCATGGATAGAAAATGTTGGATGGAACTACATTATAGAGAGGTATTGATATCGGAGATGACCCCCTAAAATATATATCAAAATGTGGCCCTTTAAAGTTCTCCATAAGTGCCATCTGGGATGTCACATATGTTACCGGACTTTGGGGTGTCATACAATATCACCATATGCTTATTAATAAATCCCCAATATTAATAAGCCCGAGAGGGTTCTTGCCTAATATTTAGAGAAGAATTCTTTTTTGTTTGGACAGGCAGAGTTAGACAGTGAGAGAGAGAGAGAGAGAGAGAGAGAGAGAGAAGGTCTTCCTTCTGTTGGTTCACCCCCCAAATGGCTGCTATGGCCAGTGCGCTGTGCTGATTCAAAGCCAGGAGCCAGGTGCCTCCTCCTGGTCTCCCATGTGAGTGCAAGGCCCAAGCACTTGGGCCATCCTCCACTGCCTTCCCGGGCTACAGCAGAGAGCTGGACAGGAAGAGGAGCAACCGGGACAGAACTGGCTCCCCAACCGGGACTAGAACCCGGAGTGCTGGTGCCGCAGGAGGAGGATTAGCCAAGTGAGCCACGGCACCAGCCTAGAGAAGAATTCTAAATACCAGCATTAATAAACGAGGCAGCATGGTACATTTTAGGCTTTTATTTAGTGAGAAAGATGCATAGGAGAGAGCTTTATTTAAGAAAGAGAGAGAGAGATAAATCTGGGTTCATACTGAGCACCAGGAACCAGCCACATGGAGGAGCATCTAGGCCAGGAAGCCTAGGGTGGGTGGCCCCAAGGCCACGTGCCCTGGGGGCGCAGGGCTACAGCAAGCCCCCTCCTGGCAAGAGGCCAGGAAAGAAGAGAAGGGCAGACACACCGTGTCCCAGGCTTTTAACTCACTTCCAAAGGGGAGTGGTTAATTAGCCTGATTGGCTGGTGGGCACCCAGGTGTGGCCAGGTAGGGGCATGATGTCACACAGGGACGTGGCGAAGGTCACACAGGGGTGTGGCGAAGGCGTGGGTCTTCCAGCTCACAAACCTAATTAGTTTTAGCCTGTATGCCTGCCTACTTCAGTATGAGGGTCTTGAACTTCACCACAAGAAATACAAGTATATAAGGGGAACTTAATTTACACAATCTGTCCTGTTAGTACTTTCTATATCACCGAATAACACCACCATCTACCCATCTACACCAGGCAAAACTCTGGTTACTTTTCTTTGACACCTCCTTCCCCTTCATTCCTACATATGAATATAAGCAATTAACAAATGCTGTGAGGTCCATCTCACAAACATATCCTGAATTCACCCACTTCTATCCAGCCATACTGGCCTCCAGCACTACCTCCGTAATCTAAACCATCACCAGCATCTCACACCTGATTACCTCAATGTCCCCCTGTACTCAGATTTGCCACCTTTAATCAATCCAGTCCATATCATGGACTGACCTTTACAGGGTTACACATGAATTAAACTCCTCAGTAGTTTCCCATTGCTTTTAGAAAACCAAGTCTCTTAACACAGACTTTCATGTTTTGTCTCCTATTGTATCTCCAACCACACTTCAAAGCCCTACTCCCTACATTTAGCCACGCTAGTTTTTTTTCAGTCTTTCCTCCTTCCCGTGTTTCCTACTGCCACACTGCCTGCCATGAGGACTTTGAACCCGCTGTTCATTCTGTCTGGAATGTTCTCCCTTCTCTTTAAGCTTTCCCTAAACTGACTCCTATTCAATCTTCAAATCTGTACTATATCATGATTCTTCCTGAGTTTTCCTTGATCAGCCCGTCTAAATTAGGCTTTCATAGTATTCTCTCACAATGCATGAAAGTTTCTCTTCCTAAGAGCCTTCCAAGTTGGACCTTAGATTTATCTGTGTGATTATTTGATAACATCTGTTTCCTTGTTTAGCTTCAGGAGGCCTGGGATTGGGTTTGCTTTGCTTTCCAATAGGTGCATGATACTTAATACAGTGACAAGTATACAATGAGTGCTCAATAGAAATATGAATACAATCTCCTTGCTGTCTTATACTTCCAGCCATACTATCCTCCTTCCTTCATTAACCCACTTCTCAAACACTGCTGTGCAGGGGCTTTTGGCACTTGCTTTTTCTTTTGCTGAGAAAATTGTTCCCCTGGCTCACTCTCTCCTATCATTCAGATCTCTGCTTTAATGTCTCTTCTTTGAACAAATGTTTGCAACGTGCACGCATGCACAAAGTGCTGCTATATGCTGATGGTGATCCTTATTAACATAGATACAGTGGAATATAAGCTGATGAGAGCAAGGGTGTTTACCTGTTTTGTTCACTGCTGTATTCTAAAATCTAGAATAGCACCTGGAATATAGTTGTTACTCAACAACTATTTCTTGAAAAATATGGATTACTCCAGACACCTAACCAACACTGCTTTATCATGTAGTAGGACAGTTTGAAAGACCTTCAAAGAATGAAGATAATTGGAGATTCAGTAGGCAGATATCTGGAGCAATTTGTATGACCGGTAAATGATGTCAGACTTATCAGTTCTTGGATATTCTTTTTTACTGGCTTTATTATGATACAATAAACAAATAAAAATAATATGTATTGAAGGTGTATAGTGCAATGGTGTGACTTAAATATACATTGTGAAATGGTTACTGCCATCAAACAATTATCTTATCCATCACTTCACATAGATATTGGGGATTCTTTGGAATTTGGATTACATGAATGGAGAACACATCTTGAATTATCTCAGAGAGTGTCCCAGGCTTGGATGTGATGGATCTCAACTTGTCGTCTTCCTTCAACAACCAGCTAGCAAATTGGAAGATTGTCATCTTAAGGATTAATCTGATCTTCCCATCTACTCTAGAGTGTAAACTCCTTGAGGCAAGTGACTCTTGTTCCCAGAAAACACTCTAGTTTCCAAAATGCCTGGAGTAGGCTTCCTGTTAAGAAATACTTCTGAAGCTTTACCTTTACTTTTGCTGCAGACCAGTGTTCCCCTGTCCTTTTTCTCTCCTCTCAGAAATATCTGAAGGTATGAGGAAAGGCGGATGGAGTTGTAATGAATGCTTCAGAAATAATTTCTAAATGTTCCCAGATGAATAAGAATACTGTTTTGTTTGACAGATGGGCTAATAAGTATATTAAAGAAATAGAATAGAGTGATATATTTCCTACTATATTTAAAGAACTATGGCTTCTTCTCAGTGACTCTGATCACTAATGAGTTTCATAACTAAAATCATTTGCTGGAAACAAGTGGAACTGCTTCACGACTCTACACCAAGATTCATAATTCACATCACTGAGATAGTAGCCTCTTGAATTCATCCAGTCAGTGCCATAGGGCTCTGAGTGTGGTTCTAACATCAGGGAGCTAATAGAGCAGACGAAGAGAAAGTTTTCCGTTTTCCTGGTGTTACTATTCAGCACATCTAAGATTTTGTTTGTTTGCACTTCTGTGGACTGGATGCCCTTTCAAGCTTCTTAAACAAAATATATAACTGAAAAACAACTATGGAATGCAAATAGACTTTGAGGTTCTTGAGTGAATTAAACCTTCCTTAAACTACCCCAACTATTATTCCTAATTACTCCAAAAATAAGAGGAAAGGCAGTGTGTGTGTCTTTTTCTTTATTCTTGTAAAGATAAGACATCAACCAAGTATTGTTAGGTGGCTTTTATACAACTGACAAGCAGTTACAATAAGGAAAGAATCAAACACCACAATATATACCCTTCAAAGCCTTCAATCTATCACCCTCATTGACAATGGTCCCAAACTGTGGGTTTGGAAGAGATGCCAGGCATGTGCCTGCCTTGGCACTGTGAGCTGATTTTTTGTAGCTTCCAGTCTCTTGTAAAGGTGACCCTCCCACTCACGTGCTGATCTTCCAGAAGCCTGTTCTGATATGCAAGGAATGTATTAAAATGCTCCCACGTATATGGACTATGGAATGTCAGATGTATAAGCAGAGAAGAATGGGCCATAAAACAAAGACAACCATATAGAATGAGAAAAGAGCTTTGACACCTTCCAGAATGGTTTTGTTTGATTTTTCAAAGCTGAGATGTCCCCAAAGCCCAACTCTTCTATTGTTAACTTGTCCTATTTTGTGGCTAAGTTAGCAGTATCTGGAACCAGGCTGCTCAATTCACATTTCAGTTCTGCCACGTGAGCATTCTCTGTGTCTCAATTATGCCTCTGTAGAATGGAGAGAATAACAGTACACCTACTAGAGTTTCTTTTGCCAGAAAATACGTTTTTAAAGGACTTAATATAGTCCCCTCTCATAGAGACTTGATGCTCAGTAAAAAGTATTAATATTTTTCTTCATTTAAGTAAGAGGCTGGGTGGTTGGTGAGTTGTATTTGCCAAAACAAGCTATTCCTAAACTTTAGATCAAAGAGCCATGGGCTTTGAGCTTCTCTTTCCATATGTTAGCATCTTGCTTAGATTCTCTGTGGTTCCACTTTAAAGGGAAAGATACTGGTTACATTCAAATCCTGCCTCTATCCCTGGCCATCTGTGTCACATTTATTGTGTTTTTAACCTTTAAGTTTCTTTACTATAAGGCATAAAATGGTAGCACCTTCATGATGAGGTCATTGAAAAGATTAAATAATTTCAATGAAATGAAATATTAAAAATAGTATCTTCAGAGCCAGTGCTGTGATGCAGTGGGTGGAAGTCCCAGCCTGCAGTGCCAGCATCCCACATGGGCACCGGTTCAAGTCCCGGCTGCTCCACTTACTATCCAGTTCTCTGCTATGGCCTGGGAAGGCAGTAAAAGATGGCCCAATTTCTTGGGCCCCTGCACCGATGTGGGGGACCTGGAGGAAGCTCCTGTCTCCTGGCTTCGGATCAGCTCAGCTCTGGACATTGCAGTCATTTGGGGAGTGAACCAGTAAAATGGAATACTTCTCTCTATCTCTCTTTTAACTGTCTTTCAAATAAATAAAAAATAGTATCTTCAAGAAATACCGAATGAGACTGGAGCAAGACTGAATAAAGCCAGGGGTCATCGATTCTAAAGATGAGGAAACTAGAATACAAAGAGGTTAAGTAACATCTAAAATCTTATGGCTGGAAACAGTGGATCCAGCATTTGAGCATAGTCTGATTTTATTTTTCTTCCTTGAGTTTTTTTTTCCCCCACCCCTTATTGCTCGATTCTCCCTTTGATGAACTGCTTACTTCACAGTAGTGTATTCAATGGGCCTCAACTATACCCTGGTTCAACACACCTTTGTATACACAGTACAGCATGCTTGGGCTATCCCTTTTCCTTTCTTAGTCAGGTCCCAAATAAAATTCTACTTTGCAAATCGGAGTGCCATTGACTTGCCCTGCAGCTCACGCTGATTTCTTTGTCCCACTATTTTAGAATCCTCAGTGTCTAACACTTATGTACTACCTAGTGTATACCTAGGCATCATGCTAAGCAATGACCTGCTTGGTCTCATTTAATTCTGCCAACAAACCAAGATCCAGGTATTCTGTTATCAGATGAAGAAATGGGCTGAACAAGGCTAAGTAATTTGCTCATGGCTAGTAAGTGGAGGAGAGAGTCCAAATCCGAGTCACGTGATGCCCAAGACCGCACTCTGACTCACTCAAGTCCTCTGCCTGATGCTTTTAGACTTCTCTTCACACATTTCTCTCACCTTCCAAGCTTGATTCTGAGCGAATTGAGGAGAACTATTGCGTCTTATTTATCTTTATAGTTCCAGTGTACCTAGTCGCATAGTGCTTGGCAAGCAGCAGATACCATAAATATCTATTTAATAAGAATCAGGTTCCAACTTAATCCACAATTTCACCTTGAAAATCAAACAGAAGCAAATATGAATCATGCTTATGGATGAAATTAGGCAAGGTAGTATGGCTCGGTCATCAATTCCGTTAGTCATTAGTGGCAGGCTGATGTTTGCATACTCCGGAACCCGAGATAAATTTTTTGTCTTTCGGTCTTTTTTTAATCAGTCATTCAACAAACTCTAATAGAGGTAAAAGCATGCATAGCCTGCTGTGGGAACATAGAGAAAATAACTGACTGAGAGGTGGGGAGCAAGGGGAGGCTTTTGGGGAAGGATTCTCAGAGAAGGTGGTATAGTTCCATTCACCAGCCACTACAATGCCATTACAGTAAGTGGATCCATAATAAATGGAAATAATAATACCATCACCTAAATAAATAATGGAAATGGAGTTGGCAGAGACCACTTGATTTTAGAATTCTTGGTAAAAGCAAGTTAGGGAAAAGATCTTGAGGCTTAAGAGCACAGAATTTGCCAGTTCTGAAAGTATAGGTTCTTTATAAAAAAGAAAAAGATGAGTGGGGGAAAAAGAATCCCAAACTACCAAATGCTTGCTAAGTACCAGATGTTCTATATAGGTTATTTCACATAGTTCCCAAAGGAGTCATGAGAGGAGTACTTCCTCCCATTTCACCATAATAATGAAGACAGGAAGGTGGAACGACTTATAAATGGTGAATATTACTCCAATTCCAGTGATATTTCTACGAATATTGGTAGAAGACCCTCATGTACAGTTTATCATGTTCCACCATGTTTCTTAGGGTGTCACATTTATTCAATCCACTCAACACCTCCATTGAGGTAGGTACTAATATTGTCATATTGTTTTACAAATAAAGAAATGGAAACATAAGGAAATTAAATGACTTGCACCAGATCACTTAACAGAGAAAATGATGGGATCACATTTCAAACACAAGTCATCTGTCTCTTAACATGTACACTTGGCTACTTCCACTATTGGGCCCAGTTAGCTAGAAGGAGATATTTGTCTCTCTGCTTCCACAAAGCCATTAGCACAAATTCTTTTTGAGAAGGTGACTAGTCAGAGTAGGAAATGAGATCTATGGTCAGCAGAGGAAGTCAGCATTTCTCATTGTTTCTTTTCTGGCCCCTGCTTTATCCCAGGCTCAAAGAGTTGGATACCCGTCAATCTAGTGGCATAAAAGTCAAAATTCTCTAACCTTAAATCTTACAAGCGCATTGTCATTCATTTTGGAGATATCATTATGACTAACTCTTCAACTTCACCCTAGAGAAATAGATACTTACTGGTGTCAGAGTCTTAAATTTTTCCTAAGTTTGACCTATTTATTGTCTGGCATGTCTCCCATGCAAACACACACACACACACACACACACACGTCAGAGAGAGATTTAGTGATGAGGCGACTCCATTAAAGATCATAGTTAAGTTTCTCTTTTTAACACTGTCATTAATATCCCCAAGATATAATTGTGGTGTTCGGAAGCCCACAGTCAAACTGTAGTAACACATAAGGATAACCACAAAAAAGGGGGTCTCTAATCTCTGGTGCAAGAATGGAAGGGAACTGCCAGATTGGTAGCTGTATCAGTCAGTTTTTCATTCTTATAATAAAGCTCCTAGGTCAAGCTACTTTGCAAAGGAAAGTTTACCATGGTTTTGGAGGTGCAAGGTCTAGGGGCCTGATCTGCTCTTGCTGACAGAGTCCTGAAGCAGTGAAAAGCATCACATGGCAAGAGACAGGCAGTGCAAGTGTCTGTTTATCTGCGTGTATCCATCTGCCTCTGCTTATGAAGCCTCCAGGACTCAATCATGGGTCTCTATCCTAATGATTTTATCTAATCGTAATCACTTCCCAAGGTCCCACCTCTAAACACTGTAGTTATATTAAATTTTCCATCTTCTTAACATGTCACCATGGGGATCGAATTTCAGTAAGTGGTGCCCCAGGGGACATTCAAACCACATCTGAACATTAGCAGGAACCACTTCTGGCTTTCCTGGGGTGGTGTGTTTCAAGCCTGCTCTCAGTGTGATGGGGACAGATAAGGGTTAGAAGTGGGCTGTTGAGCCTCAATCAATCAGAGCCTGGAAAACTCGAAGTCTAGCTAGGCTGACTGTGATGAACAAGGACTCTGGGGTAGGGAAGTTTGAACTTGTTTAGGCATCGTGACCGCTAGGCCTAACCCCTACCCCAGAAGTTTACCTTTGAATTCCATTTTAGGCTGATTGTTTGAAATATCCTAATAAAATCACTCTGGTGAATATATTTGAATAGTGTTAGTTGATTTTAGTGAACAGCCAAGTACAGGAGACAGAGACCTTTATTATGGCTCTGTTCTAGACTGTAGCTCTTTAAGAGACTTCTGTCTGGCATTGCCAGTACCTCCCCGATATGCCACTCATGGCATTCAACTCAGGTTCCCCCACTTATTTGGACCCTAGCTTTGGATGCCACAGCCCCCCACTGGGGTGGCAGCCATATCTCTGATTACAGAAAGGCATATTATCGGTTCAAGTGGACACCAATGAATCCTATCATGAACAAGGAATGCAGCACATGCCTGATTCCCTGCAACCTAAGTTTCAGTTTGCAAGACAGTACAGAGAGTGGTTTGTAAGCAGCCCAAGAGCTGCCCTTCTTAGGGTTTTCTGCCCCTGGACTCCAATATACCTTTAATGGAATCAGTGTGGTGCCACCCACCCCAGTGAAGATGGTAAAGGACAATTAGCCCGGAGAATTTCAGAGGGAATAATGATTTCCCCAACCTTCAGACAGAGAAAAGTGTTGCCTGAAACCAAGCTGCAGCAACTGTTGTGGGAAACAAAAGCAGAAGAAAGGGGAAGGAAAGGAATATGAGAGGTGCCTAAGAAAGGGTGAAAGTCAGTGGAACACCGGATAGCCAAGGCCAAAGTTGAAGGATGCAACAGCTGTTGAGCAAGCCCCATCTCACAAGGCTGAGATATCTGGAAAGGTTTCCCCACACTCTGGGCAATAACTAGGTCAGTGAGTATATTAAGGACCTCGTTGAACAACACTATAGCTACAATTGCTTGAGCTATGGAGTGGGCAGGGCAAAAATAGGCTTCTAGATGTGGGACTAATTGGAGATGGTCATAGTAGGGAGGAATGGAAAAATGGAAGGAAAGCACAATGAAGCCTAAGTGAAAGGAAAAAAAAAATTGGAAGCGAGATTCAGACGTTGACATTCTTTGTACTGTTCAGTGTCAAGGTATCATGGGGGAAGAAAGAACTGCACAATCCTCAAGGTGAAAGGAAGACACGTGCAGAATCACTGAGGGGAAGAGAAAACATCAGTAAACCATTCAAATGATGATCTGTTGTCAGGATTAGGTACCCAGTGATATAAGTAAATATTCACACAGAGACTGTGTAGTGGGAACATTAATAATTCATACACTGGGATGCTTCCCAGGGATCTATTTGCTACAATTCAAATCTGAGGCATGACAGAATTTGATGTAAGTTGGAAGCCCCAGGGACAACTGTCTATTAGAAAGAAGGCTACAAGAGAAAGAATCAGATAAAATTTTAGAAGTGAAGAATCAGCTAATTGAACCTAGTCCTTGACAGATAAAGACATTGCAGTTCAGAAAAGAGAAGCATTTGTCCAGTAGGTTATTATAGCCCTTGAAATTTGAGGCCAGAACTCAGTGCTCACCCCTATGAAATTGGTAACTCGTGCTATCTGTGTGGGTCCAGAGCTGAGTGTAATTGAGACAGAAAGACACAAGGGCCAAATGCAATCACCCTGAACCACCACTCTCATCTCCAAGAATCAGGGATGGAAAGATCCTGAAACGGGTAGTAAAGAAAAGGGGAAAATGTCTAACAGAACAGCTGGGCCATAAATGGAAGAAGCATCAAATCCCATGCAGTCAAAATGGTGTCCCAGCATTATTTATAAATATTTATTTAAAATTTTTACTTATATATATTTATTTATAAATTTTATAAATCAAACAGTGCTTTTTGGGATGCTCCTATGTATCCCATACTATGTGAGGCTGTGAGAGACGTGAGCCATGATATTTCATTTGCTCTCTCTAAGGAGATCTCTGTGTCAAAGGGGGAAAATGGCTGTAGCATAAATGAATTTGGCCACCGAAAGGACTGGATTTTCGAGATCCGTTCTCATCTAAAATCTTGAGCTCCATGATCCACTTTGTTCTTAGGGGTGACACATTGTCTTCTGGCATTTGGGTTAGACATTTGGGTCACTGATTCATTCAACATATACTTATTGGGTGTCTGCTGCATGGCTAGCATTGTACAAAGTGCTGGGGATACAGTCACGACAAAGACACAGTCTGTCATTTGTCTTTGTGTTATAGACGAGTAAATACACGCTTACAGTGGATAATCATGGAGTGAAACAGTCAATACTACAGGAACACCGCTCTGCCTTCTTGAGGCAGAAAAGCCTTCTGAGAAGAGATGATGGCTAAGATAAGAAAAAAAGGACAACTGCAAATTAATGAGACATAGGAGAGAGGGGAAGGAAGGATATTCCTGGGAAAGGGAATAACATTTGCAAAGTCCCAAAGGCAGGAGAACAAAATATGGAAGTTATTTAAGTGCCAAAACTCTGGCTTGCAAATGTTAAGTATATTACCAGGTCTGAAGGAGGGAAAACAAAAAGGGTTTTTGTTTGTTTGTCTGTTTGTTTTGGTAGTGCAAGAAACTGAGAACAAATACTGGGAGAAATTCCAAACTACTGGAAATTGCCAAATGTAATTTTGACCTTAAAATAATGGAAAAGAGACTATTTTCCAAATTACTTACTAGTATATGTGATGCTAATCCAAGTACATATATTTAAATTTATTGTTAGTGGAGAGCTTTTTTTTTTAAGATTTATTTAGTTGAAAGAGTGACAAAGAAACAGATCTTCCATCTGCTAATTCACTCCCCAAAAAACCACAACTAATGGGGCTGGGCCAGGCTGAAGCCAGGAGCCTGGAACTCCACCTGGGTCTTCTTCATGCACTCATGCACAAGGCTCAACCACTTGGACCATCTTCTGTTGCCTTCCTAGGTGCATTATCAGGGACCTGAATCAGAAGCAGAGCAGCTGAGACTCAAATCAGCACTCTGATGTGGGATGCCTATGTCAGAAGTGGTGGCAATTTAACCTGCTACACCAAGATGACAGCCCCGGCTTGATTTTATATACGTAGTTTGTAAAGCAGAGATTGCCAAATGTTAGCTATGGCAGTCTAACTTCGTTGTTAGGATTTATGGCATTACAACTCAGGGAAATACAGTACACAGGGCATAGCTGAATGCCAGACAGTTCTCTCCTGCTTTTTTTTTTTTTTTTTTTAGAAACTAGCTTGGGTGTTTGTAGAGTCTAATGGATTCTCCACATAATGAATGATGACCCAAAACATACACATAATGGGATACCAGATATGATGGAAAACAGAATAAGAACACACAAAGGTATTATTTCTCAAAGGGTCATAAGTGTTCTAAAATTTACCATTCAGATTGAAACATTTTAAGAGTGATGGGCATTTTGAACAACTATGAAAGCACAAGTGTAAGCTTGAATGAAGTGTCCACAGGCAGACTGGGGTATATGGTCCCCAATCTCTATTTGTTGAATGAGTGCATGAACAAATGCCTGAATGGATCTCATCTAAGAACTAGACTTATCCTTAAGTCCTTCCTGGTGTGTCCTACTAAGACAATAGTAGCAAGTATCTTTCTAGCTCTTTACTATTGTTTCTAAAACATTACTCCTCATGTAAAAGTTGTCTCCAGCATTATGAAAGAGTTAGCGTACCCTTAGGTTTATTGAAACACAATTCACAATAGCTAAATATAGAATCAATCCAGATGTCCATCAACTGATGACTGGATAAAGATATTATGGGATATTTACACCATGCAATACTACTCAGCTCTAAAAATGAAATCTTGTCTTTCACAACAAAATGGATGCAACTGGAAACCATTATACTTAGTGAAATAAGCCAATCCCAAAAAGACAAATACCATATATTTTCCCTGAACTGTGATAACTAAGAGAATACCAAAAATTGCAATGCATATTAGTGAAATTGACATTTTGAGATTTGATGATTGTTTAGAGCCCTTGTCTCTGCTGTTGAGGAATGGCGTTTTACTCTTCTATTTGTTGAACTCTTTACTTAGTGTAGGGTTAACCTTATGAGTATAAAATAAACTGAAAATAGATCTTTGTAAAAATTAAGAGAGGGAATAAGACAGGAAAGAGGAGGAAGGGTGGGAGCATGGGCAGGAGGAAGGGCAGGGTAAGAAGTATCACTATGTTCCTGAATCTGTATTTATGAAATACATGAAATTTGTATACCTTAAATAAAATTTTTTCTAAAAAACTGTCTTCTTCTAAAGTTCATATGTTCAGTAGTTGGTTGGCACAATGTATGTTTCTTCCACATTCATTAAAGACTTTGGAATCCACCTCTAATTTGTCCAGCTCTGACCAAACTTTCTGAAACTTTGAACTTGAATATCTTATTGTCTCTTCATACCTTGTCATTCTCCCAACTCTCACTCCCTTATTCTTAGGAAATTCATTATTTTATCAAATTGAGACCTTAAATTTCTATCCTTAACCAGCATAGAGCCCCTCACCTTTTCATTCTCCTTTCTGCTCTGTTCCGTTTACTTCTTGTTTCACCATTGCACAACCACAGTCTACCATGGATCACCAGCCCTTTCTTCACCTACCTCAGGCTGAGCATAACTGGAGAAAATCACACAAGCATGTCAATAACTAGCACTGTAACTCTTGATCTCCAATCTCAGTTCCATCTTCAAGCAGCCAGATAATCATCCAAAATGCTCCTAATCAGATTCCTCTCTCAATCCTCGTAGTGGCTGTTTGAAACTTTCACCACACATGTCAAGTACCCTACCTACCATATCTCCTATCACATTCAGTATATGGTGTCGCCTCCTATTTCCCTAAGAAAACAGAGGTCCCTAGTACTCTCCCATTCATATTCCTGTATCTAGAAATGTATCTGTACCCAAAACTGCCTCATGACTCCTAGAAAAAGAAGCTCTCTGTTTTCTTAAATTTTACTATTTATTTGAAAGGAAGGGAGAGAGAGAGAGAGAGAGAGAGAGAGAGAGAGAGATCTCCCACTCTCGCCTCAATGAAAAATGTGTCCTCTTTATCTAAATTTTCTTTATTTGAAAAGCAGAGAGGTTGAAATCTTCCATCTGCTGATTGACTTTCCAAATGCCCCAAACAACCAGGGCTCCTGGGGGCCAAACCAGGAGCCGGAAACTCAATCTGAGACTTCTACATGGGTAGAAGGGATCCAAGTACTTGAATCATCACCTGCTGCCTCCCAGAGCATGCCTTATTAGGAACCTGGAATGGAGTGGTAAGGTGGCACTGAAATCCAGGCACTCTAACACAGTGTGCAGGCATCTCAAGTGGAGACTTAATTGCTACACTGAGTGCATGCCCCGCCCCCGGAAGTGTCCTCTTTTAAATAAAGTTTATCTCTCTCTTTGTGCTCTTGATCCTGTACCCTTGGCTTCCTTCAGGAACCTTGCTCCTTGCTTCTCTCTTCTGTATCTTCTCAACTCTCTCTAATGACATTGTCCTTTTGAAGGACTGCAATGACTACTTGGGCATTAAGTCTTTTTTTTCAGATTTTGTTTTTCTTTTGTAATAATTAAAGATTCACAGAAAGTTGCAAAGATGCTACAGTGAAGTTACATATACCCTTCATTCATTTCCCCCAGTGAGTACATCTTACATTATTTTAGTACAATATCAAATTAATGATTCTAATAAATATCAAAACAGGATGGGGCCGGCTCTGTGGTGCAGTGGGTTAAAGCCCTGGCCTGAAGTGCTGGCATCCCATATGGGCACTGGTTCTAGTCTCGGCTGCTCCTCTTCTGATCCAGCTCTCTGCTATGGCCTGGGAAAGCAGTGGAAGATGGCTCAAGTCCTTGGGCCCCTGCACCCATGTGGGAGACCTGGAAGAAGCTCCTGGCTCCTGGCTTCGGATTGGCGCAGCTGTGGCCATTGTGGCCATCTGTGGAGTGAACCAATGGATGGAGGACCTCTCTCTCTCTGCCTCTCCTCTCTCTGTGTAGCTCAAACTTTCAAATAAATAAAATAAATCTTTAAAGAAAATAAATAAAGATAAAACAGGAAATTGACATTATACAGTATTGTAGATAATTTTATGTCATTTTATCATATGTATTGATTTCTGCAACAACCACTGCAATCAAGATATTGAACTGTACATCATCCTAACGATCTCCCTCAAGCTACCCCTGTGAAGTCTCATACACTTCCCTAACTCCTGGTAACCACCAACTGTTTTCTTTTAAAAAAAAAATATTTATTTATTTGGAAGGCAGAGAGAAAGAGAGAGAGAGAGAGAGAGAGAGAGAGAGGTGGTGAGAATAGTTTTGCATTCTTTTAGTTTTTAACACTAAATATGATATTAACTATAGAGATTTTTTATATGTTATTTATCAACTTAAGGATTTTCCTATTATTTTTCATTTGTTGATAGTTTTTAATCATGAGTTTTTTCAAATGTTTTGCTGTATCAACTGATACAATCAAGTGATTTTTATATTTTATTCTAATGTGGTGGGTGGCATTGATTTTCACATATTGAAATAGCCTTGCATTCCTAGAATAAGTTTCACTTGTCTTTCCATTATTAATTTCCATTTTGATTCTTTTGCAGCCACAGAGCACACTCTATTATTTCACTTCTTTTAAATGTGTTGAGGTTTGCTTTATGACCTAGGTATATGTTCTTTAAGCACTTGAAAAGAGTGTGGATTCTGATATTTGTGGGTGAAGTGCTCTGTAAATGTCAATTAGATCCCGTTAGTTGATCATTGTGTTAGTCTATTCAGGCTTCTGTAACTAAATATCTAACATTGGGTCATTTGTAAACAACAGGCGTGTATTGCTGACAGGTCCTGAGGCTGGGTAGTCTAGCAAAGCATCAGCCAATTCAGTGTCTGCTGAGAGCTAGCTCTCTGTCTCATGGATGGCATCTTCTAGCTATGTCTTTACATGGTAGAAAAGGCAAACAAGCTCCTTCGGGTCTCGTCTATGGGGCACTAAACCTATTCATGAAAGCAGAGCCCTCGAGACCTAATCACTTCCCAAATGCCCCACTTGTTAATATGATCATCATAGGGTTTAGGTTTCAATTTATGATTTGGAGGAGGACACAGATATTCAGCATATAGCACTGGTGTTGCTGAGTTTTTTTCTATATCCTAACTGATGTTCTGTCTTATTGTTGGACCAATGGTTAATACAGGGGCATTGAGGTCTCCAACTATAATTCTAGATTTGTTTATTTCTCATTTCCATTCTATCAGTTTTTGCTTCATGTATTTTGAAGCTCTGTTGGTTTACCCAAACACATTCAGGGTTGCTATATACTCTTGGTGAGTTGATCTATTTATTATTATGTGATATTATTATCTATCCCTGGTGATTTTCCTTGTTCTGAAGCCTCTCTGAAGTTAATGTAGCCACTCTTGCTTTTTTAAATAAATATTTTCAGGATATATATTTTTTCCATCACTTTACTTTCATTGTAAATATATCATTATATTTGAAGTGAGGTTCTTACAGACAGCATTTAGTTGTGTCATGTTTCTTAATACATCCTGGAAAAATTATAAGGATTAAAAAATAAATTTACTGTGCCAATCTCTGTCTTTAAGTTTCATATATTGACAATATTTTCACTGAGAGTCATTATTGATATGTGAATACTTGCAGTTTGTGATTTTATTTTTTAATAAATATATACCTCTGCTGTTCTGTTCTTCTGTTCTCTTATTTTATTCTCTTTCAGGTTACTTGAATTTTTTAACTTAGTTTAGTTTTAAATTTATTTATTTGTATAGTATTTTAGTGATTGCTCCTGGTACTCCACTATACATATGTAATATCACAATTCTACTGGTGTCAACTTCTTCACCTTCAATTAAGTGTAGGATCCTTATCTGCCTTTATGTCCTTTAGCTTTGCCCATTTATAATAGAATTGTCTTAAATATTTCCTCTATATACAATAAAAACAACCTTAATGTTATTATTTCTGCTTCAACTATTAAACATAATTTATAAAGATCACAAGGAGAAGGGAAATGTACATATTATTTTACTAGGGCTTCCATAACAAAATACCACAGACTGGGTGGCTTAAATAACACAAATTTATTTCCTTGTGGTTCTGGAGGCCAGCTTGAGAGCAAGGTGTTGGGAGGTTTGGTTTCTTTTGAGACCTCTCTGCCTTTACATGGCCACCTTCTCACTGATGTCTTCACATGTTTCCTTTGTTCACATATCTGTATCTTAATTTCTTCTTACAAGGACACCTGTCATATTGGATTAGGACCCACGCATATTAACTCACTTTTCCTTAATTACTACCCATAAATGCCCACTCTCCAAATATAATGACACTCTAGGGCACAGGGCATTTAGACTTCAACATACAAATTTTGTGAAGACAAAGTTCAGTTCATGCCAGAAAATCTATTGTATTTATCCATTTTTTTTCTCTTTCTGCTATTCTTTCTCCCTTCTTAATGGTACAAGACTCCTCTGCTATCAGAATTTTCTTTAAAATAAATACATCCGTTAGCTACAAATTCTCTTAATGACATTTCTTTGACAGTGTCTTGATTCCCCCATCACATCTAAAGGACGTTTTCACTGGATGTAGAATTCTGATTTGGCTGTTATTTTCTCTCAGCTGTTGAAAAACTCTTGTACCACTTCCTTCCAGCTTCCATGGTTATTGATGAGCAATTCATTGTCATTTTATAGGGCATGCACTGTTTTTTTTTTTATGGCTGCTTTCAAGATTGTTCTGTCTTTACCATTCGTTTAGAGAAATTTGACTAGACATGTCTTGGTTCAAATTTCTCTCATTATGGTTTGGGTTTACATAGCACCTTGAATCTATATTTATGTCTGTTCACCAAATTTGGGAAAAGTGAAGCCATTTTTCTCCAAATAATTTTTCAGTCCCATTGATTTTCCCCTATCCTTCTGGAACTCCAGTAACATGGAGGTTATATTTTTATTATAATGTCACAAGTCCCAGAGATGCTCTGTTCTTTTTTCAGCCTATCATTTACAAAGTATTTCTTGTTGTTCTGTTTTCAAGTTCATTGATGGTTTCCCTCTGTCTGTCTTTTCCATTCTGCTATTGAGCCCATTCATTGAACTCTTAAATTGTGTTATTATATTTGTCAGCTCAAATTTTCATTTGGTCTTTTTATCTTCCATTTGTTTATTGTTCTTTTCTCTTTTTTTCATTTGTTTCAATCATGTGTATAATTTTCCATTGAAGTGCTATTATGATAGTTGCTTAAAATTCTCTTCAGATAATTTTAATACCTGTGTCATGTTGTTATTGATACCTTGATTGGTTTTTGTTATTCAAGTGTAAATATCCCAATTCTTTGTATGATGAGTTATTTTTCTAATCTGGTCTTTTTGGGCATGAGGGGAGGTCTTCAAAAGCTTCATATAAAATGTTCATTATCTTTTAATTCATTTCCATGAACTTTTTGAAGTAGCTTCATATTTTTTTAAAGGAAGGTTTTTTTTTCTATTGAATGTATTTATTTACTTGAAGTACAGAGTTACAGAGACACACACATACACACACACACACACACACACACAGAGAGAGAGAGAGAGAGAGAGAGAGAGAGAGATCTTCCTTCCACTGGTTTACTCCCCAAATGGCTACAATGGCCAGAGCTGGGCCATTTGGAACATAGGAGCTAGGAGCCAGGAGCTTCTTGTGGATCTCCCACGTGAGTGCAGGGACTGAAGCACTTAGGCCATCTTCTTCTTTTATTTTTTTTAAGATGTACTTATTTATTTGAAAGGCAGAGTTAGAGAGAGGCAAAGGCAGAGAGAGAGAGAGAGAGAGAGAGAGAGAGAGAGAGAGGTCTTCCATCAACTGGTTCACTCCCCAAATAGCCACAATATCCAGAGCTGGGCCAATCCAAAGCCAGGAGCCAGGAGCTTCTTCCAGGTTTCCCACAAGGGTGCCAGGCCAAAGCACTTGGGCCATTTTCCACCGTTTTCCCAGGCCATAGCAGAGAGCTGAATCAGAGGTGAAGCAGCAGGGACACAAACCAAAGCCCATATGGGATGCTGACGGCACTGGAGGCGGCTTTATACACTAAGCCACAACGCCTGTCCTGAAACTCTCTTTTGATTGTTATTCCACTCTCCACTTTTCTTCCTAAATTTCTTATTAATTCTTGGTCAACATTATGAGTTCCTTTTCCTTTGCACCCCTGATAGATTTTGGGATTCATAGGTTTCATAAAAAATTTTTTTAAATTTTTCACTCTATAATCCTATGATGCTTGACTCTCAGATATCAGTATCAAGTTCAAGAGTCCGGCATCCTGATCACAATGGGCTAAGCTGCTGCCTACAACTCTGGCATCCCATATGAGCTCCAGTTCAAGTCCTGGTTCCTCCACTTCTAATCCAGCTTTGCTTCCTACTAATGTGCCTTGGGAAGTAGCGGAAGATGGCCCAAGTGCTTGGGTCCCTGCACCCACATGGGAGACCAGGATGGAGTTCCTGGCTCCTGGCTTTGGCCTGGCCCATCCCTGGCCATTGTGGCCATTTGAGGAATGAACCAGGAACAAGGAAGATTCTCTCTCTCTCTTTCTCGCTCTCGCTCTTGCTCTTGCTCTCTCATTCCCTTTCTGTGTGTAACTCTGCCCTTCAAATAAACAAAATAAATCTTTAAAAAATATATCAAGTTTGAATATTTTTGGTGAAACTCCCCATGGATGTATGCATTGCATTGGTCTGTCTGTCTGTCTTCATGTCCTTCTTAAGATTAGATGCTTCTGGTCAGAGGGTCGTATTCCAAATTCTAGTCCATATAGATCAGATTGGACCTAAATCTCTGAGACATACAGGCCCCAATTTGAATCTATAGTGAACAAGTTAATTTTTCATAAGTTCCTGACTTGAGGGTCCCTCTAGCCCTTGAACTTCTGAGTATCAAAGCTTGTTCTGTTGCCGTAAGCTTGCTTCTCCCTTTGCATAGCATGTATTGGACCTGCGGGTGGCCTCTCCAGGACTGGCCTCTGCAGCCAAGTTAGTGTCCCTGGTAATGCTCTGAAAAGCAGCCTCACAGCTGCGACAAGAGCAGCTCCAAAAAACACTTCATCATGGCTTGAAGCCTGCCACAGTGTTTAAAGCACACTCGCAGCTTGATTATCAGTCTGTGGGTCATTTATTTTGTGAATTATCTGTGGTCATTTAGAGCCTGGCTTTACCCCTTCCCCAATTACAGAGGCTGCATCCAGGCCCCTTCACTCTCAACCACCAGGACTCCCCTCTCTTTGCCAACAATCCATGTGTGCTCAGGAAATGCAAACTCATTCTAATATCAACCCAATTAAACAAAATTATGAACACAGGTGGCTATAAAACATACTCTTAAATGCAGCTCAAAGCTAAAAGGAGACAATTTTGACCTTATCAGTACTAATGATAATTTCAATTAGGGCAGATAATTAAGAGTAAATTCAATTTGCTGAAGGTACTCTAACTGGCATATAGAAACCTATAACTTAATGCAATCCAGGCAGCAAAAACAGGCGTATTCATATACAATTTAGCCTTCCAGACATACATCATGTTTGATCTCTGGCTGAGAACAGACTAGAAATCAAGGAAGTAGACAAACCCGCTGAGAAAAAGAATAGAATGGCCTGAAAGCTCATTGCCACGAAAAATGAAAGGTGTGGGGATGGTAAAGACAGGGGTAATGCAGAAACGAAAAACTAACAATCATGAAGGAGGAAAAGAAGAAGGAAAAGGGGTGGGAGAGGGACTGAGACACACCTAGGAATATTAGTTATCATTATGTCTAAGTGCTCACAAAAGATGTATCATTCTTGGGTTCTGAAGATAATTAAGTTTCTAAAAAAAAAGTGAAATTACCTTCGAGATGCAATGACTTTGAACAGCCCTTGTCTAGAATGTTGAGGAACAGTTTTTGTTTTGTTTTGTTTTGTTTTTTTTTCTTTTTCTTTTTCTCCCTTTACCTAGAATAGAGTTAATCTCCTGTGTATAAAGTTAAATGAAAATAGATCTTAGTAAAAAACAAGATTGGGAACAGGAGAAGGAAGAGGAGGGGTGAGAGTGTGGGTGGGAGGGTGGGTACAATGGAAAGAATTACTATGTTCCCAAAGTTGGATTTATGAAATGCACGCAAATAATTAAAAAATAAACAAATAAGAATAAATGTAATTGATGACAATCAAAAATAATGGAAAAGAAAATCAGCAGTGCTGTCTACAGCCTGCTGTAGAAATAAGGCGGCAAAGGGGGCACGTGATGAGATGACTTCAGCCGGCAAAGGACAGCTCACCCATGTCTTTGGGGATGAATTGTAGATTTTGCATTTATCCCTCAATCAGCTCAAAATAAAAAAGCTAAGCAAGTGATAGGGGATATTGGTTTTAAAAAAGACAAGGAAGAGGAAAACTACAAAATGAAGCCTTGAAGAGGTTGGGACCAGGAAAAAGATAGTATGTGGTGATGATGGAAGCTGAAAGGTGATTATGTTTCAGCTATTTCAACAGGATTCTGATATGGAGAGCCATATGAGACATAATTTTAGTCAGAGTTGTTTCCTCAATTCCTAGTTCAATACTTGGCACATCATGAGTATTTGAAAAGGTATTTGTATGATTCAGGATGTGTGTGTGCACATATGCACATGCATAACCCTATGAAAACTTGAGAGAGGACTAAATAATATTCTCCCAGGAGATATGAAAAATTGAACCAAATTTATTCCTGCCTCTATTTTCACTAAAGCATTGCCCTTCAGATTACATTAAGTCCCAATAATGGCCTCCTTCTCAGGGTACCAGCTGCCTTGTTTGTGGCATCCATCTTGTTCTGAGAGCTTAATTACATGGTATGCGACCTTTTCTGGGCACTCCCTGTGGGAGGGTAGAGCAGTTGTTCACAGTATTGTCTGTCGCAGAGGTAGACACAGAGTAGGTGTGTAAACAACACAGAGTGAATGAATTAAATACATGAAGCACTGCAGTATTTTTCAGACAAGTAGCACTTTGCTCTTATTCTTTAAGGAACTGTCTTGGAGCCTGCACTGTGGTATAGCTGGTAAAGCTGCTGCCTGCAAGGCCAGCATCCCATATGGGCACTGGTTTGCATCCCAGCTGCTGCACTTCTGACCCAGCTGCCTGTTAATGTACCTGGGAAAGAACTGGAAGATGGCCCCCTGTACCCATGTGGGAGACCTGGATGAAGTTTCTGGATCCTGGCTTCTGCCTGTCCTTTCACTGGCCATTGTGGCTATCTGGGGAATGAACCAGCAGATGGAAGTATGGAATCTCTCTCTCTCTACTTCTCTCTCTCTCTCAAATAAATAAATATCATATTTTAAAAAATGAACCATCTTAAGGTATAAAGGGGAGTCATAACTTTCCATCAATAATGGCTGAAGGTTTCCTATTGCTTTTTTTTTTTTTTTTGAAAAAAAAAATTACCTATTTGAAAAGGAAGAGAGAGAGAGAGAGAGAGAGAGAGAGAGAGAGAGAGAGAGGAAGATCTTCCATCTACTAGTTTGCTCCCCAAATATCTGTAACAGCTAGGAGCTGAGAAATAAATCAGGGTCTCCCATGGGGGTGAGAAAGACCCAAGAACTTGAGCCATCACCTACTGCCTCCCAAGGTGCATACTAGCAGGAAGTTGAGATCAGGAGAGGAAGCAGAGCCAGAACTCAAACCCAGGCACTCCTGTATGGGATGGTGGCATTGCAACTAGCATCTAAAGTGTTGCACCCAATGCTCACCCCCCTTATTGGTTTAGAAAACATGCAGACAGCACTGCTTGCTCACTCTCTTCATCTCCTCTCAGCATTCTGATCTCAGTGATCATATTGCGAATCAGAATATTCTGTTCTCAGTCAACTTACTTTAATGGAAAACTGCTTTTGCTGCATGAAAAGTGTGACCTCACCATTTAAGACAAAAATCAATTTAAAGGGATTTCTATTTTTATTGCCTTTTCAAGAAAATACATGTATCTCTGTCTACTGTATTAAAAGCTTTAAACGCAGCTTGCAGTGATGAATCTGATTTAGCTCATGATGAAAAGGGTTCTTAAAGAGCCTTAATAGAAACAGAACTAGGAGGTGATACTAACACCCAACATTTGCATATCACAATCTGGTTTGTAAAAGTGCCACCATTCATTATCTCATTTAATACTTGGCAATACTGTGAGATGCAGTTCACCATTTTTACAGATTTACAGAGATTTAGAGAACTGAAGTCATGTGCTAGTAAATCATAGATGCAGGAGTTGAGCCTGAATGTATTTCAAACACTACCTCTGTCTAGAAACTTTTTTTTAAGTTTATTGATTTATTTGAAAAACAGTGTGACAGAAAGAAAGGGGGAGAGAGAGAGAGAGAGAGAATCTTCCATCCATTGGTTCATTACCCAAATGGCTAGGCCAAATCTAAGCCAGGAGCCAGGAGCTTCATCTGGGTCTCCCACGTGGGTGGCAGGGGCCCAGGGACTTGGGCCATCATCTGCTGCTTTCCCAGGCACATTAGCAGGGAACTGGATCAAAACTGGAGCAGCTGGGAATTGAACCTTGGCTTTGGTATGGGATGCTGGAGTTACAAGTTGTGGCTTAACTGCCTGCAATACAATGCCAGCCCCCATCTGTCTTTTTCATTAATTAATTAATTAATATATGTATTAAACTGTAAAATTAATACTGTAAAATATTAGAAGCAGGAGATCCCTCTGCCTTTAAAATAAATACAATTTTGTTTTAAAAACATAAACCTGTGGGATGGGCATTTGATACAGCAGGTCAGATATTTCCCGAGATGCTCCCTGGAGGGCCTGGCTTCAAGTCTAGGCTCGGTTCCAATTCCAGATTCCAGGGAGTACACACTGTGGGAGGCAGCAGGTAATGGCAAGAGCAGTTGTGTCCCTGCCACCCACGTGGGAGACCTGGATTCAGCTCCTGACACCTTGCCTTCAGCCTGGACCTGCACAAGATTTTTCAGAAATTTGGAGAAGGAAACAGTAGATAGGACATATCTATCTGTCTGTCTGTCTCCCTTTGTTTCTCTGGCTTTTATTTACTGGTTTGTTTGTTTGCTTGCTTTTGGCTTTTATTTGTTTGAAAGGAAGAGTGACAGAGAGGGAGAGAGAAACAGCTAGATCTTCCATCCACTGGTTCACCCTCCCCAAATAGCTACAATGATCTGGGCTGGGCCAAGCCAAAGCAAGGAGTCAGGAGCTCCATCTGTGTCCTGTTTGGCAGGAACCCATGTACTTAGGCTATCATCTGCTATTGCCCAGAATATACATTAGCAGGAAAGCTGGATAGTAAGCAGAGGCGGGACTCAACCCCAGACACTCCAATTTGGAATGCAACGTCTCAAATGTCAGCTTAACCCACTGCACCATATATCTGCCCCTGTCTAGGGGTTCTTGTAATCTTGTCTACTGGCAAGAATGGTTTGCCATGCCCTCCTGATAACAGCAATACAAAAACCCTGCTTTTGAGAACTTTTCTATCCCTCCGTGAGGAGTTAAAGCCATTGCCCACATAAGCTACATTTGGAAGACCCAAGCTTTCACCTGCCTGCAGCTAAGTATAGTCCATAACAGGTCTGTCTAGATGAATGCAAACAAGCCACTTTACCACTATCAGCCTCATCTCATTTCAATGGAGTCAGTATGAGGGTAAATTGTAACATGGCATGCCAATTTTAATTAGTTAATTTATTATTAAATATATTTGTAAATATAATTGGCAAATCCAGCACAGTGGTGACACATAGTAGGGATCCAGTGACTTTTTCTGTTAATAGAAACAAAACTCTGACTAAAACCTTCCTCACATGCGTCCTTTCTCCCATTCCACCTGCATCAACATGGTGGACTTTTCCTTCTTTCTCAGTTTAATAACTTCTCTCTTGTCTCCATATCTGATTCAAGCTCCATATTCCCTTTGATTAAACAGCTTGTCAAAGCTGCTTTTATCATTCTAAATTCATGGGTCCACCTGCAATTTTTTAAAGGTATGTCTAATTATTTGAAAGTCCTAGTTACAGAGAGAGATGGAGAGAGATCTTCCATCTGCTAGTTTACACCTCAAATGGCTGCAATGGCCAGGGCATGGCCAGACCTAAGTCAGGAGCCTGAAACTTCATCCAGGTCTCCAATATGGGTTGCAGGGGCCCAAGAAATCACGCCATCTTCTGTTGCTTTCTCAGGCACATTAGCAGGAAGCTGGATCAGAATTGGAGCAGCTTGGAATTGAACCAGCATTCATATGGGATGCCAGTGTTGCATGCAGCAACTTAATTTACTGCACTGCAATGGTGGCCCCAATCTGCGAAATATTTGTTCTGATTATTTCTCTGACCCCAAAAGAAAATATAAAATAAGAAAATCATACTTTCATTTATTCATGTAACCCATATTTACTGAAATACTAATAAGTCACATGCTCAGTAGCTATTCCAGATAGAAAGATGAAGAAAATTTAAGACACTTGCAAGCAGGATCAAATACAAACAAGTTATTACCACATTATGGAACAGCTATTCTAATTGTTTACTCTTCTACAATACCCTTAGCCAACTTTCCTCTTTTCTTTATATACCTTTCATGGACTCTTTCACCCATCCCCAGGCCTCCAGCTTTCACCTATTAACTGAAAATACCAAATCAATATTTGAAGCACTAGTTCTCAATTGGACATGATTTTTCCTCCCCACAGGGGACATTTGACAGGGTATAGACATTTTTGGTGTCACAACTGGGAAGAGTTCTGTTATTGGCATCTAATGGGTAGAATCCAGGAATACTGCTCAGCATGCAGGACACTTCCCATGGGGTTGGCATTTCAAAGCCAGAATCCCATATCAGAGTGTTGATTCAACTCCTAGGTGGTGCACTTCCAATATAGACCCCTACCCATGTTCCTGGGGAGGCAGTGGAAGATGCCCCCAAGTCCTTGGGTCCCTGGCACCCACTTAGGAGACCTGGATGGAGTTCTGGGCTCCTGGCTTCAGCCTAGGCCAGCCTGGCCTTTTTGGGGAGTAAACCGGTGAGTGGAAGATATTCTCTCTCTCTCTCTCTCTCTCTCTCAAATAAATAAATAAATCTCAAAAAATTATCTGACCCAAAATCTCAATCGTACTGAGTTTGAGAAACCCTGATTGAAAACAACCATAGGAGAGAACATTTGGCTTAGCTTTAAGACATCTGCATCCCACATCAGCATACCTGCATTCAAGTATTAGCTTCAGCCCCTGACTCCAGCTTCCTGCTAATGCACACCCCAAGAGACAATGGCAATAACTCAGTTGGGCTCCTGGCACCCACATAGGAGACCGAGATTGTGTCCTTGTATCCTGGCTTTGGCCTGGCCTATCCCCAGTTGTTGCAAGCATTTGGGGAGTGAACCAGTGAATAAGAACTCGTTCTGTCTCTGTTTCTCTTTCTCACTCCCTCTTTCTCTGCCTCTCAAATCAGTAAACAATTTTTAAAAAGCAACCATAAATCCTAAACATTCTAGAACAAATATTCTGTTTCATTCTGAAATAACAAGTCATCTCCAGACTGTGATCAGTAATTTTTCGCTTAAGAAAATGACATACACACAGAAATACATGCACACAATTGTATATACACAAACACACATTTGAAACTCATATTTTCAATGCTTTTTGAAGAGTTTAATTCAGATTTTTCAGTCATCTCAACATCAACATGTTGAGTATGAATTTATATCTTCCTCCATCTCAATTCTGCCATCTGTGGTTCCTATTCATTTTTAATTCTTTCCCCAACACTTTTCTCAAGAAATCAGTTATGAATTCTCTTATTTCTTACAAAAATTTAATCATGAAAACATAGAAAACTTGAACACACCAACAACTGAGGATGATATTGAATCAGTAATAAATATCCCAACAAGCCCATGATTATAAAGTAAATCGAAATTATATTATTGTAAAAATTAAAGGAAAAAAGGAAGGAAGGAAGGAAGGAAGGAAGGAAGGAAGGAAGGAAGGAAGGAAGGAAGGAAGGAAGAAAAGAAGAGGGATTGAGGGAAGGAGGCATAGAGGGAAGTATGGTTATCATAGAACTGTATATATGAAATACATGAAATCTATTCTCTTTATATTAATAACAATTAATATAAAATAAAGCCATAAAAAAGAGTATTCCAGCAAAGGAAAATCCAGGACCACATGACATCACTGCTGAATTCTACCAAAGTTTTTAGGAAAACTTAATAAATATTCCTAAACTGTTCCAAATATTTGAAAGGGAGGAAACTCTTTCAAACTTTTTCTATGAGGCCAGCATCACCTTAACTGCAAAACTAGACAAAGATACATAAAAAATAACTATAGACCAATATCTTCCATTAATGGAGATGCAAAAATACTAGCAAAATGAATCCAACAATGTCGCTCCCCCTCTTCGTGGAGGAACGACACTAAGCCCTGCCTAGGCTTCCTATCCGAGTCACGGCACCATTATGTCGCTCCCCCTCTTCATGAAGGAACGACACTAAACCCTGCCTAGGCTTCATATCCGAGTCACGGCACCATTATGTCGCTCCCCGTCTTCGTGGAGGAACGACACAGGACCCTGCGCTGTTCTTTTGTCTGCTCGGCCCTCCCCGGGTTTGCTGCTGGTTCTTCCCGGGTTGGCTACCGTCCCTTCCACCTCCGTGGAAGGGCGGTTCCCCCTGCCACTTTCCCCACTTCCGTGGGGGAGCGGCACACCGCCGGCCGGCTCTCTCGGGGGCTGCACAGGTGTTCCTTCAGATAGATGTTCCTGGTGCATGTTGTCTCTCTCCTCCTTTATAGTCCTCTTCCACCAATCCCAACTCGGCTGCCCACACGCCGAGCACGCTGCTCTCCTCCAATCAGGAGCAGGATCAGCTCCTGGAGGTCATCACTCAAGTTGGCAAGAGGCAGCTGCGTAGAAGCTGTTTTCTCCTCTCCCAGCGCCATATTGTGGGAGAGCAGATGCATAGAACAAGTCTTAATTCCAGTAACTCAGTCTAGTCCGAGTTGCTCCCAGTTGCTCCCCACACAACAATATATCAAAAAGATCATCCATCATGACCTAGTAGGATTTATCCCAAGGATGGTTCAACATACACAAATCAATAAACGTGATATACATCACATCAACAGAATGAAGGATAAAGACCATACGATTATCTCAATAGATGCAAATAAAGCATTTGATAAAATACAATATTTCTTCATGATATGAAACAAACAAACCTTAAACAAGTTAGGTAAAAGGAACATACCTCAGCACAATAAATGCAGTATATGACAAGCTCATAATCATATTGAATGAGGGAAAAGCCAGAAGCATTTCCATTAAGATCTGGGACTAAACAAGAATGTCCACTCTTACCAGTCTTTATTCAATGTAGTTTTGGACTTTTTAGCCAGACTCATTAGACAATAAAAAGAAAAAATACTTATACAAATGAGAAAGGTGGAGGTCAAATTTTCTGTTTGCAGATGACATGATTCTGTATCTAGGAGAAGCAAAAGACTCTACAAAGACAGTATTAGAACTGCTAAGTAAATTCAGCAAAGTTGTAGGATACAAAATTAACACAAACATCAGTGGCATGTTTTATACACCAACATTTGTCTTCCTGAGAAATAACTTACAAGAAAAGTCCCATTCACAATAGCTACAAAAAGTTAAATATTTGGGGATAAATTTCAAATGTTTATTTCCACCTACTTGAAAGTGAGAGAGAGAGAGAGAGAGAGAGAGAGATCTTCCATTCACTGGCTAACTCTCCAAATGATGGTAATGGCCAGGGCTGGATCAGGCTGAAGCCAGAAGCTCAGAACTCCATCCACATCTCCCACATGGGTGGCAAGGACCCAGGTACTTGGACCATCTTCCACTGCTTTCCCTGGTGCATTAGTTGGAAGCTGGTTTAGAAGCAGAACAGCCAGGACTCAAACTTGTACTCTGATATTGGATGCTGGTGTTGTAAGTTGCAGCTTAACCCCTGTTTCACAACACTTGCTCCTGTTGGGACAAATGATCCAAGGATATGAAAGATCTGTACAATGAAAAATGCAAAACAAAAATTAATAAGACTCCAAATAAAGGAAATGTCTCCCATGTTCATAGATTGGAAGAGGTAATGTTATTTTTTTTTTTGATAGGCAGAGTTAGTGAGAGAGAGACAGAGAGAAAGGTCTTCCTTTTCTGTTGGTTCACCCTCTGATGGCCGCTGCCGCCGGCGCACTGCGCTGATGCGAAGCCAGGAGCCAGGTGCTTCTCCTGGTCTCCCATGCGGGTGTAGGGCCCAAGTACTTGTCTCCCATGCGGGTGTAGGGCCCAAGTACTTGGGCCATCCTCCACTGCACTCCCTGGCCACAGCAGAGAGCTGGACAGGAAGAGGAGCAACTGGGACAGAATCCGGCACCCTGACTGGGACTAGAACCCGGTGTGCTGGCGCCAAAGGCGGAGGATTATCCTATTGAGCCACGGTGCCAGCCAGGTAATGTTATTTAAATGTCCATACTACCCAAAGCAATTTACAGATTCAATTCTATCACCATAAAAAATCAATGATAGTATTCATAGAATTAGAAAAAAAATTCTAAAATACGTATGGAAACACAAAAGACCTTGAATAGCCAAAACAATATTGAACAATAAAAATAGCTTGAGGCATCACAATACAAGACTTCAAGACATAGTACATTGCTATTATATCTAAAATGGCATGGTTTTGGCATAAAAAGAGACATGTAAACCAACAGAACAGAAAAGAAAACCCAGAAATAAATGCGCATATCTATAACCAGATTATCTTTGACAAATGTGCTAAAAACATTCTCTGTAGAAAGGACAATCTCTTCTAATAAATTACGTTGAGAAAATTCGATTTTCACGTGAATAAGTTTGAGGCAGACCACTACCTTATACCCTATACAAAAATCAACTCACAATGGGTCAAGGATCTAAATCTAAGATCTGAAACTATCAAACTACTAGAGGAAAATATCGAGGAAACACTCTAAGATATTGGCATAGACAATGAATATTTTGGATAAGACTCCAAAAGTACAGGCAATAAAAGCAAAAAGAGACAGATGGGATTTTATCAAATTAAGAAGCTTCAACACAGCAAAGGAAACAACTAGCAAAGTGAAAAGAAAACTGACAGGATGGGAGAAAATATTTGCAATCTATGCATCTGATAAAGAATTAATATTCAAAATATATAAGGAGCTCAAGAAATTCAGCAATGACAAAACAAACAATCCATTCAAGAAATGGGCCAAGGGTATGAATAGATATTTTCCAAAAGAAGAAATACAAGTGGCCAATCAACACATGAATAGATGCTCAGGATCACTAGCCATCAGGGAAATGCAAATAGAAACCTAATGAGGTATAATTTCATTCCATTTAGAATGGCCATTATCCAAAAGTCAAAAAAAATAACAAATACTGGCAAGGATGTGGAGAAAAGGGAACCCTAATACATTGCTGGTGGGAATGCAAATTAGTACAATCATTATGGAAAACAGTTTGGAGATTCCTCAGAAATCTGAAAATAGATCTATCCTATGACCCAGCTATCCCACTTCTGGGAATATATCCAAAGGAAATGAAGTCAGCATATGAAAGAGATACCTCCACTTCCATGTTTAATAGCAGCCCCACTTACAATAGCAAAGATAAAAAATCAACATAGATGTTTGTCAAGTGATGACTGGATCAAGAAAATGTGGTGTGTGTATACACATATATATAATGAAATATTACTCAGCCACAAAAAAGAATAAAATCTCGAAATTACAGCAAAATGGGTGAAACTGGAGAATATATATATTCTATATAATGTTTATATATATACATATTAATATCCAGGGAAAACTATAAATAAATAAAAGGGGACTTCAAAAATTCATGGAAAATGTAAAAAAGGATGATGAGAATTTCCCATTGAGTTTTTGAACACTTATTTAGTTTGAGAATACATATTTAGGTGGTAAAACTATAAAGAAACTCAGAAATAATTACAATGAAAGATAGAATCCTGGGGCTGGAATTGTGGCTACTGCTTGCCACACTGATGTCCCATATTGGAGGACCAGTTCAAGACCTGGCTACTCTGCTTCTGAACCAGCTCCCTGCTAATGCACCTGGGAAAGCAACAGAAGATGGCACAAGTACTTGGACCCCTGCCACCCACATGGGAGACCTGGATGGAGTTCTGGGCTTCTGGCTTTGGTGTGGTGCAGACTGGCCATTGTGGCCATTTGGGGTGTGAACCAGAAGATGGAAAGTCCCTCTCTCTCTCTCTCTCTCTCTCCCCCCTGTCTCTCTGTCATTCTGCCTTTCAAATAAATAAAAATAAACTTTTTTTTTTTACAGGCAGAGTGGACAGTGAGAGAGAGAGACAGAGAGAAAGGTCTTCCTTTGCCGTTGGTTCACCCTCCAATGGCCGCCGCGGCCGGCACACCGCGCTGATCCAATGGCAGGAGCCAGGTGCTTCTCCTGGTCTCCCATGGGGTGCAGGGCCCAAGCACTTGGGCCATCCTCCCCTGCACTCCCTGGCCACAGCAGAGAGCTGGCCTGGAAGAGGGGCAACCGGGACAGAATCCGGCGCCCCGACCGGGACTAGAACCCGGTGTGCCAGCACCGCAAGGCGGAAGATTAGCCTAGTGAGCCGCAGCGCTGGCTAAAAATAAACTTTATTTTTCTTTGTCTCTCTCTCTCACTTTCCACTCTGCCTGTCAAAAAAAAAAAAATAAACTTAAAAAAAAAAGATGGGATAGTGATTATGCTTAGTGAGTAAAGAGAGGGTGTGATTGGTAAGGGACATACAGAAGACTTTTTTTTTTTTTTGACAGGCAGAGTGGACAGTGAAAGAGAGAGACAGAAGAAAGGTCTTCCTTTTCCGTTGGTTCACCCTCCAATGGCTGCTGCGGCTGGCGCTTCTCCTGGTCTCCCATGCGGGTGCAGGGCCCAAGCACTTGGGCCATCCTTCACTGCACTCCTGGGCAATAGCAGAGAGCTGGACTGGAAGAGGAGCAACCGGGACAGAATCCGGCGCCCTGACCTGGACTAGAACCCGGGGTGCTGGCGCCGCCGGCAGAGGATTAGCCTAGTGAGCGGTGGTACTGGCCCAGAAGACTTCTAATGATCCTGGCATTGTTCTGTTTATGGCCCTGAGTCGGGGTTAACTAGCTGTTTTTTTATTCTTTCTTTTTTTTTTTTAAAGATGTATTTATTTACTTGAAAGGCAGCATTACAGAGAGACCGAGAAAGAAAGCTTCCATCTGCTAGTTTATTCCCCAAATGGTTGCAATGGCTGGAGCTGGGCCAATTTGAAGCCAGGAGCCAAGAGCCAGGAGATTCTTCCAGGTCTCCCCACGGGGGTGCTCAAGCCATCTGTAGGTGCTTTCCAAGGTGCTTTAATAGGAAGCTGGATAGGAAGTAGAGCAGACGGGACTCGAACTGGTGCCTATATGGGATGCTGGCATCACAGGCAGTGGCTTTACCTGCCACGCCACAGCACGAATGCCACCTGCTGTTTTCTTTAAAATAATTTGGAAAGTTGCATGTTTAGTTCCATGCATTTTCTATATATGTGTTATATTTCATAAAAATAATTTTAAAAAATGTTCTGTTTTCAATTGACGAAGTGAATTGTATACTCATGGGGTATTGGAGTATTTAAATGTAATAAATGATTATGAGGCAGAGCTTTTGATACATGCAAAAGAATTGGTCATCTTTATCATCTCTAGGACAACACATTGACAAGTGATACAATCTTCATTAACATCTAAAATCCCCCAGAAAGGGGGCTACCAAGTGGAAACAGTCTCTGCTAGTAAATCCACAAGGACTGGTTTGGGGTACAGATCTCTCAAAAAAAAGTCTTTGTGTTTCTTTTCTTTATAGTGTGCTAACATTATCCGAAGTGCAATGACTAGATACAATGCCGCTGCAAAAGAAATCAACACCCCAGAATGATCATCTCATTCCTGTTCCCCAATCTCCTTAGGAGTGGTCAAGAATATAAGAATGGTGGTAGATCTATTGCAACAGTAGCTATTTTTATTTCTTGTCTTAGTCAAAGGCTCATAGGGAAAGAATCTGATTATTAAGTGGGGATATAGAATCTCGTTGCAGATTCAAAATGTTGCTTACTCAGTAAGATATCAGAAGTTATTTTCTTTTTTTAAAGATTTATTTATTTATTTGAAAGAGTTACACAGAGAGAGGAGAGGCACAGAGAGAGGCAGAGAGAGAGAGAGAGAGAGGTCTTCCATCTGCTGGTTCACTCCCCAATTGGCTGCAATGGCTGGAGCTGTGCCAGGATCCAGGAACTTCTTATGCATCTCACACGCGGGTGCAGGGGCCCAAGGACTTGGGCCATCTTCTACTGTTTTCCTAGGTCATAGCAGAGAGCTGGATCAGAAGTGGAGCAGCCGGGACTCAAACTGGCACCCATATGAGATGCCGGCACTGCAGGCGGCGGCTTTACCCACTATGCCACAGCACTGGCCCCTAGAAGTTATTTTATTTTATCTTATTTTCTCTCTCTCTCTCTCTTTCTCTCTTCCCCCTCCACTGCCCATGCAAACCTTTATGCCTTACACATACTGCTGCTTCTGCCAGAACACTGCTTTCCATCCCTACCCCAGCACTCACCCAGCCAACCTGTACTCTTCTGTCTTGGGTTAGTTGGTACTTTATCAAGGAAGCCTATCTAAAGGTGGACTTAACATCATTCCTCTGCACCTCCATAGCTCTGATAACCCTAGATTCGGATTGCTTATTTAGGGTCTTGTTTACTAAGCTAGCCCCAGCCTCCATCACAGTCCCTAACACATTAGTGGGTGCTCAATGAAGGCTGATGAACGAATAAATGAAAAAGGTTTTATATCTAGGAGGGAGCCTTCCCCACCACTCCCAGTAGGAACAAATGGCTTTTTCATGTTTAACAGCACTCTTTTAGGGGCCTCTATTCTAGGCTGCCACATGTCCTAACTAATTGTGTACTGGCTGTTTTCCCTCACAATGTTTCAGGCTTCCAGGGGGCAAGGAATTAACCTTATTTATCATTGTATTTTCCCTAGGACCTACTGTCTTCCTTATTTGTACAAGGTAGAGCTCAACAAATGTTTGTTGCACTGAATTGAATTTCTCTGCCCTCTAGCCCCACTGTCACACAGTTAATCATTAGTAATGATTGGCTCATGATCTGTAAACAAAAACGTACCTTCACTAGAGAAATTGGGCTTAAACGAACAGCTCAGTGACTATTTGGGGGATGCAGAATAAAAAAAAAAGAATAATGTGTAATGTGAATAATTATCTCCTCGTTTATCTGGTTTTGTAAGGCCAAGATTTCATAAACAGGGTTTGGGGCTTTTTTTTTATAAGCATAAGTATGCTTCAGGAATTACTTTAAATTATGCAATTTTTTCTGTTTTATCTCGTTGGGATCCATATGAATAAGATGGGGTCAGAATACATTTCAGAGAACTAAATGAGAAGACACTGAGATGCCATATGCATATGCAAGCACGCATACATGCACCTACACATCTCTACACATGGAGATACATACTTATAAACATTTGTGGGGCTGGTGCTGTGTTGTATCAGGTAAAGCTGCTGTCTGCAGTGCCGGCATCCCATATAGGCACTGGTTCGAGTCCCGACTGCTCCACCTCCGATCCAGTTTTCTGCTATGGCCTGGGAAAGCAGTAGAAGATGGCCCAAGTCCTTGACCCCCTGAAATCACGTGGGAGACCTGGAAGAAGCTCCTGGTTTCTGGCTTTGGATTGGCACAGCTCCAGCCATTGCAGCCAATTGGGGAGTGAACCAGCAGATGGAAGACCTCTCTTCCCCCCACCTCTCTGCTTTTCCTTCTCTCTCTGTGTAACTCTGCCTTTCAAATAAATTTTAAATAAATAAATATTTGTGAAATAAATTATTATTTATCAGTTGGAATCTTTTGCAGTAGGGAGTTAGTTCAGCGTCTTGCCCAGGGCTGAGCAATTCAATCTGATTTGATTTTATTTAATTGAGTTCAGCAAGCATGTACTCAAGGCCTTCAAAAAGTTTATGGCAAATGTGTATCACACAAAAAAACTGTATATGGATTTTAAAATTGTTTTGAACCAGAATAAACTTATCATTCAATTCTATTTTTCCACAACCGTGTTTTTTTTTTTTTTTTAACAGGCAGAGTGGACAGTGAGAGAGAGAGAGAGACAGAGAAAAAGGTCTTCCTTTGCCGTTGGTTCACCCTCCAATGGCCGCCGCGGCCGGTGCACCACACTGATCCAAAGGCAGGAGCCAGGTGCTTCTCCTGGTCTCCCATGGGGTGCAGGGCCCAAGCACTTGGGCCGTCCTCCACTGCGCTCCCGGGCCACAGCAGAGGGGCCTGGAAGAGGGGCAACCGGGACAGAATCCGGCGCCCCGACTGGGACTAGAACTCGGTGTGCCGGCGCCGCTAGGCGGAGGATCAGCCTAGTGAGCCGCGGTGCAGGCTCCCACAACTGTTTTTGAAGTACCCTTATGTTTGTCTTATTTACCTCTGGTTCTTTAGGATCTGCACCTGGCACATAGTAGATGCTCAGTTAACAAGGCTAAATGAATGAATGCATTTTATGTTTACCACTGTGCTGCACTGAGTTAGGGACATCTGCTGGAAAAGGAGGCCACAGGGATGAGGAAAGCAGCCCAGAAGCCATTTGTTGATGGCAAACAGGCCAGAGGCCTAGGCTGGACCTGGTCTCCATGGCAACCTTTCAATAGAGAGCATAGGAAGGCATCTATCTTACACCCAGACCATTTAGGAGCTATCAGGAAGATGAGAAAGGAGAGGCATGTCTATGTCACCTCTCCTTTTTCACTAGCAGGATGTAGACATCCAAACTGCTTGCAGGGTAGGTTTCAGACAGAGACCTTTCCATCACTTTTGATCCTTCCAGAGCTCACTGATGCAGCACAGTGCCAGCTTCCCAATAAGGTGATCCCTTGGGGCCTACCTGAATCACTGCGGGGGAGGAGTTTCCATGGAGAGAGCTGCTTCCCTTAACTGCATTAGGCCTAGGAGAAAGGTGGGCCTGGCAAGGAGGAAGGGGCTGAGGTAGGATTAAAGCTGCAGTTTGCTAAGTGGCAGGCAGGCTCTGTGCCACCCCTAGGGCTCTGCCTACAGCTCTCTTTCCTGCTGCCCTAGTTACACTATCAGTGATATCTTTATGGAAAAGCACCATTTAGGTTGCAAATTCCACAGAAAGGGTTCTTTCTGAGAGCACCAGTTTTGGATTAGCTATTAAGAACTGATCCTGGGACAGCGCTGTGGCACAGCATGTTAAGCTGCTGCCTTCGATGCTGCATCTCATATCTGAGTGCAGGTTCAAGTCCCGGCTACTCCACTTTTGATCCAACTCCCTGCTAATATGCCTGGGAAGGCAGCAGAAGATGGCTGAAGATGGCCCAAGTGCTTGGGCCCCTGCCCATGTGGGAGACCCAGAATAAGCTCCTGGCTCCTGGCTTCAGCTCAACCCAGACCCTACCGTTGTGCCCATTTGGAGAGTAAGCCAGTAAATGGAAGCTAACTCTCTCTCTCTCTCTCTGCTTTTCAAATAAATGAAATTAATCTTTGTAAACAGAGAGAACTGATCCAAAGATACAGTATTTTTATTCCTCAAAATTCTTCAATGTTGGATAACACTAGCTCCATTTCACAAATAAGGACACTGAAACTCACAATGGTTAGAAGTTTAAAAGCTCATATACTGTAATCCAATTACCTGAGCTGAGTGCCACCGGTATGGGATCTCTGGCAATTCAATGTCACCACACCTTAGCTTCCTTGTCACTGAAGTGAGAACAAAAAGAAAGCCTAATTCTATAGCGATCACACAGGCACACTTGCATACATACATGTGATAATCCCTTCAAACTGTTTAACACATTATCTGTTATAGAGCATCCTGCCCATGATTTTAGCAGTGGTCATTATCTGAGGTTACCTAGGTAGAGTGGACATTGGATTCAAACCCAGGCCTATCTGGCCATGAAACTCAAATTCCTTCCAATATACCAGGAGTTCTCAAACCTTAGCATACATCAGACTGAACCCAAACACTCATAAAAACATTGCTTATAGGCCTGGTGTCATGGCACAGCTGATTAAGCCACTGCTTGCAACGGCAGCATCCCAGTGTGAGTCCCGGCTCCTCCACTTCTGACCCAGTTCCCTGCAAATACTCTTG
Source organism: Oryctolagus cuniculus (assembly GCF_964237555.1). Lineage (NCBI taxonomy): Eukaryota > Metazoa > Chordata > Mammalia > Lagomorpha > Leporidae > Oryctolagus > Oryctolagus cuniculus. The sequence goes on along the minus strand of NC_091453.1, from coordinate 35,154,430 downwards.
GAAAAGCAGCAGAAGATGGCCTAAGTGTTTGGCCCCCTGCCACCCAGGTGGGAGACCATGATGGAGTTCCTGGCTGCTGGCCAGAAACTGGTCATTGTGGTCATTTGGGGAATGAACCAGCAGATGGAAGATCTCTCCCTGTGTCTCCCTCCTTCTCTGTCACCCTGTCTTTCAAATAAATAAATAAATAAATCTTTAAAAAAAAACATAGAAGTTTCTGGGCTTCCTTCCTAGAGTTTTAGGTCTGGGTAGAGCCTGAGAATTCACATTCTAACAAGTTTCCAGGTGATGCTGCTGCCTGTCTTTAGGCCATGCTCAAGACCACTGCATGAAACCCCTAAACCAGAGTTTTGCTCTCAAAGAGCATCTAAAAGCAGTTCCAGAGATTGTGATAATACAGTGTGAATACTCCCAGAGCAACTGCATTTTACATAGGGGATTATGGAAGCCGAAATACCACAGCTCTGCAGAGAGGCACAGGTAGGGTTGTGTTTTTATTTTTATTTATTTATTTAATTTTTAAATACTTATTTGTTTGAGAGGTAGCATTACAGACAGAGAGGGAGAGACAGAGAGAGAGAGGTATTTCATCCACTGGTTCACTCCCCAAATGGCCACAATGGCCAGAGCTGAGCCAATCCAAAGCCAGGAGCCAGGAGCTTTGTCTGACCCAGTCTTCCACGTGGGTACAGGAGCCCAGAGTCTTGGATCATCTTCTACTGCTTTCCCAGACCATAAGCAGAGAGCTGGATTGGAAGTGGAGCTGCTGGGCTCAAACTGGTGCCCATATGGGATGCCTGTGCAGCAGGTAGAGGCTTAGCCTACTATGCCACAGCACTGGCCTGGGATTGCATTTATAGCACAAGGAAATTGCCCTTCCAATCACAAAAAGCTGTAAGCCAGCTATTTATCCTGACACTGTGCAGCTACTCTATGCAACATGGGAAAGCCCCAGGGCAGAATCTCCCCTCTTGACTGCTCACTAGAGCCACAATGGCAAAGAGCCAGCTCTGGGGAGTCCTCGGGGGATTTTCTAGCTATGCCCAAGCCACGTCATTGGCTCTGCATCAGGCTCAAGCACACACCTTGGGGATTTGGGGAACTAAATGGGAGATATGGAGCCTGGAGGTCTGATTTTACAGTCATTTTGGCTGCGATGGACTTCTCCTTTCAGGGGAACAACTCCAAAATAGTGCCTCACCAACAACTCATTTCAAAAAGGAAAGAACTGTGATACATGGGCCTTCTCCGTTCTCCCACAAATAAAAGTCCAGGCTTAGGAATTCTGCACCCTGAAGTATCCACTAGAGCTAACAATGCACCACACAGGGTCTAGACAAAGCCACACTCCTCACTGCTTCCTGAAGCCCTCTGCTCTATTCAGAATGCCCACAACAGACCATCATTTCCGTTACAGACTCTCAATGATCAAGCTCTCCCCCAATCATCAAGCCCCCCCCCCCCCGCCATCATCACGGGCATCCAAAAACCAGATTTTAACATCCTGGTAGGCAATCATTCCCCAAATGCAGCTTTGGCATATGTTCCTCCAAAAATGCAAATTGTCCTGGCAGAAAAGCACTTCAAAACACAGTAAGTCTTAATACCTAAATGTCAGAGGTTCTGGGAGTCCTTGCCAAGTGCCAGGAAAAGATGTGGCACAAAATTCGGGCTTCTCAGTGGCTGGGCCCATAACTGGCACATCTCTGTACTCATTCCCCAGGAAAGCTCAGTTTTTGTTCTGTCCTGTTTCTTTTCATATTTTGTTATTTTGTTGGGAAAGGCAGTGGAGTATCCACGAACATTTGCTGCTAAGTCTTTCAACACATCTGTACGTTGACAATGTGAACATTTTACATTATCATCCCAGATTCCCAGTTTTGAATTTTGTAGACAATAGATAACCTCCTTTCCAGAAACCAAAATGTTCTGTGTGCACTTTTCCCCCTCCCACCCTTCTCCCCTCCATTCCCTCTTGTTATGTTGTTATATATGGATCCCTTCAGTCATCTACGGACATTGCATCTGAGTTGGAGGTATGCATTAGAATCACTTAGGTCACTTTATAAAACCACAGATACCTAAGCCTTACTCCGTATCCAATGAGGCTCCAACGAGGGTGTCTGGGCACCCAGATTTTCCAAAACATACCCTCCTCTTGTTTCTAATGCACATCCTTAGTTCATCCAGTTCAGGCCATTTTAAAGATGTGGGTCCTGAAGCAGAGTGGGAAGGCACTTGTCCAACATCACATGGCCAGTTAGTGGCAGAGTTCACATGCAGTATAATGATGAAATGATCAACTCAAGGCCTTTATGCACAACTACTGTTTCTCTTTGTGGCTTGCATACAAATGAATCCAACAAAGGCTACAAAAGAAACATCTAGAAGAGGGAGATAAAGGGAAAACAAGGAGAAGGAAAAAGCATAGTGGATTTCCAACTATTCAAGGACTTATATAAGGATAGAACTTGTGAATGTCTGAAATTTCCAACACTCACTTGCTGGACAGAATCGGCACAGCAATTATTTGAGAGTCACACTGCAAACTCTACTGGGGATTTTATGATCCCTCTACTCAGTAGCTGTCATCTTTGTATTGCTGTTAATCAACCAGGCTTGGTCCTCCAGTCCCCAGTATAATCTTTTCAATTGTCCCTAGCTCCAAGCTGTGTCATGTGACAGTATCCACACAATCTTCTGTCTCTTTGCAGGTCATACAGACTCCTAGCCATCATTTCTGTATTAGAGCCACTTATGGAGGCATAGAGGTAGAGACTCCATGGACTGACTTACCTGAGTTAGATTTCTTTTCAGATTTCTTGAGGGGCGGGGGGAGCTGGAAGCCTACAAAGCCTTTTTTTTTTTTTTTTTTTTTTTTTTTTTTTTTTTTTTTGCCAACACATCAATGACATCTAAACCAGAGTAAGGAGTTTTAGCTGTCACAATTATCTGTTTGAAATTTGAACCTGAAAGAAATCAAGCTATTGTAAATTCAAGATTAATGAAAAGTGGTGAGGGGGTTGGTAGCACCAACTTCTCAACCACCTTAAACTTCTAACAATACGAAAGTAACCCCTGCCATCTGGATTCGTGATTTTTGAGCGTTGATATAAGAGGCCGTTAATTGATCATGGAATTATTTTATGCATACAGCTTTTGGCTCTCCTGTCACATTCCCCACAGCAACTGTCACATACCTGCTCTGCTCATTCAAACCCCCTCTATTCCATCTCACCTCCTACCTTATTGAAATCAAAGTCAGATAAGTGAGCAAGTGAGCTACCTAGACTCCCCTTCTCCTTACTTTTCTACCTAACACTCTATTTCCTTCTTTGTGCCACCTATTTTCTGTGCACCTGCCCATACTTTTTTTAAACTCGAGTACTCAGACTTCTTTTCCCACCACTCTCTTACACTCTTTTTTAATATTTATTTTATTTATTTTAAAGAGTTATATATAGAGAGGGAGTGATATGAGAGAGAGAGAGTGATATGAGAGAGAGAGAGAGAGAGAGGGAGGGGGAGAGAGAGAGAGAATCTTCCATTAGCTGGTTCATTCCCCAAATGGCCACAATGGCTAGGATTGGTCTAGATCAAAGCCAGGAGCCAGGAATTTCATCAGGGTCTCCCACGTGGGTGCAGGGGCCTAAGCACTTGGGCCATCTTCTGCTGCTTTCCCAGGTACATTAGCAGGGAGTTGGATCAGAAGTGGAGCAGCAGGGACTTGAACCATTGCCCTTAACCCGCTATGCCACATTGTCAGCCCGTCTCTTACGCACTTTTATTACATAGGTAAACCCAGGAAATGAAGTAATACTTGTAGAGCACATGGCAGAGTTCCTCCATAACATCATACGTTTTCTCAATCATAAGCAAGCACACATATGCGCACATGTGCACATACACACAAACACACAGAGTCAACTCCAATGTCTTTCTCTTTCCCATCCTTTACCTCTTCATGTCACTTGACACTGCTGCCCACTCCCCCTTCATTATTGAAAGTTTCTTTGTGGACAGTGTACATTAGTGGCACATTTGTTTTTAAAGATTTATTTTTATTTATTTGAAAGTCAGAGTTACAAAGAGAGATCTTCCATCCACTGGTTTACTCCCCAAAAGGCCAGTGCTAGGCCAAGTGAAAGTATGAGCTAAGAGCTTCACCCAGGTCTCTCACATTGGTAGTGGGGGCTGAAACACTTGGGTCATTTTCTGCTGCTTTCCCAGGCCATTAGCAGGGATCTGGCTTAGAAGTGGACCAACCAGACATAAATGAGCATCCAAATAAGATGCTGGCATCATAGGTGTTTTTCTTTTTTTCTTTTTTGACAGGCAGAGTGGACAGAGAGACAGAGAGAAAGGTCTTCCTTTTTCCGTTAATTCACCCCCCAATGGCCACTGCAGCCAGCACGCTGTGGCCAGTGCACCGTGCTGATCCAAAGCCAGGAGCCAGGTGCCTCCTCCTGGTCTCCCATGCGGGTACAGGGCCCAAGCACTTGGGCCATCCTCCATGGCACTCCCGGGCCACAGCAGAGAGCTGGACTGGAAGAGGAGCAACCAGGACAGAATCCGGCACCCTGACCAGGACTAGAACCCGGGGTGACAGTGCCGCAGGCAGAGGATTAGCCTATTGAGCTGCAGCGCCGGCCCATAGGTGGTGTTTTTTAACTGCTATGCCACAATGACCCTAATGGAACATCTTATCACTTTTTTTTTTTTTTGGTAACTCTTTCCCCTCCTACCCTCTCCAAATATAATCACATCCCAGGTACACAACTACAATCTCTTCTTTTTATAGATTCTTGTTTCCAGGGAATATTACTACTTAAACTGTAGTCCATATACCAGTCCCCATCAGTGAACTGTCAGCTATGACACAAGGACCTTGTCAAGAACAGAAATCACTCACATCATTAAATGTATAGATTAGTTCAGTTGGCACTTTTTGGTCACACAGCTTTCTCAATGAAGGAATCAGTGAGTTGATTTACATTCCACCGGAAATGTCTCCTCTCATCATGGCCTGGTGCTTTGAAGAGTATTACCTTCGACGTCCCTTGTGTACACTTTTTTGGCTTCAGTATTCACCCCTGTGCAAAGAAGATTTACTCAATTCAACATCTCTAACTCCAGTTTGTACCAGAGTTCCAAAACTGCATCTCTAGCTGCCTGCTAGACCTCCATAACCACTGCCAATTGTCTGGATATTTCGTTAACTCCTTCAATTCAACAAGTTAAAAGCTAAACTCATTCTTGAAAAGCTGCTTAAAAATAAACAAATACATCTCCAAAATGTCTGTTTCATATACATTCTAATGTATATTAATGTATTATTAATACATTATTAATTATTATTAATGTATGTTAATGTATTATTAATACACATTAATATAATTCATAATACATGGATTCATTTTCCTTGTGAAAATTTTGGAAGTTGCAACAATCAAGATCCATTCCTTTCCTCTCCCAAAATAACCATTGTTGAGAGTCTGGGTGTTAGTATTCTTCTAGACCTTTTCCACACATGAGAATAAATATACATAATATGCACTTAGGGAAAACACAGGGCATTGATATGTTCTTTTACAAAAATCTCAGTGTTATAGTATTATGTATTATTCTCAAATTGTTCTTTCCAGTCATCACAATATTCTGAATTTTTTTCCATGCCAACCCACAGAGATATTTCATTATTATAAAGATTAATTTTTTATTTATTTGAAAATCAAAGTTACAGAGAAAGGAGAGACACACAGAGCGAGAAATCTATCTACTGGTTTACTCCCCAACTGGTCACTATGACCAGATTTTAATCAGGTCAAAGCCAGGAGCCAAGAAATCCAACCAGGTCTCCCATGTGTCTTGTAGGGGCCCAAGTACTTTGGCCATGTTCTGCTGCCTTCCCAGATGCCTTAGCAGGGAACTGAATCAGAAGTGGAGCAGTTGAGACTCAAACTGATGGTCCTATAGGATACTGGCCTTTCAGGTGGCAGCTTAACCCACTGTGCCAAATCGCTGACCCTTCATTCTTTTTTGAATTTTAAAACTTATTTGCCTTTATTTATATTTATTTGAAAGGGGAAGGAAGAGGAGGAGAGAGAGGAGAGGGGAGGAGAGGGGAGGGGAGGGGAGAGGAGGGGAGGGGAGGAGAGAGAGGGGAGGGGAGGGGAGGGGAGGGGAGGAGAGGAGAGGAGAGGAGAGGAGAGGAGAGGAGAGGAGAGGAGAGGAGAGGAGAGGAGAGGAGAGGAGAGATCTTCCACCAAGGTTCAATCCCTAAATGCAACAAGCAGCCAAGACTGAAGCAAGGAGTCCAGAATTCATTCTCACATATGGATTGCAGAGACTCATGTACTTGAGCTATCACCTGCTGCTCCCTGGGTGCACCTTAGTAGGAAACTGGAATTAGAAGCAGAGCCAAGAGTTGAACTCGGGCACCCAATATGGAATGTGAGAGTTGTAAGCCACATCTAAACCACTGCACCAACCACTCCTCATTGCTTTTTTGTTTTAAGTACTGAATACATTCCATAGAAAAAAAATCTATAACTTACATAGCTATTCCATAGCTATGGAAAGTATGGAAGATATATTACTGTATGTTTAACAAACCACTGTTTTCTCTCTGGGCACAAAAGAAATCACAGGGTAGCCAATATGACTAGGGCTGGCTAATGGAATGTGGATGGAAGAGATACATTCTACTTCTAAGTGTGTGCAGTAAAATCTATAACAAATTCCTCTGTTTTCCTCCTTTCTCCTTGCTTAGTGCCCATGGGGGACCATGTGTGGAGGATGGTAGATTTCTGAGTGACTATGGGGAGCAGGAGATCCTCATCCTCACTGACCACCATGGACTACCATGTGATCAAGAAACACAAGCAATGTATCTTTATTGTGCAAAGTCACCAAGATTGTAGGATTACTTATCACAACATTTGCCTGTACTTATAGTAATTTGTATTGAGAAAACAGGCTAGATTGAAATTGAGGGTCAAATGTTTAGGAGGTAAAAAGGTGACTACTGCTAGGTAGCCAGGAATCTATGGTGGCCTTAACACCTGATTCTTCTTTGTTCCATTCATGATTCAACCAAAAGCTTAAATTATGGCTGATGAGTGTTGACAGCAGCACTGGTGCAATCAAATTAAAGAATGAAGGACCACATACTTTAAATTGAAATTAACGTGATAAAGAACCTGTGCAGCACCCTCTAAAATCCTTGAAAGCATCAAAGGTGCTTCTTCAGAACCTCCACAAAATTCATCTACTTTGTTCTGGTTCTAACATTTAAAACCCATGTCTTATTCAATTGATCACTCATTTTGCTTAATTATTAATACCACAACATTATTTCATAGTAATTTTCCTTTAAAAAGACATAACATTTCAGCTGTGTCCTGGAACATGTTAGACTTATGCATGCACCTCCAAAGGTATGAATCTTTAGCAAGTTTCCAATATAAAGTGAACTCCATATTCCAAGCCATTGCCTTATGACCTGGCTTTAAAAGCACCACCTATTTTTTTTTTACTTTTCCATATGTTTCCTAAGATATAACAAATCAAATCTAGCCATAAGCACCCCCAAGATAAGAATGTGCCCTTTTCACTTCCTAGCCCTCCCCATTGGCACCCCAATACAGAGCTAGGCATACAGCCCACATCTTTGCCACAGAAGAGGATAGGATTCAGATAAGAATGCAGTCGAATGGCAAACTTAACCTGCCTTCTCTGTGTCTATTCATTTTACTTGCTCTCTTTATCAGCACACGACTTAACAGAGTAGTCTCTCATTCAACTTCTCTGACTCAGTTTCCACTGAGGATAGTGTCTGGCTACTTAATAAAAGTGGCCCATCATTATTATCTAACCTCCTACCTCACTATCACTGGATTACTATTACTGGTAATGGAAGTTGGAATCCCTCTCAAGGTGTGATAGAGTGAAAAAAAAGTGTTAAGTATAAATGCATGACATGGAGCCTCTGTGGATTTCAGAACTTCATCTTTATAACAGCCTCTAGGGTTTTGATGGACTCAGGAGTGACCCCATGCCTTGATTTGAGGATTGTATATACCAAGTAAAAAGCACCTGGAAAGAAGAGAGTCTAAAGCATGGGACAAATCAAGTGCTTCCATAGGGTTGCATTCCCTGCATGGTAACATAACGCTGTCCTGGTGAAGGGACTGCTTTAGGCAGGTTGGAGCTTTTTCAGAACCAGTGGAGTCAGTAGATCTGTAGATCTTGCTCTCCCGAAGGGATCTCCAAACCTGTGATCGATTCAGCACCCTATGAGAAACAAAATACACCCTCAGACATATATATTTATTCTTATATAGCATATATAAGCCATGGCCCAATATACAAAAAGAAATACTAAGTTTTAGCTACAAAGAGAAAGCATCTGTTGTTCAACATTCCAGTTGTATGCTTTAGTATACAAGTGACCCTCTGGGCAAGGTTCTTGGTTATTGGAATGTTTATGAATCCATATTTCAAAAAAGAGTAGTCTGTACTCTCTATCTCCACTTGCTGCCCTCTCATCTGTGTCTAAGCCCATGTGGATTGAGTTACTTCAGGCACCATTCTGGTGCCATATGACCTGTTGAAGATTACTACCACCCCAGGAGCTGGATCAAGTGGGCCCTCCCCTGTCATCATCTTTCTGGATCTCTATGCAGTATTTGTCACTGTGGACTAAACCTTCTAACTCTCTAACTTTTCCTCTTATCTCTGATTATTCATTCTCTTCCTTCGCTGGCTTCCTATACCTAACCCTTAAAGGTTACTCTTTGCAGAGATCCTATGTATAACATTTTCTCATATTCTGTGAACTCTCCCAGGAATAGCTTCTCCACTGCCACATTTTGGACTATCACACTGATAATACAGAGATTTTTTTTAATCTCTAACCTTCACATCTCTTCTACAGAGTCATATAGTCAACTCTCTACTGGATCCCTCCAACTGACCTGTAGTAATGACACTGTCATCTGTCACGTCACCTAAATTAGAAATCTGGAAGTCACACAAAACTTTCTCCCCAGTAATTGCATTCAACTGGCCATAAAGTCCTATTGTAGCTTCTTGGGAATTATATTCATCATATTCCTTCCCCATTGTTTGCACTGTCATCATCTTTATTTGGACCTTTATTACCTTTCACTTGCAGTTTTACAATTCATACCTCCTTTCAAATTGTTCTCCATGGGGGTGAACCAACGGCAAAGGAAGACCTTTCTTTCTGTCTCTCTCTCTCTCACTGTTCACTCTGCCTGTCAAAAAAATTGTTCTCCATGGAATTATTGGAGTGAACTTTATAAATCGCTAATAATGCTATGTCTTGCCTCTGCCCAAAAATGTTCAATGCTAAATCCAAGTCCTTTAGCATAGCATAAGGAAGTCTTTCATAATCACTCTAACTCCCATTCTATTTCATATTGCTTCAGTGAAACTGAACTTCTGGCAGATCTTTGAACTCTCTGTGTCCTTTTGCATTTCTGTGTTTTTACATGTACTGTTTCTTATGTCTGGAATAGTTTTCCTTTTTTCTCCATATTTGAAATGTAGCTCAAATATTACCTCCTTTGTAAATACTTCCCTGCAGCAACAATATATTATTCTTCCTCTGAGCTAGCACTTTGCCCAGGCATCTAATCATCACATTTATTATTCTGTATTCCAGAAATCAATTCGTGTATGGCTCTGTCTTGAAGAGATGTTTGTGTTTGGAACTGTGAATGCATCTGAGTCATGAAATTGTACCTTATGTGTCTTTGTATTGCCAATACCTACTACATTGCATGGTACAATATAAGTGCTCAATATATGTTTTGTGAAAGGATGAATATGTTTGACTGCCTAGAAAGATACTGTCTGCCCCACATCATGCGTGCACACACACACACATACACAAAAACACACACAGGGTTGCAGCACTGAGACCTATGGACAATTGGAGCTCAAGCATCTGGATTTGTGGTGAATAGCTGCATGACCTCTGTTCTGAAGGTGCCTAGGAAATAATGGCAGGTTCTATAGCAGCAACCACAATTCCAATAAACAAGAAACTAAGTTACGTAGTTACTTATGGCACTGCCATATCCCTTGTATTCTTTAGTGCATTAATCCTTGGCATTGACGAATAAAAACACAAGCTCTTAGGCTAGCGGTGCAGGTGGGAGTGCAGGGGGCAGTGAGAATTAGCTGACTCTTTCAGTCTCATTCACACGTTTTTGTTTCCATGGAAGAGAGGGAGCACATATTTGATGTTGTCAGGACTACAAAATCTTCCCTCACATCATTCTTGTCTCTAAAGAAGTCAAACCTCTGTTACAAACTCCATCCTTTGAATGATTGCCCCCCTCCATTTCACTAGTCACACAAAAGAAGAATCTTTGTGGAGGCAGGGAGGTAAGTCAATGATATTTTCATATGTAATCAGTCAATCTGGCTACCTCTTTTATCATCATACCAGAAGTAGATCTTGATGAAGGTTAATACAACACAGAAGATTTACAGAGGAGTGAAAATCCAGCTAGAACTTGGCAGAGCAAAAATTGTGAGGGGGTAAAAGTGTCATTTCTACAAGGCAATGCTATAGCTAATGATACAAAGGAAACAAAAAAGTCTATGCAAACCTCATCTTGGTTTGACGACTGACTCATCAATGTCCTGTGTTCTCAATCACACTGATTAACACGGGGTTGGGGGGAGATTCAGTGAGGAGCCACAAAGAAGATCTGCCTTTCTGCTATTGACTGAATTTTGTCCTACCCTCCAAATTCATATGGTGAAGCCCTAACTCCCAACATCATGACGTTTAGAGATGGAGCCTTGAAGAAGTAATTAAGTTTTGGCGAAGTTTTCATGATAAGATTAATGCCGTTATGAAAAGAAGCACCAAAGAACTTGTTCCCTTTCTTTCTCTCTCTCTTCCATGTGAGAATATAAGATAAAGGTGATCATCTACAAGCCAGGAAAAGTGTCCTTTCTAGAACTTTATCCTGCTGACACCCTGATCTCAGAGTTCCAGCCTCCAGGACTGTCAATCGTTTAAATTTCCCAGTCTATGGTAATGTTTTTTATGACAGACCATCTGGATATGATATTATTTTTCTTAGGAGAACAACCTCATGCAACTAGTAATGAGTTAATTTATGCTATCTGCTCCCAATGACCCCAACTCTAATATTCCTCAAGAAGCCTGGCAAAAGTCTCAAATCTCTGCTCCTCTTGTTTGTACTCTTTTTGGCTACCTTTGCGTAAACAATTCAAGACATTCCCATCTTCATGACTTTTATTCCTGAAATTTCATCGAAAATTTACAGAGAAGGCAGTGTTCTCCTGATCTCCACTCCAAGCCTCCATTTCTCCTATAAGCGAGCTGTAGAGTGGATTAAAGCTGAAGTTCTGTGCTGGAGTTGAAAGAAAAGTGGACATTCTTAAGAAGTGATAAAAGCACAAGAGAATTTTTGAGAGGAAACAAAATTCTGAGCAAGAATAGGATGATGTGGTTAACAAGAGAGAGAGAGACAGCATGACTACAAAGCAAATACAATTCTACCACAGGTGTGGAATGAACAGAAAAATGAGTAGGGATGGTAATAGCTGATATGATGGACTCTCCTATAACTTCTAGAGTCCCTGAGACAATGTGTAGTGACACTATTCTCCCCAGAATTTGATTGATTTGGAAAGAATCTGCTTCAAAGTTTCAGTGATAATGTACCATGGATGGGTATCTACCTCACATTTCTGGTGGGTAAGTTAAATGAAATATTCAATGGAAAATGCCCAACATGGAACCAGGCTTATAATAATTGTACCACGAATGAGAGATGTTGCTGTGGTATCTCTTGTTGTTAGTGACTTAGTTATCTTAGGGTTTCCTTATCATGGTAAATGTATTCCTAGCAGTGTTCAATTTGCTTTGTGTTGGTTCTCTTGTGACGTCTGTTATGATAGTGAGGGAAGACAAGTGTACTGATTGCAGCCCTGGAAAAATACACAAAAACAATTTATCAAGAAATAAATCAGTGAGTAGGCATTTAGCTTAGCAGTTAAGATGCCCACATCCCACATTGGAGTATTTGGGTTCAATTCCTGCCTTTGGCTCCTGATTCCAGCTTTTTGCCAATGCAGACCCTAGGAGGCAGTAGTGATGGTTCAAGTAGTTGGCTCCCTGCCAGCCACATGGGAGACCTGGATTCAGCTTTGGCCCTGCCCAGTCACAACTGCCTTGGGCATTTGGGGACTGAACCAATAAGTGGCAGTGTTTCTCTCTCTCTCTCTCTCTCTCTCTCTCTCTCTCCCCCTCTCTCTCCTTCCCTCCCTCCCTCCCTCCCTCCCTCCCTCCCTCCCTCCCTCCCTCCCTCCCTCCTCTCCTTCTGTTTCACTGCCTCTCGAATAAAATTTTAATAAAAGAAATAGATGAAATGTACCATCCACCTTGCTATATAAACCTAAGAGTAATTAGTGACATCTCCTTTTCTCTTTAAACCCCACTCCCAACTCTCAATCTATCTCCAAACTCTATTTATTTCCCCTCTTAAATATTTCTTGACTGGCTATCCAACTGTTCTCCATTCTGATGTTAACCTTCTATGATAGTGTAATCTTCACAAAAGAGGTCTGAGTAATCTATTTAACATGTAAATTAGGATATCTCATTGACCATAACAATTTGAGCACATGCATTTACCTCCATTCCTTTGCCAAATCCCACTAAAATGACAGTAATTTGGGGAGAGAATATAACAATGCAATTTTCAAAGCTAGAAAATAGAAATACAAAGGTAACTGACCTAGCAGACCTGAGGAAATTGAATCCAAAACTGGCAGAAAGGACAGTTGATAAGCAACAGAATTCACAACAAAGAACCTCCAAAAGGCTCAAACATTGGTATTACCAGCACTTCTGGAAATAGAGGTAAAAGTTAAGCTGAAAGGAAGGATATTTGTTGAAATTTTTATTAAACAGTTAGATTTCAGGACCTTCTTTACAACTCAACACAATTGAGGGTTGTCTCTGCTCCCAATTCCCATTAAATGTGAGGCTTATTCTTTAGAGACAATAAAACAGAGGGTCTCTGGACTGAGGGGACATTGAGCACAGTTGAGGAAGAGGTACCACATGAAAAATGAAAAAAAGTTAAGAAGTCTATATGTTGATAATTGAGATGACACATTCCTTACCCTACTTAGTTTTCAGAATGCTGACAGCCAGGCTTATAATCTCTAGTCAGCGTATTGAAAGAATCTTCTTCAGAAATGTGGAAAATTCCAGAAAGAAAATTAGAATTACTGACATAAGGTGTTGTCCAGTGAAATGACCAGCCAGTGAAACCTTTTGCAATGGGCACCCTAAGGTAATCCCCAATGATTCCACTTCATAATGCTTTGTGTAAGTCTCTCCACTTTAGTGCATGTGGGATCTGTGGCTTGCTTCTCAACTAACAGAATATGGCAAAAGTGCAGGGATGGCATGCCCATGAATAAATTACTTTATATAATATTTTTTGTCTTGGCACTCTTCTTGTGGACTAGATGAAATAAGATATTGTGTTGGAGAATGCTACACGGTGAAGAACTGCCAATGACCTTAAGCAACTGTGGATGGTCCCTGGGACAAGAAGGTGGCTAACAGCAAAAAGTCAAGGCTACCAGTCATACTGTCACAGTGAAATAAAGTTTGCCAACAACCTACATGAAGTCAAAAACAAATTCTTCTGTCATCAAAGCTCCACTTGAGCATCTTGAGAAACACCTTGACTGCTGTCTATGGTAGCCTTGAGCAGAGGACCAGCTACACGAGGTGTAAACTCCTCACGTACAATAACTATGACACCATCAATGTGTGTTGTTTTAAATAACTAAGTTTGTAGCAACTTGTTATAGCACAATGGGAATGTAATACATCACAGCCTACAAATTTCACTAAGGACTCAGAAATCTGCAAGGACCTACTCAGAAATATGAGCAAATGGCCAAGGATGATGAGATATCAGAGGAAATTCTCTGATATCAAAGATAGGGACCTAAACCAACCAACACTCCAAACACTCAAACAAAACAGATGAAAAGTACCAATGATTATTATCCTCAAAGAGATAAGGTAAGATGTTACAAATATCAAATCAGAAGAAGATGATATCAAAAAGGATACTCAGGGGCCTTTGTCATGGCATGGTGGGTTAATCCACTACCTACAACACTGACATCACATAAGAGTGACAGTTCGAGTCCTGGCTGCTCCACTTCTGATCCAGCTCCCTCTTAATGGCCTGGAAAAGCAGTAGAAGATGGCCCAAGTGCTTGGGCTCCTGCCACCCATGTGGAAAATCCTGAAGAAGCTCTTGGCTCCTGGCTTCAGCCTGGCCCAGTGCTGGCAGTTGTAACTATTTGGGGAGTGAACCAGCAAATTAAAGATTCCTTTCTCTCTCTCTCTCTCTCTCTCTCTCTCTCTCTCTCTCTCTCTCTCAGCTTTTCAAATAAATAAATCTTTTTTTAAAAAAAAGAATACTCAAAGAATTCAAATTTTCTCTTCAAATTTTTATTATAATGTGTTGTATAATGAAAAATGTGTTTGGTTTTTGTTCCAGGTTCCAGGGACAGAGTGTATAAAACTTTAAAATTTCTTGAGTGATAGGAGTGTTTTCTTATTTGTGGTGGGCCTCTGGGACCATGCCTGAATTCATGCTAATGAAGTGACTCATGGTGGGTCCCTGGATAGTTTCAGGATGTATGCTAGCCGTGCAGGAAAGACCAACCATGTTATTAAAGAATTAGGGCCTTGAGCCAGATGATATTAGACTAAGCCAATCTCTGGAGAAGGACTGGGAATCAGAGATTGAGTACAATCACACAGCCAATGATTCAATCAGTCATCAGGTGAGCTTCCTGGTTGGGGAATGCACTGATATGCCAGGAGGGTGATATATCTTGATGCCATAGAGAGAAGACATGGAAGCTTCATGATTGGACCATGCCAGACCTCACCCTATAGGTCTCTTCATTTGGTTAGTACTGATTTACAGCCTTTATAATAAAACTGTAATCTAACCATAGAACTTTCCTGAGTTCTTTGAGATTCTATGGAATTATCAAACCTGAGGGGCTCACTGAAACGCTCAAATTTAAAGCCAAAGGTGATAAAAAGCGTGGAAAGCTTGGAGACCTATGAAATTGTGGCTGGCATGTGAAGTGAAGACAGCTGTGTTGAGAACTGTGACCTTAAGTAGTGGAGTCTATATTAACTTTTTGTAGTTAGTGTCAGGATTGCATTGCACTGTTGCGGAGGGGTTGGAAGATAAAGCTGAGAAAATATCCCAGAAGTAGAGCAAACAGAAAGATAGATGAACAGATGAAAAAATAGAAGGTAATATATAACAATTTAGAGAATCAGTCCCAGAAGTTAGTTCAATATAAGAATAACATGAATTCTAGAGGAAAAATCAGAAAAAAATTAATTCAAGAAAATTTCCAGAATTACAATAAGGTTTTAAGATTGAAATAGCACACAAAATACTGAGCACAATAGAAGAAAATAGACATGTACCAGGCAATATCAATGCTATGTTGTTGCTCAGTCGGCTTTACCCGTAATGGTAGAGTTAGATTACTGACACCATAAACAAGAGTGTCAAATTGTTACGTCAACAACAGGAGTCACTATGTACTTACTTCTCATGTGGGATCTGTCCTTAATGTGTTGTCCAATGTACTGAAACAGTATTTTTACACTTTGTGTTTCTGTGTGGGTGCAAAATGATGAAATCTTTACTTAATGTATACTAAATCGATCTTCTGTATATAAAGAGAATTGAAAATGAATCTTGATGTGAATGGAATGGGAGAGGGAGCGGGAGATGGGAAGGGTGCGAGTGGGAGGGAAGTTATGGGGGGAAGCCATTGTAATCCATAAACTGTACTTTGGAAATTTATATTCATTAAATAAATATTTACTATATAAAAGTTAAAAAAAGAAACATGCCAGGGGATTCCAATCCAATCCCATCAAGGTGGCATGTACCAATGCCATTTAACTAGTCAAAGTGATCAGTTTCAGTTCATAATTGATCATAATGATAGGATTAAGTGTCAAAGGGATCACGTAAACAAGACTAGTGTCTGCTAATACTAACTGATAGAATTAAAAGGGAGAGAACAATAAACATGGGAAGCTGGATATACAGCAGACTCATAGAATGACACATGTCCTAAACAGCACTCTGGCCTCAGAATCAGCCCTTAAGGCATTCAGCTCTGGCAAAAAAAAAAAAGTATTTCAGGCATGGAAAACCAAGACATTCTGGAAAAAAAAAATGACCTAAATGCCAGATCTCTGCGAGTGAGATCCCAGCGGAAAGAACAGACCATCAAAAAGGAGGTACCTCTCTCTGAAGGGAGGAGAGAACTTCCACTTTGACTATGGCCTTGTCTAAATAAGATCGGAGTTGGCAAACTCAAGAGGCTTCCAGAGCCTTGGCAGCTCATGACAAGAGCCTCGGTGATTACTGACATCATCAATAAGAGTGTCAATTGTTAAATAAACAACAGGAGTCGCTGTGCACTTACTCCCTTTGTAGGATCTCTGTCCTTAATGCGTTGTACTATGTGAATTAATGGTATAACTAGTACTCAAACAGTACTTTATACTTTGTGTTTCTGTGTGGGTGCAAACCGTTGAAATCTTTACTTAGTATATACTAAATTGATCTTCTGTATATAAAGATAATTGAAAATGAATCTTGATGTGAATGGGATAGGAGAGGGAGTGGAAGATGGGATGGTTGCAGGTGGGAGGGAGGTTATGGGGGGAAAAAGCCACTGTAATCCAAAAGTTGTACTTTGGAAATTTATATTTATTAAATAAAAGTTTAAAAAAATTCTTTATGTGGGGCTGGTGCTGTGGTGCAGTAGGTTAATCCGCTGCCTGTGGTGCTGGCATCCAACATGGGCACTGGTTCTAGTCCCGGCTGCTCCTCTTTTGATCCAGCTCTCTGCTATGGTCTTGGATAGCAGTGGAAGATGGCTCAAGTCCTTGGGGCCCTGCACCCATGTGGGAGACCCGGAAGAAGCTCCTGTCTCCTGCTTCACATAGGTGCAGCTCTGGCCAATGTGGCAAGTTGGAGAGTGAACCAGCAGAATGGAAGGCCTCTCTCTCTCTCTCGCTCTCGCTCTACCTCTCTCTATAACTCTTTTGAATAAATAAAATAACTCTTAAAAAATGCTATGTTGCACACTAAGGGAAAAACAAAGAACCTAATAAGTTCCAGAGCAGAAAATTATAATGGATGAGGAATCAGAATAACTTTAGACTTTTCAGAAGTGAGAAACTATTGGAATCCCCTGGCACATTTCTAACTCCACCATTTGGGGCAAGTCCGATTGAGCATGTCCCAAATTGTACATCTCCTCCCTCTCTTATTCCCACTCTTATATTTAACAGGGATCACTTTTCAGTTAAATTTAAGCACCTAAGAATAATTGTGTGTTAATTACAGAGTTCAACCAATAGTATTAAGTAGAACAAAAAAATACTAAAAGGGATAAAGTATTAAATTGTACATCAACAGTCAGGACAAGGGCTGATCAAGTCACTGTTTCTCATAGTGTCCATTTCACTGCAACAGGTTTCCTTTTTTGTGGTTGGTTAGTTGTCATCGATCAGGGAGAACATATGATATTTGTCCCTTTGGGACTGGCTTAATTCACTCAGCATGATGTTTTCCAGATTCCTCCATTTTGTTGCAAATGACCAGATTTCATTGTTTTTGACTGCTGTATAGTATTCTATAGAGTATATGTCCCATAATTTCTCTATCCAGTCTACTGTTGATGGGCATTTGGGTTGATTCCAGGTCTTAGCTATTGTGAATTGAGCTGCAATAAACATTAAGGTGCAGACAGGTGGTTTTTTTTTGTTTTTTTTTTTTTTTGTTTTGTTTTGTTTTGTTTTTGTTTTTGTTTTTTTGCCAATTTAATTTCCTTTGGGTAAATCCCAAGGAGTGGGATGGCTGGGTTGTATGGTAGGGTTATATTCAGGTTTCTGAGGAATCTCCAGACTGAATTCCAGAGTGGCTTTGCCAGTTTGCATTCCCACCAACAGTGGGTTAGTGTCCCTTTTTCCCCCACACCCTCTCCAGCATCTGTTGTTGGTAGATTTCTGCATGTGAGCCATTCTAACCAGGGTAAGGTGAAACCTCATTGTGGTTTTGATTTGCATTTCCCTGATTGCTAGTGATCTTGAACATTTTTTCATGTGTCTGTTGGCCATTTGGATTTCCTCTTTTGAAAAATGTCTATTGAGGTCCTTGGCCCATCTCTTAAGTGGGTTATTTGTTTTGATGTTGTGGAGTTTCTTGATCTCTTTGTACATTCTGGTTATCAACCCTTTATCTGTTGCATAGTTTGCAAATATTTTTTCCCATTCTGTCGATTGCCTCTTCACTCTCCTGACTGTATCTTTTGCAGTACAGAAACTTCTCAATTTGATGCAATCCCAAATGTTAATTTTGGCTTTGACTGCCTGTGCTTCCGGGGTCTTTTCCAAGAAGTCTTTTGCCTTTGCCTCTATCTTGCAGGGTTTCTCCAATGTTCTCTAATAATTTGATGGTGTCAGGTCGTAGATCTAAGTCTTTAATCCATGTTGAGTGGATTTTTGTGTAAGGTGAAAGGTAGGGGTCTTGCTTCATAATTCTGCACATGGAAATCCAATTTTCCCAGCACCATTTATTGAATAGACTGTCCTTACTCCAGGGATTGGTTTTGGATCCTTGATCAAATATAAGTTGGCTGTAGATGTTTGGATTGATTTCTGGTGTTTCAATTCTGTTCCATTGGTCTATCCATCTGTTTCTGTACCAGTATCATGCTGTTTTGATAACAACTGCCCTGTAGTATGTCCTGAAATCTGGTATTGTGAGTCCTCTGGCTTTGTTTTTGTTGTACAAGATTACTTTAGCTATTCGAGGTCTCCTGTGTCTCCATATGAATTTCAGCATCATTTTTTCCAGATCTGAGAAGAATGTCTTCGGTATCTTGATTGGTATCACATTGAATTTATAAATTGCTTTTGGGAGAATGGACATTTTGATGATATTGATTCTTTCAATCCATGAGCATGGAAGATTTTCCCATTTTTTTGGTATCCTCTTCTATTTCTTTCTTTAAGATTTTGTAATTCTCGTCGTAGAGATCTTTAACATCCTTGGTTAAGTTTATTCCAAGGTATTTGATTGTTTTTGTAGCTATTGTGAATGGGATTGATCTTAGAAGTTCCTTCTCAGCCATGGCATTGCCTGTGTATACAAAGGCTGTTGATTTTTGTGCATTGATTTTATATCCTGCTACTTTGCCAAACTCTTTTATGAGTTCCAATAGTCTCTTTGTAGAGTTCTTTGGATCCCTTAAATAAAGAATCATATCATCTGCAAAGAGGGATAGTTTGAGTTCTTCCTTCCCAATTTGTATCCCTTTAATTTCTTTTTCTTGCCTAACAGCTCTGGCTAAAACTTCCAGAACTATATTGAATAGCAGTGGTGAGAGTGGGCATCCCTGTCTGGTACCAGATCTCAGTGGAAATGCTTCCAACTTTTCCCATTCAATAGGATGCTGGTCGTGGGTTTTTCATAAATTGCTTTGGTTGTATTGAGGAATGTTCCTTCCATACCCAGTTTGCTTGGAGTTTTCATCCTGAAAGGGTGTTGTATTTTATCAAATGCTTTCTCGGCGTCTATTGAGATAATCATATGGTTTTTCTTCTGCAGTCTGTTAATGTGATGTATCACATTGGTTGATTTGCAAACATTGAACCATCCCTGCATATCAGGGATAAATCCCACTTGGTCTGGGTGGATGATCTTTCTGATGTGTTGTTGCATTCTATTGGCCAGCATTTTATTGAGGATTTTTGCATCTATGTTCATCAGGGTATTGGTCTGTAAATTTATTTCAATGCTGCACCCTTTCCGGCTTAGGAATTAAGGTGATGCTGGCTTCATAGAAAGAATTTGGGAGGATTCCCTCTTTTTTGATTGTTCTGAATAGTTTGAGAAGAATTGGAGTTAGTTCTTCTAACCCCTTCTTATGACTTGAATAGTTTATTATGATCTGAATCTTGCCTAATCCTACTTCATCTTATACCACCCTCCCACTTGATCTATAGGCTCCAGTCACTACTGCCTCCTTTCTCTCCCACAAACACAGTGAGCTTGTCCCCTTCCCAAGATTCTTGTACTCACTGTTCCCTCTGCCTGGAATAATTTCCCCCAGATCTTTTCTTTTCACGACTGGCTCCTTCTTTGCAAAGAACTCACCTGAAAATCGCCTCTTCAGAGAAGACTTGCATGGCCATTTAATCTCAAGCAACCTCAAACATTCAGATAAAATCACTTCAAAAATGTCAGTGTTATGAAAGACAAAGAAAAGTGTGGGACTCTTCTAGGTTGAAGGAGATGAAACAACTACAGGCAATCTATGATTTGACCCTATAGCTATTAAAAAGACATACAGAGCATTATTGGGGCAACTGTAGAAATCTAAATATACATTGTATGTTAGATACTATTAATGTGTCATGGTAAAATTTCCCAAGTACCACATTGTATTATGTGTACAGTACCACATTCTTGCTCTTTATGAGATATATGCTGTAATACCTGTGGCTAGATGGGAGAGAGAGAGAGACAGCCAGGGGGAGATATCAAGTAAGTGTGGTGAAATGTTAACAAATGGTAAATATTGGAGACTATGTGAGTGCTCATTGTATTATTCTTATAACTTTTCTGTAGGATTAAAAAAATTCCAAATGAATTTAGTGGAAAACATCATGATCTTTATTTAGTAGGTTTCTTATTGGTAGTCATATTATTCAAGTAATCCCAAAGTATTTTGGATGTGCTAAAGGAGCAGTCAAATAGTAAATACAGACAGTAGAATAGCCCTCTGGCCACTTTCTATCACAACATCCTGTTTTGTTTTCTTCCTCACATTTATCATTTTCTGAAACATTTTTGTTTCATTTATGTGTTTAATTTGTTTATCATCTGTATTGCCATAAACATTATTCAGCTCAAATGGTGTTCATCTTATTTTTTAGTAAATTCTCAGCGTTCAAAAAAGTGCCTCACATGTAGTAGAATGTTCAACAATTAGTTGTGGAATGAATGAAGGAAGCGAGGTCAGGCAGTGGCAGTTATGCCTACAGGGACATATTAGGGCCCTTGGGGCTCAGCTGGGGGAAAGGGTCTTGTTATTGAAAAAAAAAACCTGTGAAGCTGAGAGAGCGAGAAAGGGGGTACTTAGTTTAGTGCTTGCAAATGGAGTGTGGTTAAAGGGAATAAGCACCACCAGAAGCAGCAGTGACCAAAATGGCCATAAGGTGAATGATAACAGAAAGTACCTGGAAATGACTGTTTTATGCTTTTATCTCCAACCAAGACAACTGAGTTATGTGACAACTTGTCCTTGGAAGTCACTTCAGCTATAGAAAAAGACTTTTCCTTGAGATCTCCTGTTACCAAAGCTCTGATGAAATGTATGCCTGAGCTTATTTTCAGTAAAGGAAAGGAATGGCAAGAAGAGAAAAAGGGGCAGCTAGGGACATGATGGAAGAGTCTATGGAGGAAAATAAAGCTGCTTTCCTTTCCAACCCTTAGCATCATAGCCATTCTGCCTGTCAAACACTCTTTCTTAAATTCTTTTCTCTGTCTGTTTTTCCCTCCTCTATCACTTTCCACCCTTAGGTTGTTGTTAGAGAAAAGTTCTTATGGAAAGTGGAAGAGTGCAGAAATAATTCTTACTGAAATTATCCCTTTCCCTTTTTGGATAAAGGAATGCACACACACATACACACACTCAAATATTGAAGATGAGTGCTGCAAGTGTCTACCTGCCTCCAGAACTGACATACCATGAGGGTTCTAAGACAAATTCTTTGCCACTATTTCTAAATACCATGTCAGGGACACAATCATGTTTGCATTCTTCCCCTACCCCCATCCCAATGCATACACACACACACACACACACACACACCTGTGACCCATCACACAAATTATAAATTCTACCACTTTTTCTACTATGACATTAGAACAATCTCCTTTCTCTTATCAATCCGATCTCAGCTTAGATCCTTGGCTTCTTAGTAGCTCAGGGCTGGATGACTGTTTCTCAACAATTTCCTCCTTATCTAAGCCATAGTAAGTCACAGATCATGCAAAGTTCCTTTTTTTTCTTATCCTCCTTGACCTGTCCTCAATCTCCTAATCTGCTTTCAGGTCCACAACCATCCCACTCCCACCTGACTACAAAGACCTTTCTCTCATCCCCTGGTCATTCATCATCAGTTAGAATTTCAAATTAGAAATTCCATTAGCATGTTGAGTCCATGGAAGCCAAATGACCCATTATGGACTGAATCCAAATGTATAGGCAGGTGGTTAAGCAGGTCAGGCCAGCAGCCTTGGCACAAGCCTTGGCAAAGCAGACCCAAGACTTGAGGTTGCAGCAAAAATCAAGAACCATGATTTCACAAGTGACCTCAAATTCCCTGGATATCACCTCAAGGGGAAGAAAATTGGTTTGTAGATGCTTCCAGAACCTTCTATGAAGGATACATACGTACAAGTGCACTGTCAAAGATAATTTTTCTCATCGATCAATTCTGTCATGTCACCCCTATACTCAAACAAGCTTCATGGGCTCTCAATTACCTTTAAAATTATATCTTCAAATTCTTTAGTGTGGCATTCAAAGCCTTTTACATTTCATTTTACCCCTTTCATTTATTTTGCTCTAACCTAATCTCTTGTCAATCCTTGGTACATCAATTAGTTTGGTTCACTGTCATCACCAAGTTTCTATTCTTGCCCCTCTCCTTGCATATAATGCTTTTGCACTTCCTCCTTGATGATCCACATTAACTGCATCATTTCAGGGCTGGTGTTGTGGTACAACAGGTTAAGCCACCGCTTGTGACGTTGCCATCTCATATGAGTGCCAGTTCATGTCCTGGATGCTCCACTTCCAATCCAGCTCCCTGATAATGTACCTGTGAAGGCAGCAGAAGATGGCCCAAGTACTTGGGTTCCTGTCACCACATGGAAGACATGGATGGAGTTCCAGGTTCTTGGTTTTGACTTGGCCCAGCACTGTTCATTGTGGCCATTTGGGGAATGATCCAGTAGATAAAAGATCTCTCTCTCTCTCTCTCTCTCTCTCTCTCTGCCTGCCTCCATGACCAGGATTTTCAAATAAAATAAATAAATATTTAAATAAAGAAATTAATTTAAAAGATATGCCCCTTTTAAGAACTTTTCCCTGATTCACTCAGAAAATCACTGATAGTCTGTGTTAGAACAGACTTTAGAGCTAGCTGATCAAATTGAACTTTATTCCCACCTCTACTTTTCAAATAAGAAAACTTGAAGGCCAAAGATATTAAATGATTTGTATAAGGTTATGCTGTGAGTTGAGTGATAGAACCTTAATCTCAAGCCAGATTTCCTGACCCCTTTTTCAATTAATTTTCTAGTCTGTCACATTTTGTTATCATCCTCGCCCCCTTCCTTCAAAAAAGTATAAAGTGTGGTGTCATGGTCATAAACTGGCATCTGTACTTGGATTATTTTTCACCTGTACTTGGCTTATCTCAACTGCTACATTCTAATGATTCTTGTGGGAAGAATTATTTTTAATATTTCTCCCTTTCTCCTCCTCCATGGCACTTAACAGGGCTGCCTACAACCCATATTGACAGTAAATGCATCTTAATTATGGAGTTCTTGACTCCAAAAACATATATAAAAACAGAACCAATAAAATGAGTATACTCGGGGTGGATTAATATTATCACATACATATTCAAAAATGTTCTTTTAAAGAGGTAACTCTTATAGTGATCTTGGTTATGGAGTTAACTATTGTCCAGAGAGAGAGAGAGAGAGAGAGAGAAATCTGAGAAACTTCAAGGTAAAATTATGAGAGTCCCTGTCTGCTCCTCTTACAGGCTCAAGAAAGAAAAAGGTATTAAGGCAGCCTTCCTGCTGTGCTATAGAGAGGATTTCACAGCCCCTGTTTCACAATCCCCAGTTCAGCACCATGCTCTGGTCTCCCTCAGCTGGGAATTGAATGCCACAAGTTCTAAATGTCTGTTCCACCACTAATTATCTCTGTGACCTAAGACATGGCACTTAATCTCACTGGACTTGTGTGTTCTCATCTGTAAAAGGTTAGGGGGCGGGAGTGTGGGATGAAAGTCCAGACTTGCTCACCTCATACATTTGTTGTGAAGCTCAAGTGAGATAATATATGTGAAAGTACTTTAAAAATCTAAAAACATGATACGAATGCAAGCCATTAACTTTTAAACTCTCCAGTCCTGTATCAAGTAAATCCTAGGAGACTAGAGTGAGTGAAGGATAATGGGTTTGCATTTTAATCCCATCTATATTGTCTGAATCCTTTACCTTCTTTCTACATGGGCTGTTCATCACATCTCCTTATTTTGTTTAGTAGATTATTATATAGGTTGCTATTTTGGCTTTATGCATTGCTGAGGTGACAATGATGGGGGAGTTTGGCAGCTGCCAAGACTCAAGAGAGGCATTTACTTCTTCCCAAATTGCTCTAAAGGGAAGGACTTAAGGAATTTGAAGCTATTGGTCAAAGGGAAAAGAGTTTCCACTCTAGTATTGCAATCTTTTACTGTCTCTCTTCCCTCTTTTTCTCTCATTCAATAAGGAAAAGGAAAAGAAAAAAGTAGAGAGAAGAGATTTAATTTTGCTGTATTTCTCAGGCTATCCTTTACTTCTTCAGAATTCCCAGAATGTTCATGATGGCTTGACTGGATTTCATTTGGGGGTAAAATAAGGGTCAATGCTGGAAGAGTGGGTAAGGAAGTACATCTCACCCTCAAAAGATATGAGCTCACTGTACTGATCAATCCTTCACCCAGCCCCA
Organism: Oryctolagus cuniculus; assembly: GCF_964237555.1. Taxonomy (NCBI): domain Eukaryota; kingdom Metazoa; phylum Chordata; class Mammalia; order Lagomorpha; family Leporidae; genus Oryctolagus; species Oryctolagus cuniculus. The sequence continues at coordinate 35,129,458 of NC_091453.1, read as the reverse complement.
AGTAACTCACCTAACATGTCCCCAAAGCCCCAGATTAGGGGCCATGTTTGACCTGTGACATCCAGAATCATTTCTACCCAAGCCTCTGTGGAGATGGTTACCATTTCAGGTACACCTACTTGAAGAAATTCTGACGTCGCTCTTGACCTTTTTATCAGTATTGTTCAATTAGAAAAGAGCCTCTTAGAAGATCATTAATCATATGAAGTAAAAATGCTGCTAATAGCAATGCAGAAAAAAAATACACTCTAACCGGTAACCTGCAATGAATCATACTTTAAACAACATTTCCTGAATACTTACTATGGCCTCAACCCTGGTTTAGATTTTGAGGAAAAGATACGCAAATCTATACAAAGCTTTCCCTGTTGATAAACCAGCAGGTTAACGGGGAGGGTGAGGTGCAAATTAGTTATAGCAAAGTTGCTTTCCTGAAGTAGGTACAAATCAACCATTTTGACCACTCTCCCACCACCACCACCCACCACCAGTGTAAAACATGGTATTCAATGCTAGGCTGAGAAGACACTGAAAGAAAAAATAAACACCCTTTACTATGGTATAAGGTAATAAAATATCTTGTATGATGTGCTGAGAAATAATTTTAAATCCCCAGAACCAATCATGATACAGTTCAAGCAGTGTATTTCTAGTAACTCACCTTAGTGGCACAAAAGCCACACACAAGCAACCTCAGACTGACCTGGCAGTAAGAGTTCACATCATACATTTTGGACTTATTACGATTAAGCATGGAATTGTAGATGTGAGTTTCACCCAACATTCATAAAGCAATAGCTCCAAGTTGTCCCCTGGTGGTGGCCTGCTTGACAACACAATGTCAGTTCCAAGCTCCACCCCATCACTCTCTTGGGTCTCGATTGCTATGAAACTATATAGTTTCCAGCCCTTGCATCTACACGTCAGGGTTTAGTGAAAAGCAAGATTTTAAAATGTGGGATACTGACCCCTTCTTAGGTGAATTTCCTCAAAATGGGAAAGTCTGAGAAGCAAGCTCTAAGCCTGGACTTATTGACTGATCAGATATGGCATCTGGATGTTTTAATCGTGAACTCTTAGAGTTTAAAGGCAGCTTAGCTCCTTGAGTGTGCAGTAGGAAAGAGGAGAAATAGGCTACCCAGAGTTTAAGAAAGGTCCCTGCACTAGCTTAGTAGCCACCAAGCTGTGTTAAAACATATCTGGAAGGGTGGGTTTAAGCTTCAGTGCTACAGCAAGGATCTGGAAATACAGACCTCCTCAGAGATTCTGGTCTTTGGAAGGGTCTGGATGAGATTGTATTCTATGATGTTATTTACTGCAGGGACACAGTGTAAGAGGAGAAAAAAAATGCTTAGGTTTCTAGAAAATTCTGGGCAGGTCATTCAAGTTGGCTAAAGAAGAGGGACTAGTAGGGGCTAATGGTTTGGGTGGAGAGGGGCATTGAAGTAGGAGGGCTGCCATCCACACCTGCAGCATGATGATCCGATGTGTGGGAGAGAAATTCACTTGTCAGCTTTCAAACTGAGTTGATAGGTATTCCTGCTGTGTCCCTGCTCAGCAGTGGCTTAACGGGCGGTCTTCTCAAATTTCCATTGCAATGAAAAGTAGATTGGCGCCTAACGTCTTGGTCTAAGCTGAGGTTTCGGGCGCCTGTGTGGGTGACTGACAACCAGAGAGCTTCTGAAGTCTCCTGGTTGGTGGAAAGGCTGCTGCCTTGAGGACCCTCTACTCTCTTCCCAAGAAAATCTCCCATCCCTGAATGTCACAGTGCTTGAGGAAGTGAAACAGGTGTGCATGTTGCCATGCATTTCCCGCAGCCCAGATCCCCTCTCTCCCCCTCGCCCCCCAAAAAGCTCAGAAAAAGTAGTTCCGCTGATGCCTGGGAGGTGTGAAAAAAAAAAAAAAGCCAGTATACTCTGGCCAAGGCGAGCCAGACCTATGCGCGGAGAGCTGCGGTGCCCGGGGCAGCCTCAGCTCGCGAGCTCGCAGTCCAGCTGCCGCTGCTGGGACACGCTTGCCTTGCTCTCAGACCACATCTGCGGGCTGCGCAAAGCCAAGCTCCAGTTCTCCCTCATCACACTCTTTTTCTGAAGCACCCCCAGACCCTGTACCTGATGGCAAACCACTCAGATTTGGCAAAGTACAGAAATGAAAAACAAAACAAAACAAAAAAACAGGAAAACAAAACTGAGGAGGGGAGGGAGTGCGAATTTTACTTCTAAAGGCGATGGAAGCATTCGCCTGCTCACCCCCACCCACGCACCCATACCCATACCCACACACACACCCACCCCACCCCCCCCACACACATGCACACCATGCAGGTTCATTTCTTTTCCCCGGGTTAGAAATAAAGGATTTTTTGCCCTAAGAGACTGGGACATGGAGGATGGGGAGGAAGGGGGCAACAAGAGATTGGTCTGAGGTTGGCCTCACCTGCTGCTGAGGTGAGAGCAGACACAGGAGGAGGAGGCAGTTATGAGTAGCAGCTCACAGCTCAGTGTTTAGGGAGATTGCAAAGACCCTCAACTTCGCCTCTGGGTGTTTTTTTTTTTTTTTTTTTTTGCTTGTTTTTTGTTTTTCCATTCATGTCACCAAAGGGTTAAACGCGGCTGGGCTCCAAACCTTACCCCTTTTCTCCCCCCCAACCCCCTCCTGCCCTGTGTCTCCATTCCCCCTCCCCGGTTTGTCTCCCCCCACACACACACCCACCCCCACCCTCGCTCCGCGCACCTCCCGCGTAGCTAGGAGGTCATCAAGCGCTCTGCCCAGTCCGCGTCTGCAAGCCCCCCTGCTTCCCGCCCATCGGGCTCGTGGCTGCTTACGAAGAGGTGTGCGCTCACGGAGGGGCGTGTTCCAGCGCTGTGAGATGCCGAGCGCCCCCCACTAGCCCTCAGAGCCCAGCCAGGCATGGAGCCGGCCAGGGCAAAGTTTGGCAGCCTGCAAGGGGCTTCCAGGCTGGAGTGGGCGGGCCCCCGGAGGGCCCTTTAGCGCTCCCAGCTCAGGGGCTCGGGCTGCCAGGACTCGAGGGGTGTGTTGACCATGCACCGCGGGGCTGCCGCGGTCCCGGGCAGTGGCCCGCCTCAGGATGGAGAGCAGCCCGCGGAGTCTCCAGAGCCTCCGCCGCCGTGGCCGCCGCCTCCGCCGGCTCCTCCGCCGCTTCATGCACCTTCGCCAGAACCGGCACCAGAGCCCTGTCCAGAGCCTGCTCCAGGATTCTGCCCGGACGCGACCCCAGAACCAGCTACAGAACCAGACGCAGAGTGGAGTCCAGAACCTGCCACAGAGCCGGCCCCAGAGCTGGCCCCAGATCCAGCCACACAGCGGGTTTCAGGGCTTGCCCCAGAACCTGCCCCTGGGCTGGTCCCCAAACCAGCCTCAGAGCTGATCCCAGAACCTGCCATAGAGCCAGCCTGGGGCCTGGCCCCTGAACCAGTTCCAAAGCCGACCCCAGAAGTGGCCCCAAAGCCCATCTCAGAACCTGCCACACAGCCGGCCTCAGAGCCAACTCTAGCACCTGCCATAGAGTCAGCCCAAGAGTCCTGTCCGAAGCCAAGTCCAGCACCATGTTTATTGCAATGTCCGGTGGTCGATCGGGACAGAAGTCCAAAGACCTCGCCGTTTCCATCGCCCCAAATGCCAGTGTCATGGTCCAGAATAAAGGTAAGGAAAAGACCCCCGAGGCGGGGGAAAGAAGCAAGGGGAGGTTGGGTGACTCTGGAGCCCACCGGTTTCACGGTATCCTTGCATCCCATTTGGATGCCACTAGCTGCGGAGATGCTCAGAAAGATAGAGGATGCAGGTGATCAGGGGAGTGGGGAGCGGTTGGGAGGCGGGAAGCAACATGTGGCAAGTGAGAGTGGGTTGTTTAGAGGCTAGCGACCCGTAACAGCAGGGGTGGGAGTCGGGGAACTTTGCCCCACGGGGAGAAGCTACAGTGCGGTGAGCGCCTATGTGTTGTAAATGAGGAGTGCAAAGGACTTGAAGTGTCAGCGGCTGGCCGGGGGAGCACGGCAGAATGGATTGAGTGCGGGCGATGGGACACACCTTCTAGCCACGGTCACTGCCGCAGAGGCCCAAGCTGCGGAGCCGCAGCCTGCTGGGCCCCCTCCCTGCCACTGGGGAGGGGGCGCCTCAGCTGGGGTACAACTGGCGGCGCTCCATGGAGGTCCCCGTCTTCTCTGCTTGTGGCTAGGCAGTGGTACTCCGCGTGAGGATGAGGGGATAGGCGACGCCCACGCGCACTGCAGGGGAAGGGCAAGGTTCGCCCTAGAGGAGGGGGAGAGCATGCGTGTGTCGAAGCCACCATTCCATCTGTCTGCAGGATTTCCCAGCAGGTAGGTGCAAACCCAGCGATACACTGAAGTGCCGCGTCACCAGTGGACAGCCGGCATCCCGCACCAGGGCTAGTTGCAACGGTACAGAGTAGTTGGGATTTGAGAGCACGTTAATGGGAACGCTGATGTCTACTCCTCTACAGGGGTAACTTCTAAGACCTTGCACTTAGCCAGGAAAAAAAAAAAAAGTATAGGATCTTCGGGCACCGGGATGGGGGAGGGAGAAGGTTTTGGTATTTGCCTAGGACCCTGGAAAGACCATGTACTCTTCAGCTGGAGTCTGTGTCTCCCGTTTTCTGTGCGTTCCCCCTGCTCTTCTCTTCCCCTAAACTTCCGCTCCGCAGAAGTGTGAAAGTCGTGATAATGCATCCATACACCCCAATGGAGATTCCCCTGCAGGAGCACACACGTAAATACATGCACCCAGAAACAAACACCACAACACACCGCCGATGCCTGCCTAGCCTGCTGCCTGTCAAGGTGCAAGGGTATGAAGTCAGGAACCCTTTTGCGGTGGCCCGAAACACTTGTAGCACGCAGAATGGGCGGGGCGAGGCCGAGGGAGGGGGTGGGAGCAGAAGAGGTTGGCATCTTGAAATGCAAGGGCTGCTGGCTTCCTGAGTTCTGAGTAGGGAGTTTTGAGTTTGCAGAATATCTGAAAAGATAAAAGACCAAAAAAGAGGAAAGCTAAAGTGAAAAGTTTCACAGAGGGAGAAAAAAGTGCAGAGGTTTAAAAATTAAGAAATAAAATAGGGATTCAGACAATGTTTTTTATCCAACACTCTGCATCCTTCCCCTTCATGCAGGTACCCTTCCCTACAATGATGTCAAGAATGAAAAGGTGTGGCCTCTAGATGTGGGTGGTCACCCTAACCAGAGTGGGGACTCCAGTCTTTTTTTTTTTTGTAAGAGTTTGCATTAAACCACTAGGAGGGAGATGAGCAGCAGTCACGTGACCTGTGGCCATCTTAAGTGAAATTTGGGGATCATAGCCAGAAAACTGACACTTGGGGATGTAATAACCAGGAAGGTCATTGAATGCATCTCCTTTAGCCTCTGGAAGGCTGACTGGAGTCCAGCACCCCCATCCCCACACCCCAAATGACCAAAAAATAAATAAATAAATAATAAACAAACATTTCCTACTAGCTTGGATGGAAAATGTCTGTAGCCAGACATCTGAGAAAGCTCCAGGTAAAGGGAATCAGCTTACTTTCTTTCACATAGTGTCCATTCCAATGTGCTGGCTGGCTGACCCACAGACTCTTGGTTGCCCTGGCAGGTGAGATCTGGACCCTGGGTGTTTCATTTTGCTCTCTATAGAGCCAGAATTTTTGCAGAAAGGGGTTAAGCCCACTGACCATCCCTCAAGAAGGCCATATAAATTAACTAATCAGTGGCTCTAAAGGATCTGGAAAGATGCAAAGGATTTGGAGAAATGTTCAAATTGCTGGGAGCTGGACCCTTCTCCACCACCCTCAATGTCGCTGTTCAACTGCTCTCTGGTGCAATCAGGGATGTCTGATTTGCAGTGATAGGCTAATTCTCTGCTGCATTCTCCTTAGCCAAATAGCACCTGCAACCTGCTCACTGACATCTTAACATTCAAGGCAAACAGGTTGCCATCTTAGCTGGATGCCATTCTTCTCAAACACTGCCTCCTTGAGGCAAGCTTGGGGAAAAACAACCATGCACCCCCCCCCCCAACCACACACAAGCACAGGTGTGCACACACATGATCTCAGGGAACAAAACAAAATACAGGGGTCATCAGGTTGAAAGGAGTTAAAACAAATGACTGAGTATGACTGCAAGTTTCTCTCAGGTAATTTTGCTGACTGACATAGAAGTAAAAAAAAAAAAAATCAACATCTTCCATCCTGTAGTCTGTTCGCTTTGGGGGTTTCAGTAATATTTCAAAACCCATGGGTTCTAATTTTATGTCAAGCTTGAGGGTAGAGACTGAGAAAAAGGGGTTCATGTTTTCTTTCCAAATAGCTACCAGGGTAACACAGTGTATGAACCAAACTTATTGCCTTCCTTTCTAAAATGTTTTGATTCCCAAGAAATGAGCCATGGTCTCCCACCTGGTGGCAGCAAGTGTAAGTAAAGATGTGTGAATTGGTTAACAATGCTATAACTCTCTTGGTCTTAACCAGCTATGAAATTATAATCACATTGTATGAATGATTGATGCAAATCTTGGGAGAAATGCGTTTTTATGGCTTTTATTTGGAGGGTGGGAGCATTTGGGTTTCCCTGCTGATAACTACACAGTAATTGCCATTATCTCTAAACCAGAACAGAACAGTTTTTGCACACAAAGCTGGTAATTTTTTTCCTTGCAAAAGGGCAAGCACTTATTTATATGATGTCTGGTAAGTCTTGCTTATTTCTGGGTGCCTAATATGATGCATACGTCCTTATCTGTGCTCAATCAACACTTGCTGAAGCCTGGAATCTATCAAATTCATCTCTAGTGACATAGAGGCGACTGCTGTGAATTAATAAAAGTGTACTCTTATTGGTTTAGAGTGAGAAGTAAATGCTTATTTAAATAGCCTGGAATATGTAGCCCTTGAGGAAATGTAGTCAATCTTTCCAATTTCAGAATGGATATTGGAACCATAATTAAGAAGCAAATTGCTAACAATTTTTTTAAATGGCTTGGAAAGTGTTCTTATCTCATGCAGTCCCTGCAGCAGCAGACTAATGATGATATTGGTTGCTTTCAAGGGTAATAAATTGTTTTCCTAAGCGAACAGAATCTCTGCAGTCACTGTAAACAGCTTTGGGATTATACATTCTAATGTTTAACCTGTTGAAGGTCAGAATGGAATTACTTTCTTTCCTCTTACATTCTCCCCACACCCCATGCCTTCCTTGCCAGACATTGATGATACTATCCGGCTTATTTGGTATATTCTGAGAGCATTTGCTACTGGATGTTCCAGAAAAGATAATGAGGCATTTGGTCAGTGGTCTTCCCTTTCTGAGAGTGCAATTCTGATGTGTTTACGAAAATCTCCAACACAGGCTTCTGAAAATCTATCTTCAGCCCAAAAGGAAAGAATGAGATGTTACCCCAAGTGCCTCCAAGGAAAGGGCGAAAGAGCCAGAAACCATTCAAGGGCCTTGTAATGGGGATTATATAATCCCTCCTGCTAGTATGCACTTCACAAGTTACAGAATACTTTCCTCTGCATTGTTAACCCTTTTATTTCCCTGAAAGATGCAGAAGGGGAGGGGAGGGCAAAAACAAAATTTGGCTGCTAGTAGGATATAAAGATTAATTTATCTTTTGTGGACTTTTAAAATATCCAACATATGGCTTTCTGTGACACGCAGACTTCTCATTTGTCTAAGAACAGTCTTTTCACTGACATGTCATTAGCTCTAATTTTTCCCCCCAAAGCAGTGATTGCTGCTCTACTTCTGATGCTCCCAGAGAGGGGACAGCATTAGAACAGGAGTCTGAAAAGGAAAGAGAAGAGGCGAGGCACTAGGAGACCCTGAACCTGAACCTTTTACTCACAAAGACTTTTTTTTTTTGGAAAGGAAATAAACAGAAATCGTGCTAAGGATAGGGTGCCCAGCCTTCTCAAAGGCATCTGACTGTCATTCCCTCAGTGGAAAAAAAAATAATTTTAAGGATTACAAAAAAGAAAGAAAGCAGCCATTCCTAAAAGCAAATGTCCCATCCTCACCAAAATAAATAAACCCTACTCTCAAAATAGAAAAAACAAATTTATGAATTTTTAGAAAGGAAAGAGAAAAGGGACAGTGGCCACAGATAATGAAACTTATCCCTACTCTGAAAATCATTTTAAGAAAAAAAATCTAAAAGAAAGTGCTCTTCATCCTCACCAAAGCCCATGAGGTTTAAATCCTCCCCTAAAATTTTAAGAAACAAAAAGAAAGATAAATCATATTAACTTAAACAGTATTTCTAATCTTAAAATGTTCATAAATTTCTAAGCTTTATTTACACTCCCATGGCCCAGGGCCAATCCCTTATGAAAATTATGGGGGCAAAAAATAAATTATCCAAAGTGGGGTGAATCCACCAAACTCCATGAAACTCCTTAACATTTTGAGAGTACTTCAAAAAATTCGTGGAAAATGGAATTAAAAGCTAAGTTTATTTGAGTGCAAAAAATTTTTGAAATCCAAGCCCAGTTTTTTTTTCGTAATACACATTCCCATGAACTTTTTGAAAGCCTCTCATGTTGATGGACATATGCATGGATTGCAATTTTTTGTACTAAAATTTATCTTTTAATTCCATTCTCCAGGAATTTTTTTGAAATACCCTTGTATTTCTTAGAATTCTACAAAATGTTCAGAAGATGCAAGTCCTTAGAAAATGACAGGGTATGAGTGGTTACCAGGAGTTGGAGGAATATGAAAAGGGAATAGTGGATGAAGGGCACAGGACTTCTTTTGGGCATCATAAAAATGTTCTAGAATTAGTGCTAACAGCTGCACGATCTTATAAATACACCCAAACTCACAAAACTGTACATGTTAAAGTGACAAACTTTATAGTATGTGAACTACACTTAAGTTTTTTTTAAACTAAATTCCAACATTAAGAAAATGAACCTACTACTCTCCCACATACAAACAAATAAACAAAGAAAAAAAATTAAGGAACTAAAAGGAGATCATCTTAAGGACAGTGCCTACAATGTCTCCAAGTTGTAATTTTTGTTTAAGAAAAAACAAACAAAAGGGAAATCTTTTTAAGGGCAGATGCTTTCAGAATTAGTAGAGTCAAATAAATTCACTAATCCTTCCCTCTCCTGGATACATACATTTTAACTTAAAAAAGAAAGAAATATTAAAGGACAGAGCTCCTAATTTTAACAAATCTCCTGAGTGTTTAATCCCCTTAAAGGGGTGGGGGGGAGGAAACGAAAGAAATACCTCTTCAGATGACCAAAGCATCTTATTCTCAAATATATTTTTTAAGACTTAAAAGAAAATTACTAATAGAGAGGTGTGTATGTATCAGTGGAAGGGATATTATTAATGAAATGAAAACCAGATCCTCTTAAAGAGAAGTGCTTTAAGCCGGCGCCATGGCTCACTAGGCTAATCCTCCACCTTGCGGCGCCGGCACACCGGGTTCTAGTCCCGGTTGGGGCGCCGGATTCTGTCCCGGTTGCCCCTCTTCCAGGCCAGCTCTCTGCTATGGCCAGGGAGTGCAGTGGAGGATGGCCCAGGTGCTTGGGCCCTGCACCCCATGGGAGACCAGGAAAAGCACCTGGATCCTGGCTCCTGCCATCGGATCAGCACGGTGCGCCGGCTGCAGCGGCGGCCATTGGAGGGTGAACCAACGGCAAAAGGAAGACCTTTCTCTCTCTGTCTCTCTCTCTCACTGTCCACTCTGCCTGTCAAAAAAAAAAAAAAAAAAAAAGAGAAGTGCTTTAGCCTCATAAAGACTGATGCACTTTCTATCAAATCACAAATAATAAATAAAAAAAGAAATCCTCTAACAGGAGTTGGACAAAATTTGATGAAACCCAAAAGGTTTATTCTTTTTTAAAAGATTTATTGTTTAATTTACTTGAAACGCAGAGAGAAAGAGAGAGAGAGAGAGAGAGAGAGAGATGGATTCCATCCACTGGTTTATTCCCCCAATGGTCACAACAACTGGGGCTGGGCCAGGCCACAGCCGGGATCCCAAAACTCCATTGGGATCTCCCATGTGGGTGGCAGGGGCCCAAGTACTTGGGCCATCTTCCACTGCTTTCCCAGGTGCATTAACAAAAACCTGGATCAGAAGTGGAGCAGCCAGGACTTGAACCGGTGCCCATACGGGATGCTGGCACTGCAGGCAGTGGCTTTACACACTATGCCACAGTGCTGGTCTCAAGAAATCTCCTTTTTAAGGAACAAAGATACTCACAAACTTACCAAAATCCCAAAACATTTTTCTCAAAACAAAAAAGAAAGAAATAGAGGAGAGAGGGGGAGAGGGGAAGGAGGGGGAAGACAAGACTAGGGGAAGAGAGAGGTAGGAAAGAGAGGGGAGGGGAAGGGAAATACTGTGAGAAGAGAAAGGAAGAGAAAGGGAGGGAGAGAGGGAAATAGAGAAGGAAGGGAGGAAAATGAAAGAGGGAGAGAGAGGGAAAGAGGAGATGGGGAGAAAGGGAAAATGATGAGAGGGAGGAAGGGAGGGAAAGTGAAGCAGGGGGGAGCAAGAGGAGGGGAGGTAGAGTGGGAGAAGGAGGAGTGAAGAGAGGTAGAGGGAGAGAGGGGTTGAGACAAGAGAGAACAGGAGACAGGGAAAGAAGCAGAAGGGGGGAGCAGGGAGTAGAGGGAGTAGAAAGGAAGAAGGTGAAGAGAGCATGTGAAGGATGGAGGGAAACTGAGGAAAAAAATGAGGGATACTTTTTAAAGGCTAAGAGGAAGAAATATTTTTCAGGAAAGATGCCCAACACCTTCTTGAAGACAATGCACATCTATTATTCCTGATCAGCCCACTGCATCCCCCACAGTAAGGAGAAACTCCCACAAAATCTTCTATAGCTTCTTTAAGGCGAGGATATGCTCAATCTCACCCAGTCCCAGGGCCTTATTTCTCTTCCAGGCTTCCCCTCCCCTCCCCTCCCCTCCCCCCTCCCCTCCCCCCTCCCCTCCCCCCTCCCCTCCCCTCCCCTCCCCTCCCCCCTCCCCCTCCCCTCCCCCCTCCCCTCCCCTCACCCCTCCCCTCCCCCCTCCCCTCCCCTCCCCTCCCCTCCCCTCCCCTCCCCTCCCCTCCCCTCCCCTCCCCTCCCCTCCTCTTCTCTTCTCTTCTCTTCTCTTCTCTTCTCTTCTCTTCTCTTCTCTTCTCTTCTCTTCTCTTCTCTTCTCTTCTCTTCTCTTCTCTTCTTTCCTCCCGTCCTTCCTTCCTTCCTTCCAGAAGGAAAAGCAAACGGTTTCAAAGAGAGATAATAATTTCTTCCAAATAAATGATATCTTTTTTTTTGACAGGCAGAGTGGACAGTGAGAGAGAGAGACAGAGAGAAAGGTCTTCCTTTTGCCGTTGGTTCACCCTCCAATGGCCGCCGCGGCCGGCGCACTGCGGCCAGCGCACCGCGCTGATCTGATGGCAGGAACCAGGTACTTCTCCTGGTCTCCCATGGGGTGCAGGGCCCAAGTACTTGGGCCATCCTCCACTGCACTCCCTGGCCACAGCAGAGAGCTGTCCTGGAAGAGGGGCAACCGGGACAGAATCTGGCGCCCCGACCGGGACTAGAACCCAGTGTGCCGGCACCACAGGCGGAGGATTAGCCTAGTGAGCCGCGGCGCTGGCAAATAAATTATATCTTTTAAAGAAAAAAAAAAAACTCTTACTAGGGAGGGCTCCCTTACCTAAAACCAGTGGCCCCTGTAGCTTCTCTCTCCCAAACCTACTTTTTAAAAATCCTCCAAACCTAAAACTGCACTCAAAGCAAGGAATCTTTTTCCTCAGAAAAAATAATGTAAGAAAAATCCAGGCCTGCTGTTGTGGCATAACAGATTAAGTGCTGTCTGAAGCACTGGCATCCCATCTGGGTGCCAGTTCAAGCCCTAGATGCTCCACTTCCAATCCGGTTCCCTACTGGTGGCCTGGGAAGGCAAAGGAAGTTGACCCAAGTCCTTGGGCCCCTGCACCCATGTGGGAGACCTGGATGAAGCTTCTGGCTTCCAGCCTCTGACCAACCCAGTCCTGGCTGTTGCATGTGTCTGAAGAGTGAACCAGTGCATGGAAGACACCCCTTTCCCTCTCCTTCTCCCTCCCCCTCTCCCTCTCCCTGCAACTCTTTCAAATTAATAAAATCTTAGAAAAAAATCCTTCCATCAGAAGAGGAGATAACCTCAACTTCTCTAAAATCATGTATTATTCCTCTCCACACCCAACATGAGAGAAAACAGTTTTTTGAGGACAGGAGGTGAGGTCCTCCTAACCTAAAGCTAAGTGGCCATAATCTCACCAACAGCATTGAACTTCTTTGCTTTAAAGAGATTTTAAAAAGAAATAGCAATTAAGAGAGAAAAAAAGTCTGTTTCTAACAAAAAGTACCCTCTCCATCTCATCCCTCCACAGATTCAAAGTATTATACAAAGAAAACGTAATATCCCTCCTGAACAGCGCTAGAAAATCTGAAATTTAGAACCCATGGCTGGAGAGTGGTGCCTGTTTAACCCCAGGCTGGCTTCCCTCTGCCCAGCCCATTTCTGATTACCTTTCCCATCAGCCACGTAGGCTGTGCACTCAGGAAGGCAAGCACTGTCCAAGAGAAAAAAAGAAGAAAAAAAAAGATTTAGGAAGGCAACTCTGCTGGAGACAAAAAAAAAAAAAAAATCATATACCACTTTCCAAGCCAAACAGAAATGATTTGGAGATTAGCTGAAGAAATGTTTCTCTCTAATACTCTAGAGAATCAAGAACTTACAATAAACTAAAATAACAATACCTGCCCTTAGCCTAAGTCCATCCTGCAGTGGGTTGTTTCCTCTTGTGCTAGCTTCAATGTCTCTTCTCCTGAGGGTAATAAAGGGCTTGATTTTCACATATCCATGACATTTGCAAGCCATGCTTGTAGGCAGAGAAATAAGCTCAACAAATGTTTTCTAGGTTTTTAATTTGTTTATCTATTTGAAAGTTAAATTGAGGAGCTGCCCTGCGTGTTACGTGCTTCATTCACATTGTCCTTAGCACCAAGGATTTGAACAAAATCACACAGATAAAACTTCCCTTAGCCAAAACTAGTAAACAAGAGACCCAGTTACCAAAACAGATACACAGGTGGTGACTATCTACTAGACATGTTGCTGAGGTATTTACTATTAATAGCCAATTCTCTCAGTATAACTTCTTCTTTTTCTTTATTAATAGTTCTCCTGTTTTTGTTTTTTATTTGTTTTAAAGATTTATTTATATTTATTTGAAATGCAGAGAGAGAGAGAGAGAGAGATCTTCCATCCACTGGTTCACTCCCCAAATGGCCTCAACAGCCAGAGCTGGCCTGATCTGAAGCCAGGAGCCAGGAGCTTCTTCCAGTTCTCCCACCTGGGTGCAGAGGCCCAAGGACTTGGGCCATCTTCTGCTGCTTTCCAAGGCACATTATGAGGGAGCTAAATTGGAAATGGAGCAGCTGGGAATGGAACCGGTGCCCACATGGGATACCAGTATCACAGGCAGAAGCTTTATCTGCTATGCCACATTGCCAGCTCCTTATTATTTATTTTTATCTTATTTGGCAAACAGAGAGACAGAGTCTGCTAATTCACTGTCTAAATACACACAGCAGCCAGGGCTGGGACAAGTTGAAGCCAAGAGTCTAGAATTCCATCCAGATCTCTAATGTGGGTGGCAGAGGCCCAAGTACTTGAGCCATCACTTGCTGCCTTCCTAGTATGCACATTAGCAGGAAGCTGGAATCAGAAGTTGAGCCAGGAGTGGAACTAGGTACTCCTATAAGGGTTATGGGCAACCCAAGCAACATTCTAACCACTGGGCCAAATGTCCACCTAAGCACAGTTCTTCCTAACCAAAAATTCAGTGTAATTCATATTAATTTCTAGGAAACACTTATTAATGTTGGCTTAAAATGTATCTAGTCCAGGGGCACAGCAAGTTAAGCTGCGACCTGAGATGCTAACATCCCATATGGGCACCTGTTCAAGTCCTGTCTGCTCCACTTCCAATCCAGCTCCCTGCTATTGAGCCTGGGAAGGCATCAGAAAGTGATCTAAGTCCTTGGGTCCCTGCTACCAACATACAAGACTCAGATGGAATCCCAAAGCTCCTGGCTCCAGCCTGGCCCAGCCCTGTGTGATATAGGCATTTGGGGAGTGATCTAGAGGATGGAAGATTCATCTCTCTCTCTCTCTCTCTATCTCTCTCTCCCTTTCCCCCTTTCTCTCTCTCTCTCTCTCCCTCTCTTCTATCTCTAACTCTGCCTTTGAAATAAATAAAATTTTTAAAAAATTATCTATTCAAATTCCTATATGATCTGAGTAACAAACATGTGCTTGAAACAATAACTATTCAGGCATATGTTTACTGTATAAAGCAATTAGTCTGTATGTTTACTTACTAAACTTTCTTGGAAATCCAGATTTCTTTTGTACAAATAACTTTTGTGTCCTCTTAGATAAAGGGATCTGGAAAAAAAATCCACCTTTTGATGCTGATGTTGTGGAGCAGTGGGTTAAGCCCCCACTTGCAATGCCAGCATCCCATATGGGAGCACCAGCTAGAGTCCTGGCTGCTCTGCTTCCAATCCAGTTCCCTGCTAATGCACCTGGGAAGGCAGTGGAAGATGGCCCAGGTACTGGGTCCCTGCCACCTATGTGGGAGACCTGGATGGAGTTTTGGGCTCCTGGCTTCAGCCTGGCCCCAGCCTCAGCTGTTGTGCCAATTTGGGGAAGAGAACCAGTAGAATAAAGATTCATTCTCTCCCCACCCTCTCCCTCTGTTATTCTCCCTTTCAAATAAATATATGTTTCAAACAAATTCACCTCTCCCCCCATTAAAGTCCCCACAGGAAACTCGAAATTTGAAACTTATTGGATGACTTTTGACCATGTGCAAATAACTAATGAATTTGTCCCTTAACACAAAGGTGTGGTAAAATGCCCACCTGAGTATTTCCTACCTAGAAGGGAAATACGTATGTGCCAGGACATTATCAACAATTTTGAGGAGACAGAATGTTCAGTTTGTCCACCTTTCCTTAAGCAAGTGTGGTAGAAAATTGAAGGTTAATAAACAATTCAATCCAGCCAAGGTTCAATCAGTAATTTAAAAGGTAAGTGTAACACATTATTAGGACAAGAATCTTCAGTCTTGTCTGTAGCACTTAAAGATGCTCATCTTCCAGAGCATTATAGACATTTACTGTTTAAGCCTCTTGCTTTAAAGAGCCTGTAAAACAAATATTGGTCCCCAAGGAGAGGAATTCCCACCCCTATTTCCCTCAAGCACAAAACTAGGGACATGAAACAACTAATCAATACTGTGGAATTGTGAGAGATAAGCTTGATGCTTTCCCACCCAGGGATTTTCAGGATTCCTCTGAATCAAGAGGCAATATGCCTGGGGACTGAGCATGGCCCCTGTCTCCAGGATTAGAAGGGGGATGGAAATATCCTCACAGAGTGCACTGGGGATTCACAATCCTGGGCACTCATTGATTTAACTTCTGCAACTAATGCCTTTACCTGTTCTCTTTTGGGATTTTGCATCATGAGGCAGGAAATGAAAGGTATCTTCTAAGAAAAATTGTTAAGCTTCTTGGCTGTGAGTAGATAGTCTTGAAAACAGGAAAATTTTCATTAATCCTGGGCTCTGTCAATTGAGACCTCACTCTCCTGAAGCTGATTCAAGTACCACAGCATCATCCCCTGAATCCCAAATTAACAGTTATCTCTAGATCCGATTTAATAATGACTTTGATTGTTAATTTTCCTTTGATAAGTGTTATTTATATTTTTATGCAATTTTAGCATAGAAGTGGTCTCCAAAAAGCTAATGAAAAATGCGTATTATGAAAAATCATACATAGATTTCAATGTTTTTGGCACCAAAATAAAACATTTTTAATTCCATTTTCTTGTGAACTTTTTGAAGTCCCCTCATGTTATTTCTTTTTTTAAAAGATTTATTTATTTGAAAGGCAGAGTTACAGAGAGGCAGAGGTGGAGAGAGAGAGGAGTGGGGAGAGAGAGAGAGAGATGTAGGTCTTCCATCTGCTGGTTCATTCCCCAGATGGCCACAATGACTGAAGTTGAGCAGATCCAAAGCCAGGAACCAGGGCCTTCTTCTGAGTCTCTCATGAGTGCAAGAGCTCAAAGACTTGGACCATCTTCCACTGTTTTCCCAGGTGCATTAGGAGAGAGCTGTATCAGAAGTGGAGCAGCCAGGAATTGAACCGGTGCCCCTATAGGATGCTGGCACTGCAGGCAGCAGCTTTACCAACTACGCCACAGTGCAGTCCACCGTATTATTTCTTGGTTTATTTACCTCACTGTGCTTGTCCCTTGCAGGACAAAGGAAAATGCAATGTAGCATTATTAAAACAACTAAGCGTAAACAATAAAAATACAAGTAAGTGAAATTATAGAACAAGTCTTGATTTTAGAAAATTAGCAAGTTGGTACCCTTTTCAGTAACCTTAACATTTACTGTGATAATTTCCTTCTTGCCATACTTGAGTAAAGCCTAACTTTTCTCTTAGCCAGAATTTGGATATTGCTCTCCCTTCCTTTTCTCCCTCACCTCTAACAACACACTACTTACTCTGCTTGCCTATTGAGAGTAATTAAAATGAGAATTTGGACATTGTTATCGTCTCCTCTGCTTTAATTTATTCAAACTGGTGACAAGATCTTCAGGACTTTTTTTTTGGCTTTACATGGAATCAAAGCATCCATTTAGTGGCTTTCTTAATGTTTTTCTCTTTTTAAATCATATTGTTTCTCACTAATGAGTCCTCTTTCTAAATATTCTTGGTAAAAGGCAGATCCCAGTGGAAAGAATGGGTCATCAAAGAAGGAGGTACCTTTCTCTGAAGGGAGGAGAGAACTTCCACTTTGACCATGGCCTTGTCTAAATATGATCAGAGTCAGTGAACTCAGGGGGCTTCCATAGCCTTTGCAGCTCATGACAAGAGCCTAGGGTGATTACTGATGCCATAAACAAGAGTGTCAATTTGTTAAGTCAACAACAGGAGTCACTGTGCACTTACTCCTCATGTAGGATCTTTGGCCTTAGTGTGCTGTACATTGAGATTTAATGCTATAACTAGTACTCAAACAGTATTTTTCACTTTATGTTTCTGTGTGGGAGCAAACTGTTGAAATCTTTACTTAATGTATGCTAAACTGATCTTCTGCATATAAAGAGAATCGAAAGTGAAACTTGATATGAATGGAAGGGGAGAGGGAGTGGATAAGGGGAGGGTTGCGGGTTGGAGGGACGTTATGGGGGGGAAGCCATTGTAATCAATATTCTGTACTTTGGAAATTTATATTCATTAATTAAAAGTTAAAAAAAAGAAAAAATCTCAGAAAAAAAGGCATATTTGTCATAATATCATCCTTCATCAGCATGAAACTTTTTAAAAACATTTGTTTGTTTGAGAGGAAGAGGGAGAGAGAGGGAGGGGGAGAGAGAGAGAGAGAGCACGCATTTCCATTCACTGATTCACTCCTCAAATGGCCACAACAGTCAGGGCTGGGTCTGGCCAAAAGCCAAGAGCCAGGAACTCCATCCAGGTCTCCCACATGGACAGCAGTGACTATGGTCATCACCTGTTCCCTTTCCAGAAGCATAAGCAGGAAGCTGGACCAGAAGTGGAGCAGTTGGGTCTTGAACTGGCACTCAAATATGGGATGCAGGTGTCATAGGTGGTGGCTTAACCTGCTACTCCATAACCTCTGCCCTGTGCTAAAGTTTTTAAGAGTTTTCCATCTCGTCTTCTAATAAATGCAAAACAAAAACAGAAATTTCTAGGCAACTTGAAAAGTTGCTTTTTGTTTACTTCTTGGTGTCCAGTGTAGTCCAGTGTAGTATGGTATCACTGTGAACTACATGCATACATATTTGCTAATTGGTTCATGAAGTGTTCAATAATTGGATAAGTGATGCTTTTATTATTTTTAAAATTTTTATTTATATAAAGGGAAAATTTTTTCTTTTGATTTTTACCCTGGCATACTTTCAATTTACTTTATAATCACAAGCTTAACCCTCTACCACATGAAGAATTCAACAAGCAGCAAGGAAGATTTTTCCATTTTTTGGTATCCTCTTCTATTTCTTTCTTTAAGGTTTTGTAATTTTCATCGTAGAGATCTTTAACGTCCTTGGTTAAGTTTATTCCAAGGTATTTGATTGTTTTTGTAGCTATTGTGAATGGGATTGATCTTAGCAGTTCTTTCTCAGTCATGGCATTACTTGTGTATACAAAGGCTGTTGATTTTTGTGCATTGATTTTATATCCTGCCACTTTGCCAAACTCCTCTATGAGTTCCAATAGTCTCTTAGTAGAGTTCTTTGGATCCTCTAAGTACAGAATCATATCGTCTGCAAAGAGGGATAGTTTGACTTCTTCCTTCTTGATTTGTATTCCTTTGATTTCTTTTTCTTGTCTGATGGCTCTGGCTAAAACTTCCAGAACTATGTTAAATAGCAGTGGTGAGAGTGGGCATCCCTGCCTGGTGCCAGATTTCAGTGGAAATGCTTCCAACTTTTCCCCATTCAATAGGATGCTGGCTGTGGGTTTTTTATAAATTGCTTTGATTATATTGAGGAATGTTCCTTCTATACCCAATTTGCTTAGAGTTTTCATCATGAAAGGGTGTTGAATTTTATCAAATGCTTTCTGTGCATCAATTGAGATAACCATATGGTTTTTCTTCTGCAGTCTGTTAATGTGGTGAATCACATTGATTGATTTGCGAATGTTGAACCATGTCGGAGAACTCAAGGGGCTTCCATAGCCTTGGAAACTCATGACTGGTGCATAGGGAGATTATTGATGCCATAAACAGGAGTGTCAATTTGTAAAGTCAACAACAGGAGTCACTGTGCACTTACTCCTCATGTAGGATCTCTGTCCTTAATGTGCTGTACACTGAGGCTTAATGCTATAACGAGTACTCAAACAGTATATTTCACTTTGTGTTTCTATGGGGGTGCAAACGATTGAAATCTTTACTTAATGTACACTAAACTGATCTTCTGTAAAAAAAAAAAAAAGAAAGAAAGAAATTATCAATTCCCAACTTGACTCTCACTGGGATTAAACATGACAATAGGTCTGATCTGATTTCATCATCATTTAAAAAAAATCATCTATTATTTTTCACTTTATGTTTCTGTTTGGGAACAAACTGTTGAAATCCTTACTTAAGGTATACTAAGCTGATCTTCTGTATATTAAGATAATCGAAAATGAATCTTGATGTGAATGGAAGGGGAGAGGGAGTGGGAAAGGGGAGGGTTGTGGGTGGGAGGGACGGTATGGGGGGGAAAGCCATTGTAACCCATGAGTCGTACTTTGGAAATTTATATTCATTAAATAAAAGATAAAAAAAAAAGAGACATAAAAAAAAAACAAGCAGCAAGAAGAAAAATGAGTGTTCCTCAGGAGTACACATGAATGTTATATAATGTGATAGATACTTGAAGAATTGCTACATGTGTATTTAAGAGTGTTTTATTGATGGTTGAAGAAATTGGTTGGAGTTTTAAGATGAAATAGGAATGCATTATTGCCTTTCCAACTTAGATTATGGGAATTAAGATTTCTACTATCCAAAATTCACTATCTAACAAGTTTGCAGGAATAGATTCAGTTCTGATATGAGGGATTGCCTGATAGCAAAACGCTTATCTTTGATATACAAAGTTTAGAGGAGAAAAGGAAGAAGTTATTTGAAATAGTTGGGGAAGCTGTATTCTCCTCAAACCTAGAGAGAAAACCAATATTAAATTAAATAGTGGCAGTGAAAAGTATCAGTAGACCAGACACTATGCTTGAATTGGGCAAGGTAAGACCAGAACCTACAGACACAAGAATGAGGCCCTGGTATATGGGAGAAGAAGGTATAGATTGAAATTTTGTTGAAGATTGAGGAGGTGGGACAAGTTTTAGTGAAACTTTGAAGGTAGGTGACAAAACCTAGCGTATCATCTGATTGATGACATGCATGATGACTAGTATAACATGGCTGATGGCAGTGGTGGTGGTGGGGTGATGGAGCATGTATTTAAAAACTACATTTTAATTCTTTGTGTGCCAAATTCCAATTTAGGCTATGAAACCTTGAAATATTTTTTCTTCTACTTCATATAGCATGGTTTTCTACAGTGAAAGTAAGAAATCATGATGGGAACCCAGTGATACCTTTTATTTTCAGTATTATAGAATCTTAGAATGTCCTGGAAAGTGTCTTTGGAGATCATGCAGTCCATGGTTTTTAAAACATTTAAGCAGTAGAATATTTCATTTTTTGAATAAAATAAGTGAAAACATAATATTTAACAAAATATTTTGTATCTCATTTGTCTCTTTCTATGGTACAATGAGTTTGCAACTGACTTACCTTCCCAATTATTTAGTGTAGCCTAATAGGAAAGTGTTTGTACTCCCTGTTTATTAACGGGGTCCGTAGCAAGGAGGCTAGTGATGCAGGAGCACATTCGACAAGAAAAAAAAGCAAGTCAGAGTTTCGAATGTGGCCTCTAATAATTCCAAAAAGTTAATAATCTTCTCTTGGAAACATGGCCATTCTTGAGGGTGCCTCTCTCCCCTCGCCACCCCCCCTCACCACCTCAGTAGGTATTACAGCTATCTGGTAGAGTAGGTTGTAATGGCACTGTCTTTACTTGTAGGAACATTATTGTTATTGAGGATTGTGTTCCTGACCAAGGACACCACACCCAAAATATGAAAGAAAAGCTAGTATACAACTGTAAACCGCTGCAATCACTTAAAGCAGCAAAATTGGTCCAAGTTCTACAAATGGGGCATGGGTGTACCATACACATTGATTTTGTAAGGAACCTCTGTGTATTGTAAACTGACCAGGAGGCAAATAAAAGAGCCAATTCTATATGTATTTAATCTATTGTTTTATTATTTATTTATAATTTATACTCTGCTTGCATGCAGAAAGGATATGAAGGGTCTTATAAAATAAAACTCATATAAAATAGGACAATTAAACACAAATAAAAATGGGACAAAGCTAATTCAAAGCAATGTTGAATGAAACCCAAAATTAATATGTGCTAGTTATAATAAACCCTAATTACACATTTAATTAGCAAGTACTTTTGTTTGGCTGCCTTTGGTAGTTGAAGGACTTTGGGGAATGATTTGAATGACTCAGACCTCTTAAAGTTGGTTTCTGAGGAAGTTTGAGCTGATGCCTCATTTTTATGCAATACATCTTCCTGTAACAAGCTGCAGCAACCACAAAATTAAGAACTAAAGGTTGGCAGGATTGTGGTAGAGGTGTTAATTAGCTATCCTAAAGGCTTCAGACTTAGGTTATTTTGGTGTGCCTGCATTTTTCTAATATTCTAATGCATGTGTCTGCAAGGCACATGAAGATGGAACATTCTCACATAAATCTTTACCCCAGGGTACCTTGTAGCCAGAAGTTAAAGAGTTTAGGCTATGGCTTCACTTTGGTTCCTGT